>NC_067117.1:20754853-21061685 GCF_021347895.1 Acanthochromis polyacanthus
ACTCCTATTTGTAATTTCAAACAACTGATCAAGGGATGCCTTGGTGTTGCAGTGGTTAGCACTGTTGCCTTACAGCAAAAGGTCCAGTGTTTGAATCTGTTTTCTGACTTTTTTGTGTGGACATTGGCTTTACATGTGTGGGTTTTTTCCACCTTTGGTATTTTAATTGGAGATTGCAGTCTGTCTGTTTATTGGAGATGGGTACCGAAACCAAGTGCTAAACAGGCCCCCGGAGCTCAATTATCAAATACTGGAGGATCAATAAGCACCAACATTATCGCTTCTGCTATCGGTACTAGAGACATTAAGGAAATAGATTTCCTATTTATGATTGCTACATAAATGTTATCTCAAATCAATGCTAACTATTTATGTTGCCACATGAGCAACATGTCTTTTGCATCTTAGAGCGGAAACTGATGAAGCTGACGAGTCTGTTGAAACGTCCAGTGAAAATTCATTACATATAAGTAGAGAAATGCACAGTTTGACTGCCTGGCTTGTAGTTCATCTCTCACTGCTCCAGGTATGCTATGTGTAGTATACTGGAGGCCTCACATTGAGGTAACTAAATTATTAAAGCATAGGTTAATGATTAAAGTAACCACTGGCTGATTGTTT
Source organism: Acanthochromis polyacanthus (assembly GCF_021347895.1). NCBI lineage: Eukaryota > Metazoa > Chordata > Actinopteri > Pomacentridae > Acanthochromis > Acanthochromis polyacanthus. Next base: position 20,755,475 of record NC_067117.1, read on the forward strand.
AGCTGTTGGTGTGTTCACAAATTCCTCTGAACTGTCTTTCAGGAGATTTAGTCATTTGGGGGATTCAGACAAACTGTTGCCTTGCTTTTATTTTCACCCTCTTTCTAACTAAATGTTGGTATTAGCAGTGGTGAAGAAGTACTCTGTTTTCTTAGGTAATACTATGAATATTGTACAGGCAAAAGAAAGTTACATAAAAAGTAATTTGATTGAGAATGACAAGTGTAGACATTGATTTTCTTCATAGAGGAAAAAATAAAGCATACCATTGCTTTATTTTTTTGGTCTAAATTAGTTGCTTTTTACTAAAATACAAGTATGAATACTACAAAAGTACCGGATCAATGACCAGTAACAGTAAAAGTAGTAAAATTGTTCTTAATGACATCCATCCTTACTCCTAGTTTTGGCCCTCTAATAAACTGTTGACCTGTCCAGAATGTATCCTATTTCTCGCCCAAAATCACCTCCCCTTTGCAGGGTAAAGCAGGTGTAGTAAAAGAACGGACAATCATTTATGACATGGTTTGCAGTAACGCATATATACAGATAAGCAAATGGGTAATTCTAAATTAGCCATATGTGTGACTGTGCACAGTTGTCATTATTTGTTAGCTCTGTGATGAACTGGCCTCTTGTCCAGGGTGTAGCCTACACCTTAGTCATTGTCAGTTAGCATAGGTTCCAATCCAGGCCTATTCTTGCTACAGGATCCATGAACCTTTACAGGATAGAGCAGGTATATCTGAGGGATAGATCACAAATGGTGGACACGAGATAAAAAGAGAGAAAGAAGAACAGCGCAAAAGAAATAGACAAGAAGGACAGTTGAGGCTAAGTCTGCCAAGAAGCATTGTAACTTGCCTCTGGCAATCCCACATTGTAAGTACACCTCTAAAACTCATCCCAAACTTTGGCAAGACGTGGCACCTGCACCCGCATCCTTTATGAATGTCACACCCCGTGAGAGGAAAATGATTACGTTGCAAAGAAGACAGGGGGCGGAACAGGAGGGGGTAGGAGGAAGGGAGAGAAGAAAAATCACTTTGATGGATTATGCTTCTCATGGGACAACCTTGTAACGTTTTTGGACAGGAGTCTAACTCGCCCAGATTCTCTTTTACAGCGGTGATTCTCTTTTTCTTCCATCTCCTTTTGTCATCCCAGACGTGCACTGGCTGTGACAACTGTGCCAGCGGTGATACCTAATGATACCGCTTGCAGGAACTAATTACTACCAGTGATTAAGAGAGGAGACGTGGCTTCTACCACACATGCTGTCTTTGCGTGGGGGAGCTTTTTAATTGCCTTTGCCAAATAAATGATGGCCAAAGATGCATGGACCCAGGCTCCTTAATGGAGTCTTAGTGCTCTGTGGCAAAGAGCGAATATTTCAGGGCCCTTGGCACTCCCTGCACACAGATGGTGCCGCCTGTTCACAACCAGCGCCTGTTGTTGATCAGTGCATTAAGGGCACCTGTGAAATTAAACAGACAAATGAATTCCCCACCGGCTGCAAAACAGAATATTAGCATTGCATGAAAGATGGCTAAACTGATGCATGCATTAACTGCTTTTAATGCCAAAGGCCAGCGCATTTTAATGTAGTTCGTCAGAGGCTTGGGTCTGTAAAGTTACTAAAGGAAGCAAAGATAAGCCTGTAGAAGAGTGTAATCTCAGCTGGATGTTGGAGATGTGGTGCTTCTGCATATTTGTTAGCCCTTAAGCACATCTAAACCTAATTAACAATCATGTTCCATAGCAAGGTTGTCTTTGGCAAGGATCCAGTCCAACCAATAATTCATTTACACAACAGTAACACATCTTCATGGGTAGTAAAGGACTTAAAAGTTTGACATGGCTCTTGCAGGGACACTTACTGGTAAGCTATCCAGTGTACATTTCCTCCTTTAATGGTTTCAAAATACCTACTTTTTAATTTCAGTATGTTTCGAATTCAAAATTTTAAGATTCTTGTTTATTTCTTGTTATTATTATTGGTTTCGGGTAACATATTTGGTCATGAGGTGACAATGATGCTGTGTTCTTGAACTGCATTTCCCAGAGTCCCCTTTTAAATTGTGTTATCAGGACTCTGAGTGGACTGACAGCAGCTCCCTTAATCCCAAACAGGCCAGCATGAAATGAACTACTGACACTAGTGAGACAAACACAAAGGCAGATTTTAGGATGAGGTCTAAGAGTAAGTAAGTCTACACTGGATTAACACATCAAACACGATGACATGATAACTATTTTCACTGCTGCAGAAATGCTACAGTTGCCTCAAATACCAACAATAAAATCACTTTAACTAAAGGTATCTGCTGCTTGGTAAAGATGCCAATGGACCTTCTGTACAGTAGCACTTAGCAATACATCTAAATAGCTGCATTTCAATCTAGGCACTCATCCAAAAAAATAATATAAGTCATTGTGAGATAATAAATGACATTCCAGCCAGTCCAAGAGGAAAAATCTGCATCACTCACCATCTTAGAGGTTGTTTTTTTTTTAATCTTGGAAAGGCATAACACTGCCTGATATACCCAAAGACAGCTGCTTTTTTACGTCACAGGCCCTTCTGAGGGAGTATTTTTCTCTTTACTCCACACAGTGTTCTGTTCTGCATCCACTCAGGCTTGGTGGCTGCTTCTGCTCATACTAACTACACAGTACTAGTTGTATTTGTGTCATTACTTTAAGTGCACTAGAGAATTTGACCAGGAAGAGCTGCCCACTCAATGCTGGCTAGTGTAAAAATCTCACTCTTAGTTGTAATCTGCTGCACAGTTTTGCATCTGAAGCAATGCTGATGTATAAACTACCTATTTGAGCTACATGGATCATTCACATGGGTATTTTCTTCATTGCTGCCTCTGCTTGAATATGCCTTGTAGGCAAATGGAAAAACAGAACTGCTGATGGCAGGGAATGGGATGTTTTCTTAATTGAATATCCTCAACTTATTCCCTATAATCAGTCACATCTGGTGGATCGGCATCGGAGCATTATGCTGCTTTGTGCTTTTCACATTTTATTCTTGTATCTGAAATGGTCCTTGGAGTTTCAGGCAGAACTTTGATATACAATTCCTTTTGTTGCGAGCTGTGTGCAGGCAGTGGCACTGGCGAATCAATAGTAATTTAACAGTGAGTTATGGCTGGATATGTGCATATACTGGACAGTGTAAGCACACTATGATTCTGGTGTGTTTACTCAATGAGTGCTGAGTCAACAATAATGACACAGCATTTCTTTTCTTTCTTGTCCACCCCTCGCTGTCTCTCTCCCTCCCTCTTTGGGATTTCTGTGTTATTTTTCTTTCCTTGATCTCATTACATCAAGACTTAAGGGCTGTATTCATTAAAGTTTAAAAGTACAATGCACTCCAAAGTCACTTGCAGTGAATAACGCAGACCCGTTAGTCTGTCTCAGGCTGCTCACTCACTCCATCCCCTCTGTCTTCGCTCCTTCATGTCTTTTTGTTTTCCTGTGCCATGCTGTGGAAGTGCGAGTTACTTTCATTTGCTCTGCTTCTCTTTTGCAAATGAGGCTGAGAAAATCTGCAGACACTCAGCGGAGCCCAGATGTTGAGACTGGCAGTTGACTCTTGACGACAATGCGCCTGTTCTTTAATTAAACTTTTGCGAAGTTGTTTTCATTTCCCTCTGTGTAAGCTCTACTGACAATGTCTTTTTATATGTGGGAGTAAGTGTTTTGGCTCTTTGTTGTTTCGCTTTTTTCCTACCTTGGGTCTTAGCAAAAAATCGTTCTACCCCTTAAATGACAGAACTTGACTCATCAACAGTGGTGGATTTCAGAAGACAAACTTATATAACATGGCCCTGGGAGTGAAAAGATGGTAAATAAATCTCTTTAAATGGAGGCTGACAGAGAATCAGACTGTGTGCGGTCATAACCAGTGATGTAGCTGAGTGTGACAATTTCCTCTGGTGTCTTGCAATGCTTAAACTTAGACATTTTGGCCTGGTTTTCAGATTCTTTGAGAACTATATGACAATGTCTGTTTATATTTAATGAGGGAGTAAATAACTATATGAGTAGAATTTTTCTCTAAAATGATTTTTTGCATATCCAATCATATCTACTTTCTCACATTGCTTTTCTTCCACTCCATAGGCCATAACTGTCATAGGTATGCCTTAATAAGTATTAAGAAATGCCTGGCAACTGATGCTCACCTAATTAAACTATTAGACTATTTGACCTATATGATTTTGTTTATTTCTCCTCCATTTCTTCCTCGGGAACAGTTGTGTCCAATTATGTGGCATCAACTGTCAGCGTTTGGAGAACAGACAGACACACGTGTATCTAGTTATTAATCATTAGACGTCATCTTTGTGCAACACAAAATGCGTGTGGTGATGAATTATTGATGTGATCCCGGAGATAACAGTTGCGCTCTAATTGCATGTCATCATTACCAGGTTGAAACCAGTCTCCATGTCCCCTTAATGCGACTACACATTCATAATTGTGCTGTTATTAGCCTAGTTTATTATTCACAACAGTAAAGCCCACTAATTGGCATGGGTTCACAGCAGGTTGTCACTCATTTTCAGTATTAAAGGTATGTTTTAACTTCATATTTCCTTGTTTTTTTTCCCCTTTTTTTGTGACATGACTGTGGTCGTGTTGTGTGCTATGGGGGCAGAATGTTTAAATATGCTCTGTGGAGGAAGTGGCATTTTATAAATTAACACAATAAGCCAATTGTTTTTACCCTATTTGCATTGTGATGTTTACTCAGAAGGCCTGTTGCGTGAAATAATGTTTCAGGCCATATATTGAAAAGTAACTAACAGTTTTATTAAGTTTGTCAGTGGATACTGTGGTTCCTTGGAGGATGTACCTGAGCATTTTGGTTCATCATTTTACCCCAACTGTTAGAGATTCTCCACTACTACACAAAAACATAAAAATTCGTAAATATTGCGGATTAGTAATAATATCTAAAACAGATCACTGGTGGTATCTTGACATGCATCATCACTGGCTAATGGCGATGAATAAACCCTCCATGACGTAGCTATAGGTTTGGATACAGCCTCAAGAGGACAAGTAATTGCAGTTTTGGAGTCCTACCTTGGCTTTTTTTTGCCACTTGGTGAGGATATACTTCTATCCTGGAATAGTGCATCCTGATCAGGACAACTACTGATTCAATCTTTGTGGCGTAGCAAGACCCAAAAACAACTACCACATCTGTGTTCCAGCAAGTGCTCCAAAAAACATACACCAGTCAGTCGCGATATTAAAACCACATGTCTAACATTGTGTACGTCCACTTCATGCTGCCAAAAAGCTCAGTCAATGGCTTTAGATCTTTTGGGTCCTGTGGGTTGTGGAGTGGGGCATCTGTGGATTGGAATTGTTCTAGCGCATCCCACAGATGCTCGAGTTTATTGGATCTAGGGAGTTTGGAAAATGGGTCTTTGTTATGCTGTTTGAGCAGTTCCGGGGCAACTTTTGAAGTGTGGTGGGGTACAACATCCTACTGGTGTTGGGAAGTGGCATTTCTATGTGGGCAAACTCGGTCTGCGGCACTGTTTTGGTGGGTGATGCATGTCAAAGGAACAACATTACTGCCAGGACCCGAGATGTCCCAGCAGAACAATGTATGTATTGTACCGAGATGATCAATGTCTTTCACTTCAGCTGTCAGTGGTTGTAAAGTTGTGGCTGAATGGTGTATATTTATGCTGCTGTAGTTATTACAAGAGCAACACCAGTAGTTAGACGATGTCATAATACAACAGCAAAGTCCATATCAGGAGAAGGTTGGGATGAATGGATGGGTCAAAAAACCATCATTAAACATGTGAGAATGCTGTTTGCTTCCTGTTTAAAAGAAACAATCACAATTTCTTTTAAAACACCACCAGGATCATTCCTGAAGCTTCACTATGTGTTTATTAAAGTCACCGTCGCAACAAAGCTTCTCTTACCTTAGTAAAGTATTAATCCCAGAACAAACCTTAAAGTATCTCAATCCATGATCATTTCCTTTGCTTAGTCAAATACATATTGAGGCCTAAACCTATCCAAACTATAATGTTGTCACATCATAAAACTGGTTTATTTTTCAACAGTGATTTGTACTAGTTTTGTAGGCACAAACAAATCATGTAATCCTTCAGCTAAATGGCAGATCAGCAAATCCGACCATTGTTCATTGTAGAACAAGTCTAGTGTTGGATACAAGATGTAAATGACACAGTGCTTCATAGTGTAAATGTGATACACTTTACAGTAAACTCATCAACCTCTACTGGCCTTTCAATTGTATTCGTGTTTTCTTGTCACTCGCTGTTGTAAATCAGAATGCAGATACATTATTCCAAGCCACCATTTTCACTACTTTGGTTTCTCTGGCTCTGGCACTCCACCGTCTCATGGGAGCCACTTTGCTATTATTTTCATATATTATAGTAATCCCATTCCCCTCGCTCTTCACCAGTCTTTAATCAGTCTTTTAAGTCCTTTTTTCTCCATCAGAACTCACTTGCTTTTTTTTTCTCGTGAAGATGTCCTCATCTTCTCCTCAGCTCTCGTACCTCACTCCGAAACCCCTCCAGCTCTCTCCTCTATCTACATCTCTCACTCTCTTTCTAGCTTAGTAACCACCCACCCTACCACCCTCCCTTCCATATCTCCCCACCTTTCCCCTCACCATCCCCAACCTCCCCCTCGCTCACACTCCATCACCAGCTTCTTATCTGCCTCTCTCTCTGCATTTGCATCACCCTCACTTTTCCCTCTCCCTTCTCTAACTCTTTGCCAACACGAACTCACTTTCTCCCCCTCTCTCTCTCCACTTTGTGTAGGTCTCTGTCTCTCTCTCTCTCTGCGTCCCTCTGAGGCATGTTTAATTAAGCGTAGGGCTATGTGTCAGAGAGAGAGGGAGAGAACTAATGCTATCTGGAGCACCAGGCTAGACGAGGCAGGGTTTCCTCCTCTTCTCCTCCTATTTTGTCTTCTCCTCCTCCCCCTCTCTCTCTTTGGCCTGGGCCAACCGTAATTACCCTGCTCATTAGCAGAGGGAAGAGGTGGGGGGAGAGGGGGAGCCAACAGGGGAGTGAAGGAGGACAAGAGGAGAGGAACAAAGGAGCAGGGGAGGACAGGTGAGAAGGTAGGTGCAGCACCCAAGATTGCCCTTTAGAGTATTGTGCAAGTAGGAATAGACGACCAGTAAGTGAAGTAATAGGATACACTCTGTAGACTACTTAATTACAATGCAAAGTTAGCATCACTACTACAAAAGAAAAAAAAATAATAAAATGAGTAGTTTTTGTACTATTTATATATACTTTCATACATGTTTGTGTGCACGATTGCCCCCCCCCCACCACCACCAGTGTGTCAAATGCTTCTTTGAAGCTTTGGCTGCCTGCATCCTCTAAAGTTAACAGTACATGCCTGCAAGATACAACTAGGCACACGACCAGTGGGGGTGGCGTAAATTAATCCAATAACCTGTTCGAGTGTTGCCACATTTAGTTACGTTAACGCGGCGCGAAAACAGACAGCCGAATTCCTGATGTCACATCTGCGCTAGCTCCTGTTGCACTCGCTTCTGTAAATCAATAGCCTCTCATTTAACATTCTTTCATCAGCCTATCCGCTTTCAAATTGGCAAGTTGGCATCCGCTGTAGCTCTTGCAATCACAAATTGAACCCTGTGTGATCTTAATAAAGTTAAACAATAATGAAGTTGTTAGCATGCGAAAAACTACAGCTCCCAAAATTTGCCACCGTCGCAGCCAGGACACTTAAAAACTAGTCTTCTTCAATATCCAGGATATCTCTATTCTTTTGGTGATCGATGTCGTCTAGTAACATCTACACAAATTCTGTCCTGCTTTAATCTTTCAGATACTCACAGAGCAGCTCGTAGACACATACAAGTTGTTAAATCCGAGTATACCTGAAGAACAGAACACTGAGAAATGCTGATGTACAGGAAAGTAGAAAAACTTCTATATCATAGTATGCTAAATTTTCACATGCCTTGCCAAAGCCTACATGTGTTACAGAGCAGTCCTGGCTGGTGTCAGGTGTGTTGATGCACAGACCTTACAAGCTCGCTCTCCTATTTGTCCAGGCAAGGATCCAAGAGAGCAGGTTCATCTGGCCCACATGTTGGGAGCTCTTTGGCTGCTTGGCCTCCAGTGTGCAGATTGGCTTGGATTACAGGATTACTTTTTTCCCTTTACGTTTAGGAAAATTAGCAAGGGCTGGAAAACTGTCTGCTACAGATGTATTGTTTGAACACATCTTCAGACAGGAAATCTCAAATTTCCCCTCCATCAGGTCTTTTGTGTTTACACGCTCCTTTGATTCATTTTCATTCGTCATTGAGGGATGATGACAGAAAAATGAATGTCAAATTTTAAATATTATATGTCAAAATGTGTTCAAAGTAAGCTGAGCATAACTCAGCAGAGTCTTGTAATGCACCTCTCTTTTATGTGGGGGAAAGAACATTGTTCCTCTTGTCTTCTCTGCTTCCCTCTCCTCCCTTTATTTCTCATTTATTACCATGCATGTATCATCTCATGTCAGCCTCAGCTCTGTGCACCTTCCTCTCTGCTTTTTGCTCTCTCCCCTGAGTGCCTTCCTCCTGTTTCCTTTTCTCTCCCTTCACACCACCCTATGCAGTTTTCATAGTCTTTATTAAAATTCCCTGGTTCAAACAAGTCTCATAATAATGGCAAGTAAAATAACATTCAGCTGCTGTCAGTTCTCAATCCTCCGCAGAGGCAAAAACAGAGTTCATTTTATTCCTCCAGTTGCGAGCAATTTTATCCCTCCAAGAAGCTACACTTTAGTTGACCTCTTTGATGTGAAGGAATGTTTCAGGAACAAAGGTTTGCTTTCCAAGAAATCTTAACCATATATAAGGAAATTATTTTTTCTTTCAGTTCCAGCAGTTACTAAAATGTGACTCCCGACGAACATTGCATGCATTGTCTGGTATTTATAACTATGAAAAAATACTAAGGGCAAAAAAACACCTTTTAGCATACATAACATGCATAATAAATATCTAAACATTGTGGCCAGACAAGTACCAACAGTTTAGCCTGCTTGATGCCATTAAAATAGTACAGTTGTGATACTAGTTACCTCCAAACCTCCTGCTATGATTGTATGAACTGTATGTACTGCTATTGGATATCACTGCTCATCTACTGAAATACTGCACCACTCCATGTTGTTCTAGAGTTACCTTCTCAATAACAGCAAATGATATCTGCAAGACAATTCAAATTCAGACCAGGACACAGAGCACTGCAGACCCTCTAAGAATCCTGCAACAGCAGTGGACCTGGGAGACACATTCTGTGTCATCATGTCTGGATTACTAACCAGGTTCAGCAGGCAACTGTCACAGAACCCTAAGGCCCCAGGAAATTTGATAAAATGACTATCTTTATAGGAGTTTGCAATATTAAGGTACCATATTGACTGAGATGGGTCTTTCTTTATTAGTTACTTGTGTGAATTATAGTGGCCTTATCTCAAACCCTCATTTTTTCAAATTCTTCTGGTTTTAGTTTAGATTATGCTTGTAAATTCTATTCACCACAAAATAATCGACTAAATGAATCTAGGATACAATTATTCCACATACGAGTAGTGACTGGCCCGTGCATCTTTGAACCACACAGCTGAGCTACAACATATTCTGTGGTTTGCCGTGTGCAGACTTTGAGGTGACAGGGCACTACTGTATGTGCACAATTCATAGAGGTGTGATGATCGTGCTCCTGGGATCATGTTCCCTCCTGCTGGGTGAATATTCAGTAGCTTTGCAGGGGAATATGTCGGACAAATTACAGACAGCAGTCCCCTTTAAGGACAGAGTTGAATCCTAGTAGTTTGGCCACCCACACGTAACCGTGCATTGAACACATTTTTTGCAATAATACCTCGGAAAAAACAAAACTTTCTGCGGTGCACAAATTGCATCAGCAGCAGCAAATCCAGCAGACTACATAGTCAACCACACTCATCGTATCTTTTTTCATTATTTTTGCAATCCTGCTCTAAGTGCATATGCATGAAGGAGAAAGGTACTATTTACCGATTACATGCAAGGTGGGCTTCAGATGACAAGCAAATTGTTCTTCCAGACCAGTGAGCCTGTTTGATAAATAACGTGCATGTCTGCAGGCACAGACCACATTTAAAATGAGGTCTAAAAAAACTGAGCAGTTCAGCCTGTGTGTATCTGTTTATCAGTCAATCCTGAATGGTGATTTGTGGCTGATATTTAACTTTTCTAATGCAAGTTGACTCGGTCAAACTTTAGCTGTCTAAACCAAGTAGAAATAATTGTTTTGCATCAGTGCTGAGACCCTGTATAGGCAAATTAGATAAAAATGCTTCACTAATGTGCAAGAGAGAGAGAGAGAGGAAGGAGGAAGTGAGTTCATGAGTGTTTTTTTTTTCTTTCTTCTAGTCCCTTGTGAACTTTCCCGCAGTTCAAACTAATCAGTGTCTTCTCTTTGTTGAGTTTCATGTTTTCCAGGAATGTTATTTGCATTAATTTAGGAAGATTTTATAATCAGTCATGTGTGATAAAACATTACTCAGTCAGATACAACATATTCTGTTGTATAGCAACTACTACAACCACTGGAGTACTAAAAATAGTTCTTCTCATGTCTGTTAAATCAGTTATATTTTCAGTATTGTGCTGTTCATTTCTTGAATACTGAACTGTAGCTAAATAACTCATTTGCAACGTACTTAAGAGAATTTATGCAATTTCAAAGACAAATGTCAAATCAAGCATGCATTTTATTCATATTTTTTTTTCTTATTGAACATGGGATGAAGTTAACAGATCTATAAATACTATTCATGACATTGTTTTAGAAGTGTGATTCCTCACTTAGCGCTTGAAATCATTATGCATTATAAGGTGTATGTGTATGAACCATTCTCCTACAACTGTATTATACAGTATACAATAGTTAATAGAATTACACCAGTACTTGTATCACCAAGCCCTGTGCTATTAACCTTGCTCTCCAGGTTTCCTTCATTAAGGGCAAAGTGGGCGTCCCTCAGCATAGACAAGCCAGTGTTGCAGTGTTTTCAGCCATTGTGATTTTAATTAGAGGAATTTGGCCGCAGTCGACACCATTAGATCCTCTCATTTGTAATCTGAGTGAGTTGGCCGGGGTTGACGAGCTGACGTCCAAGACTCAATCGGACTCTTTAACCCCTCTGAGTAGACAGATTTTGTTCAACTCATCATCTCAGGCAAACACAATGCTGCAGGAAACACTATGACAGCATCAACAGCGGACATTCACACAGTCAGCATTTCCAGTGCTGTGGAACCTGAAAGTTTCCCTAAAAACAGTTTTTTTTGTCTCTTAAATACAATAGTCTGAAATTCAAAAGGACTCTGTGGGCACAAAAAGTGACAAAATACATTCCCCTCTACAAAAATGCTACATTCGGGTGACAAATTTAGCCTTTGTAGACTGTGTTGTAAAGTTTAGTCACGGTTAATCAACAGATCACTGACGAAGTGTTCAAGTCAGTGGGTTTGAACTAAAGATAAAACGACTGTTCGTGCTGTGCGCTCTCTAACAGTCATACATTTAGTCTCTTCCAGCACTTCACATAGCAGGGTGTCAGCCAGTGCCACAGGGGGCCCGTGGCACTGTGCGCCTGGGCGTGCGATCTCAGGCGAGTGGCAGGCTTTCACCACATGGACCACCTTTATTAGATTAGACTCTGGCCCTCCCCGGGTTTGTAATTGCATTTGCCTGATGCTGTGTATTTAAGAATAGAACGGTCTCGGTCCCTGTGGCCCTCCCCTACCTGATTTCCCAGCTTCCTCCAGGGGGAGCAGACCAGCACCAGCCCTGGGATAAGACGTCGTCATGACAACCAGGAGGCAACTGGTGAAGGGAAAATGGAAAGACCTACTGTCGTCTCCCCGTCTCTGCCTGTGACTTTGCACTTTGGTTTCTGGTGGGGTTTTGTCCCCACCGGCTTTTTCCTTATGTGTGTTTGGCAATTCACTCTAATTCATTTCTTCGCATCATGTTCCCATCATTTCTTTTATTTTCTGTTCTGCAAGGGACAAAAAAATAGCAACAAATGTTGCTTTGAGCTGGGTCTCCCTGGGAGGGGGAAATGAAGGGCTGCTGAATGGGGACTCATATTTCATCCTGTCCATAATTTATGGAGAGACAAGGTTTAGGAAGGGACATTGCACTAACATGCGGGGATACTTGTCATAAGCATCTCCCATGAGTCATAAGCAACTGAGGGGGTTCAGTACAGATCAATGGTGACACGTTTCTGTTTGCTACACAGAGCACTTGATGCCATGTTACCATCTTAAACATTTCCAGAAAGGCTCTCACTAAGTGTCATTATGTGTCAGCGATACTTTGTGGCGATGTTTAGCAGTTTGTTAGAGCCCGTTTGAGGCTACTAAGCTAACAGCTACAGCTAGCAGATCTCCACAGAAGCAGCCTCACCGTGCAGAGTTAGACTTCCTCCAGCCTGCTCTGCTTTAGGGAGACAGCAAGCTTTACTGTATATAGCATTTGACAGTGACATTCTTTTGACCTGGGAGTTGTCCAAGCCATGGGTATATGATAAAGCACAACCTGTCTGCTAATCACAAATTACAGCCAGCCAGCCTATGCTCCAGCCCTGATCCAGCTCCCTCCATAGGGAAGCCAGGGCCAAGGAGAACACTAGCTCCTGCCAAATCCCCACCTCTCCCCACTACAAGGTGCTTATAAATCGGCATCCTCACAGATAGGTCAAGGTTTTGATTTGGTCATGACCTTAGTTCATAAATCTGAATGATGTAGGGGCCTTGGTTAAAAGGCTGCTGGATCAACTCTCAGATGGGATACCCCTCCCTCGCTTTCAGTGTCTTTCTCCTTCTCTGACTCCCTCTCCTCTTCCATCTTTCCCAAGCTCACGTCCCTTTTTCAGTCCCCGCTGCAGTCTCAAGTCCCCGGAGCCTTTATAACAGGCAGAGAGAGAGAGAGATGGCAAGAGGGTGAAACAGGCAATCAATAAATCAATATGTTTTGCGCCACTAAGCCAGGGTAAGCTCACTCTCTCAAAGCTGCTCGTGCGTGTACGCACACACACATATACACTCACTTACCATCCCAGCAAATTTCTTTCAACACAAACAAACAAATGAAGGCCCAGGACAGAATGTCCCTTGCCAAAAGACATTTTGTTGTTTTAGGGACTCTCTTTTTTTTCTCATTCTATTTCCTGTTTTGGATCATTAAGCCATTGATTTTTATTTCAGCGGGTAAGTGGTGGTGGGGACCCCCTGGGAACTGGCTGAAAACCTCAACAGAGTGGCCCCAGCAGGAGTTTCTCTAGTTGTGACAGGCTGCTCCCAAGGGCTGGTGGGCCCTCTTAACTCTGCAGGGGAGAAACTATTGCCTGAAATCAGTCATTCTGCCTCAGCATTCCCAGGCACTGCTCCAAAGGAGTATTCACTTGAATATCTATAGATTTCTTCTAGCTAAATGTCTTTGCAACCACTGGAAGTACAAACTTGTGCATTTAGTTATAGATTTGGATTCAGATCCTTGCAGTAATTCTTGGAAGTGTACAAATGGTCAGTTCTCTTCATGTATTCTAAGGATGTAAAAAGTTGGCTGGAGTATCTGCTTTCCTATCACTATGTCCAATATTTTTAGGTCCATGGGGGCGGTGAGGGTAGAGAAGAGAGCAGGAGAGATACTGTGAGATACAGTAGCAACTCTGGCAGACCAAGATTCAGTTGGCCAACAGCCAGGGAGATATTACAGTCAGATATATAGTAACACAGATGGATGCACTCAGCCTAAAGAGGCTGACATATTGGCCAGCGCTGTCATAAGAATGACATAATACCTATCCTGACAGGTAATGAAAATAAAGGCCGCTCCACCGCAGAGTTGCATAAGCGCTTTAACTTTAGCTCATACAACGTAAAACATTACACCTGACATATGGGATATCCCGAGGGAAGTTTTGAGAGCGGTTGGAAGGTGGAGTCCATACAATCAGAAGCAGTCCCCAAACGTGCTGTAGATGACTGTAACTCTTGGTTTTAGCACTCACAACCACAGCATGCAAAGAGCTCTCCTGCGTGGATCCTTGATATAGAGATATTATTCTGCATTTCATTAGAATGCATCTCAATGATCCGCACTGCATCGATCTGCTCTCTCCTTCAGAAAATGCAGGCATACATATCGTGCCTGACAACTTTCTTTCTCAGAAAATTAAAAAAAAAATTATTTACTTTTTGTTTTGGCATTTAAAACCACTCTGGGTGTAGAATGTTGCATCATTATGGGCGAAGGTGTCCCTGAGGTGGTTGAATCACCTATTCAGTGCATTTCTGATGCAGTAAGACATGAACATTTATGTGCTTAAGCTCAGTCTGATCCACACACCAAGTTCATTTAAGTGTGGTGCCAGATGTAAGAAGGGTCTGTCTCACAAGATGAGATAATATGAAAAACTGCTGTTTTTTGGCACCATTCCTGCAAAAAAAAAAAAAAACATCAAAGAACAGTGCTGAAATTAACGCCAAGGGAAAATGGCATGTGAACAGAAGCTTCTCTGCTCAAAAACACAAAACCCTGATGTTGTGCAATCAGGAATGGTTAGATTGACTCAGTTTGACTTTTAGAAAACACTGAAATTCTTAAAGTTAAATTCTTAATCAGTTAAAAAGTTAAAAACTAAGTATTTTCCTTATTTTGCTAGATCTTCGGTTAGTCTGGTATTACAGTGGTTATGGTGGTGTATGGCAGCTAATACTGGCTAACTTCACATGCATTAGAGTTTTGGTACATGTGCCACTGTCTGAGCATGTCAAAGATGAACATTGTGGTGTTTTATCAAAAAAGAAAATCAAGGAATACCTTATTTTTCCATTTGTACATATAACAATGTGTTATTTTTATTTCTAAAGAAACATTTTGCAATAAAGCTGCCATGTCACGCCTGTCTCCAAAAAAATTACATTCCTACGCAACTAACTGCATTATTAATTGCATTCTGATTTTTTAATCATCTTGTTTGTGAACATTCCCAATATTCACATATAACTGTCCTTTACTATATTGCTTTCCAACTGTCACTCATTTTCAGCCATCCCATTATATAGTAGATGGGGTCTACTCACCCTGGTAACCAAGAAAATGGAGTCTAAAACATGCTGTGAAAGGACCGTAATTTTTTCTTTAACCCAACCAAGACATTCAGGTGCTTTAAAGTAAAGGAGCCAGATTTACCAAAAGCATATTTTCAGAAACCTAAACAAGTAGTTATGATGCCTAAGCCAAACCAAACAGTGATTGAAAACTAAACCTAAGTCTGAAATTCATTAAATTCACACACAGGACATGAACCCAGGCGTGAACTAACCGTGACGTCACCCGTTGGTTTCAACGCCGAGAAAATGAAGCCCGGATTTTGCTACTTCCTGGTCGCCATTTTGGATTTTTTGGAGCCAGTGACGTAAAAAGCGTCATCAAACAGGCTGGACCAGAGAGCAACTTGGGGCAGGACCAGTCAATGGGACTGTCAATCAAGTGTAGCCACACCCCCTGGCTCCGCCAACTTTAATGATTTATTTAAAATTCAGTATTGATTCATTTTAAGATCGGCCACCTGATCTCTCATTTTGACCATGAAACTAACGGGAAAAAAATCCTGAGCTGTAGAAAATCAGTCTATCAGATTTGATTTTTTTCCAAAAATGAATTGGGGTCTATGGAGCAAAAGCTTTTTGGAGCCAACCCTAGCGGATGGCGTGATATTCAGGGATGGGATCAGCAAGTTCTGATTCTAGCAGAAAGTTGTTGACGGGGGGGGGCGACTTCCAATCGCTGGGCCGTTTACAATCGTCGTTAACAAGCTATCGTTAACGTCGTTACCATCTCGCGGGAGTATCAGCGACAATAAAGTCTTCAAACTTGAAATGAAATCGGCGGAAATCCGCAGATCCGTGGTAAATTCCCATCCCAGAAAAAAAGCGGAATTCCGCGAATTCGCGGAAAAATCACATCCCTGGATATTGCAAGTTTTTGACACTTCCAGGTGGGCTTCAATTTTGGAGCCAGATGCTACGTCCATCTTTATATACAGTCTGTGCATGAACCCCAGATTCCTGGATGAAATTTCTCGGTAGGACCATCCCTCCAACCTCCTAATGCAGACGTTCACGCTCATTAAAAAAACATTTCCAAACTCACTGTTGCCTTACTAGGAAACAAAATGTCTGTACATAAAGATGGATGAACCCTCTGTGGGGATTTGCACGCAATGTTTTTTGCTTGCTGGAGATGCAGCCACATACTTAGTTACACATATTTTTAAACTTTAATATAATTTAAATGATCATTGTATATTTCATCCAATGCACATTATTTATGAATGGGAAGATTTGTTACAGAGACCAAAATTGTATTTCGTACCAGGATGTAAACATGTTTATTTCTTCTACAAAGTTGGGCATTTTAGCATGGGGTCTATGAGGACTGACTCAACTTTGCAGGTTTCGGCACTTTAAAGAAAGTAATTTTTTGGGAGATTGTTGCAGACAAGGATGGGCCTCCAGGAGGTTTGTCAGTTTTACCTATAGGCCAGTCTTGCGACAGGTCTGGTGAAATCCGTAATAGCAGACATCAGATGCCAACAGAAATGAAAGTATACAGCACTCATTAAATATATCTATCAACACAGACTACCCACAGTCAGAAGTGCAGAGAAGGCACCAAACAAAAAAAAGACTTTGCTTTTTGATGTAGCAAAGAGTGTTAAGATATAACAAATGTATTTAAGAAGTCTGCAGGTGAGGATGAGGACAGTGACAAAGAGGCAGAAACATCAAAGAAGAGATAGCAGGGAGCAGCAGTTTTGTCATGCTTACATGCAAATAAACTAGCAGAAAAATAAAACATCTTTGTTAACTGTGGGGTTTTCAATGCCAGAGTCCTGCTGAACCATTTCCAAGGTTTTACTGTAAGTCTCAGTGCACAGACGTTTAGAGAAGTTTACACTAAATTGCCTAACTTTCATCAACTTTAATTATAAATGGATAAAATACATAATATTTTACTCTTGACTACTCAGCAGATCTTTTTGCATTACAGCCTATATTATAGCCTACATAATTTTATCGCTTCATCTTTTTACATTTTAGAAACAGTTCAAATTTACATAGTGAGCTTCTTTATTTTTTTGGTCTGCACTAATGGTGTACTGATCAACAAACATACTGTGTCAGTTCGAAAATCAAATTAAGAGGCCTGACAGTAACTTCCTAGCCTACTTTCTGATGCCAATCCATGTTGCCTGTCTACTTATGAAGCCCTGAATAGCCAAGACTACTTTGACCATTGGTTTGACTGCATAATAAGTAAAAGTAAGACATCCATCCATTATTTATACACCGCTTAAACCTCATTCGGGTCACAGGGGGCTGGAATCTATCCCAGCTGACTTGGAGTGAAGACAGGGGACACCCTGGACAGGTCGCCAGTCTATCGCAGGGCTACATATAGAGACAAACCAACTCACTCATATTAAAAGTAAGACAAATACTCAAAATTAACAAGCCAAGCTACAGCAAAAAATAGGAAATACATTCTGTTATTTCCTCACCACTCCCCTCCACTGTGTCATTCAGATCTTCCTCCTCCTTTTCCTCACATTTGCTCTCTGTGTTGGAAAGCAAAGGCAGCTGGAGATACTTTACAGGTTCAATTTGAAGGAATTTTTCCTCCATTAATAATGAAATCGTATGCCCCGCTCTTTCCCTCCACTTCCCTCCCCTTTGGAATGAAACTGGTGTTGGTCTTTTGATGCAACTTAAAACTCTCTCAAACTTAGTTTCTCAACTCTTCTTATCCTCAGCTAAACCTTCAGTTTTGAAGGAGGGGACAGTAGATGAAACTGGTATAAATGAAGAAAGACAAACACACACAAAGAGAAACAGAAAGAGAGAGAGAGACAGAGAGAGAAGTGGTCTATCTACATTCTAAAATAGAAATAAAGAGGAAAATGTGGAGAAACTGTGCTTCGTGCTGTAACCAAAGTTCAATTTCTTTTTCAGTGCTACATGCACTCTCATGGTCACCATTCAATCTTTCTTCCTTTTCAGTCTCCTCTTCTTTTATGCGGCTCGACAGAGAGGTCGAGCCTGACATTATTACAGGCCACTGAATAGCGGAAACCATCAGTATGAAAATAGGAATGAATAAGAGTATAAAAAAAACAAAGATTACAGACAGATTGACATTTTGGCCGCTGCATCCTTGACGCTTGACAAAGACAAAGTACTCCTCCTGTGTGTGGATTCCTTCAGTGTAGGCTGATACATGCAAACACTGATGTTTACATGTACTATACCTTCTTCATGAGTGTTCGCATGTGCATATGTGTACTGTAAACTGCATTCAATCACGTGCGTGTGCATATTTTTGACTCTTAAGTGTGTGGGAGTGAGAGAACATTCACATCGCCCACCTGGGCTTAGCTCGAAGCCAACAGAGCTGTCTTACTGAAAAACTCCCTGTTGTTTCTTTGGCGGAGCCTAACAGGCAGCTTTGACTGTAACACTTCCTTCTTTTTCCTCCTCCTCCACTCTTAACTCCTCTCCTCTCCCTCACTCTGCTCTGTTCCTCTGTTCCCAACACTCATCGCTTTCTCTCTTCTCTCTCTTCCTGCCTATTCTATATTTAATCAGCCAGGGAGTGTGGAATTAGCGATTATTTGATGGAAATATGCAGGCAAGAGAAGGAGCGTGCATGCATGAGAGAGGAGCTGTCATTTATTTGTCTGAATCTTTTCATACCCTCCTGTCATTGCAGTGCACAGCAGAGTTTGGAGGGAGCCGATGAGTATGGAGGTTATGCATTGCATAATAGGCCTTGATTTTTTTTTTCCATCTTGTTTTCAGTGAACAGCACAGACATGCATGATGCCTCCCTATCTCTGCTTCTTTATGTTTGCAGCACAGCGAGAGTGCTGCAAACATTACTTATTTTTTTTCTCTTCATTCAGACAGTATCCTCATGGCAGCCATGCTAAGACAGACATTAGACCTGTATGAAAAGCAGACGTTCCTTCACTCATTTCAATAAGAGCACTACACTGAAGTACCTGCAGAGGCATCTGGTGCAGACAGCTTCACTGATAAACGCAGAGCTATTCAGCAAAAAAAGTTCATCTTGGTTCAGATTTGCCACTGCATACATAGTGTGAATTGAAAACACACTCTCTTAATTTGCCTTTATTTAATACATAAAAGCGTGCACTTTGTAACACACATTTCACATCAACAGAACTTGAATTTAACTGCTTTTAGTGCTCAGTCTGTTGTGACTATCAGGACATAAGATCAATAATTGTCTGTGTGATCAAAATATTTTCTCTGGAGTTCGATTGTTTTTGTCCTTTTGGTGTGACAGAGAGAATCCCAGCTGGTTAAAGTAATAGTGCAATGTTCTTGGAAATATGTCCATTTGCTCTTACTGACGTCAGATAAGAAGACTAACACCACTCTCATATCTGTCTAGTAACTATTCTGCAACTGCAGATGGTCGGTTAGCTTAGCTTAACACAGAGATACTGGACAAAACTAGCCTGTTAGTTAGAAATCAGCCTGTCAGTGATTCTAATTTCCATGTTGTTTGTTGGCTTTGCCTTGGCTACAAGGACTTTATAAAGCATCCTCCAATGACCAGGCAACTGTGCAGTGATTACTTTTTAACCCCTGACAACCTACCATTTTTGCAAAGTTTTTGATTAGAATTTTACTCTGTCTGTTGTCAGTGAGAACAAAACTGGAATTTGATCGCAGCTAACAAATACCACCCATTAACCAGGCAAACAGTATTTCCTATGTCACCAGAGTAACATTACAACAAAATCATAATTTTATGAGTGACAAAATAGTTATAGGAAACAAAAATGACGTTTGAGAAAGATGCAGAGATGTTAAGATGCAACTTTTCTCCTTTCATTACTGAATGATGTTTTCTTTGGGTGTAAAAAAAAACCCAAAAAACAAAGTATGTGGACATCTCATAGTTTCTACTGTGTAGCTTTTCAATTAAGCAATTTTTTTTCCTCCTGCTTTTATCTAACTTTTTGTCTGTCTCCCCTCTGGCTTTTTCCAGTAGCAAAGAGCAGGATACTGTGAGTGACAGCTCATTACAAAGTCATCTCCTAACCCCTAACCTCATGAGATAGAGACAACTGTGTGTTTATGTGTGCAGATTTTTCAGTGTATGAGCATGAGAGTGGTTGCATTTCCTTCGCCGAGTGCATTCATGGTGTGTTTTCCCATGCTGCTATTTGTGTCTATATTTACATTTGCATATGCTGTAAGGTATCTTTCATATGCACAGGCCTTTCAAGTCCGCTCTCCCTCTCTTTTCCTTCTTCTCACTCACACACACAGTCCAGCGATATGCAGCTCATGAATATCGCAATTATGGGAAACCTACTTGTCGTCTATGTGCCTCGGTGATGGCTGGAGAAGAGGACAAAAGTTGTGCAGGGATGCAAGTAAAAGCAGTCTGCCTAGCCCAGAATATGACAGCTTATATGCTTGTTTTTCTATTTTCTTTTTTTCATTCATTAGATAAGTGAAAAGCAAAAACCCAGTGATGGCACGCCGGTACCAGCCATGATTTATGTTCACCTCTGGAAAGAGAAAAGTAGAATTTATGGCTTTCTCATCTGGCCTAATCTTCACTATATGCTGCAAAGCCCGAGCAATGCAGTAAGCTTAAAGGGAGAGGGAGAGAGCGGCTGAAAATTGTCCTCTACACTTTCTCTAGTTAGCTTTTTTTCCTTTTTTCTTTCTCTTTCTCTCACTTACTAACCAACTCTATCACATTTTGTCCTTGTCGGGTTTTTTTTTTTTTTTTTACATTTTTTTTTCCTCCTCTCGCACGCTTACATACACAGGAGCAACCCGTACAAACACACACATGCTTCGGTGCAGGTTTGAACACTTCTAATCACACACAAGCAGGCGCACTATGCACACAAACACGCGCTCACAC
This sequence comes from Acanthochromis polyacanthus, assembly GCF_021347895.1. Lineage (NCBI taxonomy): Eukaryota > Metazoa > Chordata > Actinopteri > Pomacentridae > Acanthochromis > Acanthochromis polyacanthus. The sequence continues at coordinate 20,776,594 of NC_067117.1, forward strand.
ATAAACTGAGAGCCGCTCAGCCCCTCAGCGACACCTTCACTTCTCTCGCACCAATTTTCTCACACTTTTTCATTCTCCGTGTCTTCTCCTTTCTTTCTCTCACTGCCTCACTCTGCACCTCCGCCCTCAACCGCCTCCACATATAGATCTTTTCTTTTTATAGTCAAAGCTATCGTCCCTATGGCAACATCAGAGTTGTTGATTGCCAAGGTGCTGTACATCTAATGATGTAACTATGCAAGAGGAGTGTGTGTGTGTGTGTGTGTGTGTGTGTGTGTGTGTGTGTGTGTGTGTGTGTGTGTGTGTGTGTGTGTGTGTGTGTGTGCGCGCGCACCCTGTAGCCTATTTGTTTCTCACCCTGCCTCTGTCCTCTAGTAGTAAAGCCTCTTTATTCTTTATTCGATGTATCGGGTGTGATAATCAAACGCCGTTCAGGGCTTCCAAAAGAATTTCAGAGTCAGTTGTGATGTTTTGTGTCACAAACAACACATTAAACATTTATACAAACTTAAAATGGAATATTTGACATGTATTAATGTCTCATTTGGGATTTTCTATGCATTCGTGTGTGCATCTCATTTGTGCAAATCTTTAGTGTGTCAGAGTGTAGTGTATGTACGAGTGCGTGTCACAGGCAAGTGTGAAGCTATAACAGGTTTTGACAAGGCAAAATCATTTGGGGGTGCAGATGATGTGCTTTTTCTATCCAGTTACGCTGTGACAACAGAATCCTCAACTGTCGATTCCTATTAAAGTGTTCACAGGAAGCGTAAACCCTGTCTGCTCTCATTCCACATTGATTCTTATCCAGGTAGAGCGCTAGAAAAAGACGGAGGAAATGAGGGGAAAACACTGTTTTATGCATTAACTCACTGTGGAAAAAAATAGTTTTCACACTCATTTACTCTAGTCGACAACAAATTCGTACAGGAGGAGAGGAGGGAGAAGAACGAGGGAAAATAATAAGATGTGGAATAATAATAGAAAGGAAAACAGAAAGAGCACTACATTTTCATTTTAACCTCTCATTCAAAAGCGCTCCAAAGCCGTCCCACTACTGCCAGCGTTCAGGCTGCTTGCCAGTGAAAGAAGGAGAAAACAGGAGGAGATAAAGAAGAGGTGGGCTGGTGTGAAATGGATCAAACAATGGATGTGAGAAAAGCATTGCTGTTCTCAACCAACTGCAGGCAAATAAGAAAAAGAAGTGGAGGAGGAGTGGGGGTGTGTGATAACTTGCGGCTTTTAAAATGTCTGTGTTTTGTAACTAGTTTCTTGACAACAGGTCTTCAGAAAGTTAGAAAAAGTATTTTCAAAGGCAGCTACTGTGGTAGAGAAATTGCGTTTTAATTAGGATGAATCTGCGGATGAACGTTCAGACAGAAAAACAGTGAGTGGAGCATTGAAATGAGATCATTTTAACACACATATTATCCCCAAGGTCAGGAATGATTCTCCAAGCTCAAGGATGCATCTGATTTTCTGTGTCTTGTGTGTGTGTGCCTGTCAATCAGTTCACCGTGTTCATGTTCTGCGTATGCTTGAACGGCGTGTAAAAGCCATGTTGATGAAGGAATCGGGGATGATCAGAGGGTTGGACAGAGAGGCTTGCCTCCTTTTGTGATCTCTGTGTGTTTCCCTTTCATCTGCCTTTGTGGAGATGTAGTGATCTCGGTAGACGCTACTGGGACAGCAGCACCACAGAGCGAGCAGCAGCATATAGAAGCAGGCAGAGAAAGATGGTGACTGCATTTTTCATTCACATGGTGGCTTTGGGAGGGATTTCAGAGTTAGGATGGAGGAAGCGCTTCATATTTAATCTGTATTGGTTTAGGATGATATTTGTTGTGGGTTGTGAGGGAATTTAACGTGTTACTTGTGCCATTCAAATAGATCAGTCACTATCACTGAAATTAAATTCATTTCAGCAGCAAATCAAATGTCTTTAAATACATGTGGCATGTATGTTGTTCTTCAGAGGAAGTTTTGGCGCAGTGCTTCACCGTCTTGCAAGAATCTGATCATAAGGAAATACTGATAAATGAGGGCGAGTGTCTCATTTGCCATAATGCACACTGCAGCCACGTTGTTGTTCTACGAGCCACCTCAGTGCTGCGGTGTAACAGCCAAAGAAAGCACAGCCTGTGCCAATTCATAATTCATCTGGATGTTTTTTTCTTCACTATTTATTTTGCTCCTGTCCACTCAAGCTGACTGCAGCGTGCCATTCAATCCCAACCCAAACAACTGGGCCAGGCCGTCCCATTGTCAGAAAATACTCTTCTCATCCTTGATCTGATGTGAAACAGATTGCCCATTTCTGTTTCTCTGTAAAGATGAGAAGGGATAAAGAAGGAGAGAATGGAACAAAAGGAAAGAGATGGGGACGTTTTGCTTTATAGCCCTCTTTACCCTCACACACCGACACTGATCTCTGTGCAATATGTTTCACTTCAAAAGAGAGGTTTAATGTTTGGCCATATGTCAGGATGAGGAACTACTGGGGGAAGAAAAGAGGAAAAAATACTCACTGAAATGTGCAGACATTAGTGGAGATTAAACCTGAGGGGAATCCAAGTGGAGTTTAACCATTCATCAATTGATAAACCCTTATCAACACGGCTGTAAACTAACCTGAAAGTTGTTGTCAGACAAGGCTTGAGATGACATCAAATCACAGTGCTTTGTGGCTATTTGTAGTATACTGTTGTATCTGACAAAACTGTATCTGACAAATGTCAGGGAATCGTCAAAAAAGCAGTCAGCAACATGGAGAGGCCACTGTTAGAGAGGCAGGAACTACACTATAAAACATCCATTTAACTGTCTGAACCCAAACAGTTCATGGGGTTTGCTTTGTTCCCGTCACATTTTTTTCTCATTGCAATATGCACCCCCATCAATACCACCATGGCTAGAAGTAGACAGAACTCAAAAATGACACATTTATAATGACAAAAATCATCCAAAAGAAGTAAATAAAATTTCTTCAGTGTGTAAACACACCAAATTGGAGGCAAACCAATGCTAGGGGGAAAATGATGGCTACATACTACAGATATCGTGCTGTTTACGTTTTTAATGTGCTTCCATACTTGTCACCTATTTGCACATCCTGCAGGTCAATCCAGTTCAGCCAAAAAGTCTTTGAATTTCTGTCATGTGATTGCTGGTCTTTGATTGTTGGTTGCACAAGAAGTAGATTTTTTTATTTGTTTTTTTCAGGAGGTGGTGCAAAAGTTCTAATTTTGCATTTCTACAAAAAATAAAAGTCACACGGAATAATGTAATTTTGATGAAAAATCAAGATTTGAAGCCCAGATTTGGTTAAATTTCCTGACAGAACCACAAATCACAGATGAGTAGTTTAAGAATCAACAAAAAGTTGAAAGTCCGATGTTGGTGATTTTTTAAAGATAACATGCGTTTTGAACCCATCAGTGGGTTTGGGGTTTCAGAGGGTTACTGATAGAAAGGCAACATTTACAGCATCACTGAAACTTGATATGTACCTTCATGTAAAATAAGAAGACATTAAGAATTAAAAAATGAGTGCTCACCTTTAGCAGAGCAGAATTATTTTTTGCTAGATTCCTTAAGTGAGTTCTGTTACCTTCTACCATGATGACAAAAAATATAGAAATGACTGTTGGGGTTGTAAAACCTGCCTGTCGTCCTTCGTACAAGATTGTATTTACAACTGAAACCTAAATTATGTGTTTTTTACTTTAAATTCAAATTTTTCCTTTTGAGCTGAAGATTATAGCATTATTGGTGCGGTGGTTAGCACTTTTGCCTCTCAGCAGGAAGGTTGTGGGTTTAAACATGCTCGATTATTCGTCTCTTTGCCCTGTGATGGACTGACAACCGCCTCTCACCTAGTATCAGCTGGAATAGACTCCAGCCCCTCACAACCCTCTGGAGGATAAAGCAGGTATCACTAATGTATGGATGGTGAAAGACACAAAAAGTCCTGATAGGCTGCATTAAGATAGCTTAACTGACGTTACGGTAATCCAGTATTGGTCAAAGAAAGCAGATTCACTAGCTTAATCGGCTTTTATTTGCTTTCATGACTCATAACTGCATAGATGCAGCATGTCAACAGCATTGGATAACTTAATAAACAAAAAAAAACTTGCGTCACAAGCCTAATGTAGTTGTCAGTACAATTTTGCGGGGTAAAAATACTTTTAATCATGCACATATTAAGAACTGTGGCTACAGGAACACGATTTTATCTGCGCCTCATGTCCTATTCTGCACCACTGAATAGGAGATGAGCCAGCATGTTGTTGGAATTGGGTACATTTGGTAGTCGCAGCTTTAATGTTATGTGCAAAAAAAACTGTTCCTCAAGCTCGGGTTTCTAAGCGACGCTGGCCGGAAAACATGCGGTTCCCAGACTGGCCTGTACACTTGCAAAAAGAATCACTGAGGAACATAACATGGTCCTGAAAAACACATCCTGAGCCATGACAAAAAGAATAACTTTCCTCTTTGCACACACTGATTCCAGCTGCAGTATTCACATCACAGCATTTAATTGTGGTGGAAGGATGCGAGCTGCCTTTTTTCTTCAGTCATTGTAAAATACTTCTGTGGCTCAAGAGGTTGCAAAAGTCAATACAATGAAAACTTCACATGTACTGTTGGAGATCTAATGGGAATGTTAGGGGGTCTTTTGTGGGTTTACAATAATTCCAACTGTGAATTATTGTAAAATCAATGCTTTTAAAATAGGTTGTCCTCTTTGTGACCAGTGGTAAAATCTATTACATGCCTGCTAAATGTTTCTAGTGTTTCAGCTAATCTCGCCACCGAGGATGTTTTTCTCCCTACATGCAAGAGTCGAGTTTCCCAAAAGCATCTCGGGGTTATAACCATATTTGTTCAGCTAATGTTTCCATTGGCGTGTTTCCATCCCAAGATGAGTGTTGTGCATGCTGAGATACTTTAGACAGCAGGTCCAGCTCGAGTGCCAGTGGTTCATTTGACATGAATACCAGCCTTTTGGTATTGCTCCTGCAGAGAATCTCCGCATTTGGCACAGCTCCTCTTTTCAGATACTCGCTTTCACATACAGTACACCTAAGGAGCAGAAAATATATGTATGAACAGGGCGCACAAAAAAAAGCCAAAAATCTCAACCTTCAAATGGGTCGGAGTGAGAATTAAAGCAATTGCAATGCAAAAAGAAAAAGGCTTTCAGTTCCAGAATGTAAAATAGAGCAAGTTTTGACAATAGTAGTGGAGGAATATTATGAGCAGCCTTCCTTGCTTCCCTGGGAGAGTTTCATGGAGTGCTTTCTCACTGTGATAATGAAATGACCTGGCCTGCACTGCTCTACTCTCTCTCAAAAACACATCTGCTAGACGAGGGTGAAAATGAGAAAATCCTACCTCCTCTCCCGAGTTTCGTAAAGCATACTTTCAATATTCTTTTTCACAGAGAATGATGGGAATGTGAGTGACTGTGGACTTTTGTGTCCTTGTGAGTGTTGTGTGTTCCCGTAGCCGTGCGCATATGCATCACTTTGTGTCCGTGTGTGTCTGTGGATGCTCTCACTGCCTTGAGCAACTTGTAATAAACTGTATTTGAAGCACATTTGACATAACAAGGTACTATACAGAAATTCAGCGGATAGAAGTCCCATAGAGTTGTCATCGTAACATGGTTTCTGTAACTTCATTTTTGCGGCTGGCACGCAGTGAAATCAATACAGTAAGCAGCAAAACTCAGATCAAGGACTTCACTTTTGTCCCATTTCAAGGTAGAATCCAATAAGGCAAACTACAGTCCCACACTGTTTGGAGCTAATCTTGTGGGCCTTGCTAGACATTCAGGCCGTACCAGACTGATTCAGAAGAATGACTCACCAGTTTGGTACAGCACAGACTGCATGCAGACCATGTATTCCCTCAGCTTCTAGTTAACAGGGAATCTATGGCAGCACTGAGGCAGAGCGCTGTCATTGAGTTACATAATCAACAGAGGAGTGTGGCAAGAGTGTGTGTGCGAGTGTGTGTGTGCGCCCTCGTGCATTTGTGTAGCTGCAATTCTTCTTGAGCTGTCGATCATGTGGTACACCAAGGCCACTCTAACACAAGGCTGCTGAGGTGGACTTTCAGCAACAATGGAGCTTAGCGTGTGTGTGTGTCCATGTGTGGACTTTGCTAGTATTTTTTAAAGGCATATGCGTGGATGAATAGGCGGCCGCGTTTACAAGGCTGAGGGGAAAAAGTTAGCTACAAGCAAAGTAGGTGTGCATGCTGCGAGATGCGCCAATTTAGGTCCTCCACATGTTAACTCACAAGGCCACATTTCCATATCTAGTGTGTGTGTGTGTGTGTGCTTATTTGTATCCTGTAGTATCTCTCTATGCATGCTTGGATGCGTAGACCTATTTGTGATGTGTATGAGCCAAGCCTGTGTGCATAAGTATGCATGTCTAGTCATGTAAGCTTACCTACTTAGGCATGTTTGTGTGTGCATATGTTTAGAGTTTAGATATGTATGTATCACAGTGGCTTTTGTGTAAATGCTTTGGTTTTTTTTTCCATCCATACCAGCAATAGGCTAAGGAGAGCTTCTCCTGCTCAATGCTGCCATCTGGCTTCGACTAGCCCCACCACAGACATCCTAGGGGAGCTATCGGTGCGAGTCAGCGTCTGGTTTTAACAACTGTTTTGGGATCAGTTGTCCAGTGGGCTGGTGCTAACTCACCCTATTATGAGCAGGATGATAAAACTGACCTTGAAGCAGTTTATGGGGCTGGGATAATGGAAACCACTGATAGAGAGCCCATGAAACTGCACTCAGCTTTCAGTGACAAAAGAAAATAATGTTTTAACCACTTAACATTATTTTGAACGGTATCTAAAAATTTATGAGCGGACGTTTTGCGTGCGGGTGCTCAGCTAGCAATGACGAATTAGGAGGTTCACTGATTATGAATCTGCATGTTAAGAATGAAGATTTACAGTTTCAATAAAAAGTGAAAATGGCATTCGTGCATATTATATTTGATATATAGAGAGGATACGAAAACTATCAGGAGGAAGAGAGCAGAAATAGAGGAAGATATTGTTATTTTGACTTTTGTGCCTCTTCACCTCCAGTCATTTTTGTACAGTCCCTAAAATGATGAGTGAAACTAAAACCAAGAAAATTAAATACAACCTCAGTGGATCACATGCAGGTTAAGACCAGTTCTTGCATAGAAAACCAGTGGAGGTGGAACACAATTAGGTCAGATTGAGGCCAGACCATTTGTATGGGTCACAGTAAAAGTGCTCATATGTATGCAGGCTTATAGCCCCCCTGGGAGCAGTGGGCTGACCTTGTCCCATACTCTGATCTATGTCCTCATCTCCCCCTATGTCCTCTTTTCCTCATTCCTCCTCCCGTCTTTCCTCCCCCACTTCCTTTTTTATCACCACATTTCTCTCTGCTTAAACACCTCCCCTCCTTTTTTTTTTTAAATCATTTTCTGTTACTTTCACTTTTCTCTCACCATGTTTAGTTTCCTGTGATCACTTGGTTTCCTATCTAACACTCTTTTTTTAAATTCACACACTCTCACTTTTTACTCATTTTTAACTCCCGCTCTTATTCCATTCCCCATTTTCTTTATCCCCTCTCGTCCTTTTTCCATATCAACAGCCAGTCTGATAAATAATGCATCACAGCACATTAAAAACATTAGTAGAGTTCTCTTGGCTGTCAAAGAGAGGGAGGAGACGAGGGAGAGGAAGGAATGGGTAACTCCATTTTAAATAAGTGTTGTGGAGAATGATGTGATTTAATATTAGCAGCGGAAATGTGCCAGAAGAAGGGTGAAGGTCCGAGCTTTAATTGTGTTTGCGTCGCGTCCTTGTGTCCTCACGCTCAGGGGTTTTTTTTTTCTTCTTGCCTTTGGTGAAACATCTGAAAGCTTGCAGATTCATAAAGATGACTGTATCAGCAAACTCAAAAGGAAAGATTTAATGACATTTTGCAAAACACTGATTCTGCATCACACAGAAACCTTGACCTTTTCCCCTCTCCCTCTCATCCTTCACTTTCTCCATCCTATTCCTCGCCTCTCCTCCTTTCCTTCTATTCCTCCTGGCAGCGTGGCGATTGGCATTATTAAAAATTGATTGGCGGCGAGCGTTTAGCAGGGTGGTGAGGCGGAGAGGGAAATTTTGACAGGCAGGAGTGAAATGAAAGGAGGGCCTCTGTGGACACAGTGTGGAAAGGTCTCACTGGGGGACAGAATGTGTGTGTGTGAACAAGCTCGTGTGTGCGTCTGAGAGTAGATTGTGCAATTCGTAGTGAGGCTGAGGTGCTGGGAAACTTACGCAAGATACTGTGTTTATACCTTCTGTGTGCCGATGTATGTGAGTGTGTGTACATCCACAACAATATATCTGAACACACACACACACACGCGCTAAACCATGACGGCACACGAGCGCCCAGCAGCCGACACAGAGATGATACAAAGCCACAGTATCTCTGCTGACCCACAGTTACCTCTCCGCCATCCTCCCTCCATCCCTCTTTCTATCGTTCCCTTCATCCCTCTGCTTATCCCCCCTTTCCAACCCTTCTCTCTCCTTTCATCTCAGATCAAATAATATTTCCAACCCATATTCCCAACCAGCTATTCCCCCAATGGCTATAAGTGCTACAGCTTTGGAGATTTTCAATACACTTTACCCGCAATTTGGCTGAGTGATTCTAAAAAAGTTTTTTTTTTTTGTTTGTTTTTTTGAGGGGGAGGAGGGTAAAAGCGTGTGGCGTTACATGATGCTAACTGGTGCCTTTGTCTCTTGTCTTGTTCTTTCTTCTTCTATTATTTGTCCCCTCTTTGCTCTTTCTCTCTGTCACAGATGAACAGACCGATCCAGGTGAAGCCAGCAGACAGTGAGAGTCGAGGAGGTACTGTACGCCCTTCTTTACTGCTCCCCTCCTCCCTTCCCTCTTCTCCCTTTCTTTGTTCTGCCCCTACAAACATGCTGCCTGTGTGTATCAGCCTCACCATTATCTGTCCCATTAGACGATGCCCTGTACCTCGACGCAGGCTGACAGCACGGCCTGGCCGGACCCTCCACTATTCAGAACACATTATGTAAACATGGCTCTTCCTGGCCAGCATAGCCTCTAGCTCCTTTCTTGGAGTTTCATCATATGCGCTGATGCATGTACATACACAGAAACGCGCATGTCTTGTCATGCTTTGAGGGGAAACAGGTAGCTTCGTTTGACAAATTCCCTTAAAAACCCGTCTGCAACGAGGCAAACTTTATTCGAGTCGTGTCAAAAGTTTGTGGTGGCAAAAAGAAATGCAGATTATGTGTGAATGTAAGCGAACATCTCGTCTGGTATTTTTTGTGCGTCATGCTTTATTGACAGCTAAGACTGCTTAAAGTGAATTTTCGATGTCTAGACATGTAGTGACCTGCTCCTGACATCAATCAATGGACTGTACAAGAGAAGATTGATGTAGTTTGACCATTTTTGGCTGGAGTCTTTCAAACTTTGCAGTTGTTAATATAATTGGCACCAGAGCGATTTTCCTGCCACAAGAAAGACAGAAAGAGAGAGAGAGGAAGGGGAGAGGAAAAAAGAGAAGAAATAGAGCATGCAAGGAGTTGAAGGTTGATAAGCAGGAGAAGAAGCATAAGGACTAAGAAAGGTGTTAGCCTGTAAAGAAATAAAAAAAAAAAAAACCTGAAAGGAAAGGAAGAGAGATTGTGCAACATCCTCTTCTATTTAGTTTGCTGGTTCTCTGAGTATGATTGATGGAGCGGGAGGGAAGAGAGGCAAGCACCAAGCGTGAGGAAGCAAAGTGAGGGCAGTGCGAGACGGCCATACTTCTGTCTGTGCTTGGGCTCTGTCTTTCTCTCAATGTATGTCATCTCTCTCTCTCATCTATTTCCCCACACTTCTATTTTTCCAATACTATTTTCTTTCCTTCTCAGTCCCTCATTTTTTCACACATTGCAGCAAAACTACTCGCAGTAATAATGGGGTGTTGCATTTCTAATTACAATGGCGGAAGAAGAACTCATATCTTTTACTTAAATAATAGCAAACAACAGTCCAGGAAAAATACGTAAACATTACCAGCAGCATGCATTTCTGGTATCAAAAGCAAAAAATACTCCTACTGCAGAAAAATGTCCACTGTGACGGTTTCATTATCTCATAGTGTATTAATAGAATGCTGATACTGATGCATCAGTGCAAGTGGCATTTTCCTTATGTAGCCGGTCCAGATGGAGCTATATTTTAATATTTTATATACAGTCACTTATGTAATCCAGTTATTCCCAATTTACGAATGGGTGACAAAATAAATCTGAGCAGAGACACTCTGACTAATGGGGAACCTTTTTTGGGTGAAATAATGATTAATTTTACCTCTTTGGGATTACTTATATGAAAATGAATAAGTGACTCTTCAGTGGAACTGCTAATAGACTTCTGAAACATGGCAGGGAATCCCGACTAGGCACTGCTTATTGTAAAGGTTTGGAGCCACTGATTTAATGCTCCGTATTTTAAAGGCTTATAATGTGTCGACTAACTGTGTCTTTCCAATAATAATAGATGTTTCAGAGTAAAAAGTTCAACATTTCATCTCTGAAATGAGCTGAAAAGTATTGAGCAGCACAAATGCAAAACACTCAAGTTAACCTATGGAAGCCCAGCAGTTTGTGGGTGTTTTTTGTTGGTTCTATCACATTTTTCCTCACCGTGGGCTCTGATTTTTTTTTTTTACTAATGTAAAGTCCAGCACCTCTGTGAAGAAAGTACAACCAAGGCTGAAAGCAGAGAGAACTTAAAATGTTGTCTGTGCAGTATGACAAAGTTATCATGCCATAAAGCAATAACAAAAGGAAAAAACTGAAGCTGAATTACTTTTGTCTTATTTATTTTCAAATATTGTAATTTTAAAAAATGAAATTGATAAGTTAAACATTTTTCCAAGTGCCCACAGACAATACGAATACTAAAATAAGGTGGCTCTACATGTTCTAGATATTTTACATTTTACATTGTTCATTTGCTTCCATACTTGCCTGCTGCCTGCTCGGTGTAAACACTGCCTGCAGTTCAGGCCAGTTCAGTCAAAAAGTCCCTGAATTTATGTCACGAAACTGTTAGTTGTAGTTGAGTCAATAATGGCTCAATGATTGTTGTACTGACAGCAGAGTTTTCTTCATTTTTGACAGAATCTCACAGAGGAAAATGTTTAACCTTGGCAAATTCTTTAATAAGACATATAGAACAAAGTGATTTGGGTGAAATATCATGATCTTACAATTAGATTTTGTACATATTGGCAATGGAACTGTAGACCACACATGAGTAGTTCAAGGACTGAAAGTTAAAAATCTGACTATTTTTTCTGTTTTCACAGTTTCAAGCTCTGGTGGTGTAATTTGGGCAGTTTTTAGAAGACAACACACCTTTTAAGCCTGTTAGTGGATTTTGGTGTTCAGAGGGTTAATGTACCCCTAAAATTTAAGAATAGCATTTAAGCAAATAAATACTTAGCTACACTCCACCGCTGGTGAATTGATGTCAGTGAAGAAGGATCTATGCAACTGATGATGCCCTAAAATGGAAAGCATGGCAAAAATCAACAATGAAAGTAGAAAATATTACTTTTAATATAGAATTTCTGTGTGTAGCCAACTAAATATTACTGTAGAGGGAGATGAGGGAGCCATTGTAATGTACCGTCTGTGTGTGTGAGCTGGAGAGAGAGTTTTGCATCGCTGTTGAGACTCTGGTGTGTATTGATTTGCTCTCTAGCTGAATATGAGTGTGTTTGTGCATGTGTGTGTTAAGTCATTCCCCAAAGAAAGATGTAATGTTTATTGGTGGCTTCCCTGGAGAACTGTGTGCTTTGGCCACCAGCGAGGTGTGTACTGTGAATGTGTCTGTGTAGAAGAAGTTGCGTGTGTGTGTCGGGGGGGGGGGCAAACATTTCCAGATTTGTGTGTGCATGTCCGGGCATATGTGTGTGTCCTGCACCTCTGATGTGCGCTACACTCTTGTAAACACTCACCACCCTGTCCCAGCCCACCTCCTCCCCCGGTGCAAGGCCAGAGCGCAGATTAGTCTTGTTGACTCGGCAAGGACACCCTGTCAGGCGCAGGCAGCGGGGAACGGACCCCAAGCACGCATGCATGCACACACTCACGGATACCAGCACCTACACACACATTAATTTGCAGAGCACATTCAAGAGGCAATCGCACTGAGGCTCATTAATTTCCAAACATATACATCCGTCTCCACAAAGCTCAGATTCTACGTAACGCAAGAACAGACGACAGCCCCGAACACTGACGCATCTGCTACTGTTGGCACTAACACACTTTCACCGTCTGCTTCGCAATTCCCCTCAAACATTCATTCGGTGACGCAAGCACACTGTCATGGCCTGACACATGCACTGAACTGATGCTGGACATCAGTCTGAATGTACGATTTCAAATTCATCCATTCATTTCCCAGTTGTTCTTGATAGAATATATGTTTGTTTGTTGAAAAACAGGGAGAAACAAATATATTTGCTTTGGATTACTTGAATTCCTAAGGGGCTGTTTAACCAAATGTTAAAAAATGGCTATTTTAAGGCAGAAGAGGGCAGCAGTTGCTATGTGCAAAACCGAGTGGTTGCTATGTGTTCATAATGAGAAACAGACCAATGAGTGTGTTCATTGGTGGTGTGTGAAGTGATAGAATGAACAAGTTAGTCTCTTAATGTTTATCTGATGTTTTGAAAGTGAGATGTTGAGAAAAATGTGTACAGCTGTCACAGAACAAGTTATCCTCCCTTTCAACTCCACATTCATGTAACTGTCTGCTGAATTCCTCATAATCTTTGATTTATGCACATACTTGTTGTTTCTATGTTTCTGATGCACATTTAATAGTAAAACCGACAACAAATGTGTTATTCTGTGTAACCCAGTTCCCCGGAAAGACTGTGAAACTGAACTTAGTTAAAGTTTAATCATGTTGTGACCCGAGGACAGGCACAGCAACGCATCTGTCTCGTCTCATTTCTGACACCTGTGGCAGCACAATTCCTATATGGAGTAGTTTTGACGGATTCAGTGGAGAAAAAAAGTCAGATAAGGGTGACAAGTCAGACTCATGGAATGTCACACACGTCATTGTTAATTTCTGTCACATCACGTCATTTCATGGCCAACAAAAACATACCAGGGCGCTGCTACCAGGATACTCCACACATTATTTACATGTATATTTATGTAAATATAAAATATGATACAAAACGAAGAAGAGACTTGCCTATTGCAAACACACTTTTTAACATTCAACAGGGAGAATATTTTATTCTCCTCTCATGATTGAGTATGTTATGGTTGTCAGGTGAAATCATCAGGAAGATTTTTCATTTACTGACAACACACTACCTTACTGCAGATCCCACTACCTTCTGCTATGATAAGAAAAAAAAGACTAGTCTAGTGATGGAATTACAGGTGTGGTTGGCTGACATCAATAAATAAGCAGAAACATTAGACTCTCTTTTTAATTTAATGACTTACAATGTTAAAGCAGGGGCAGAAATGGAAACAGGGATGCTGTACACTGCCTGTTTTTTTTCGCAGTAAAGCAGTTCAGATGCTACAGGTGAATCCCCAAAATAAATGAATAGCCTCTCATCTAACCGTGAAGCTACGATACAACTATAAACCAAATCAGCCTGGTGTCTGAGTCTGAATGTAAGTGAGATAATACCAGCAACAACATTTATCACAAAGGGATTAAGAACGTGGTTATAAACAAATATTCAAAACAGACAGGAGTTCCAACAAGCAGCATTGAATATGATGTGAGAGAGGGCTGTTGTTAGTATTAGACAAACTCATGCATGATGCCAACCAAACTCCTACAGGACAGGAACTGCATATTAAAGGGTTTTCTTTCCTTGATGATCATCTACTGCAAATTTGTAATAGGCATCTGGTTGAATAGTACTAAAAAATTTCAAGCTTGATATGCAGAAACTGATGTGTATCTCAAGAAAAATACATACCAAGAATATCGTATTTTGCTAAAAAGTGAAATAATTTAAATGAACACTACAGACATTGCTTGACTTAACATCAGTGAAATCTGATGCTGAATCTAACACATTTTGAATTTAATAAATGCATTAGCATCTTCTAGTGACGTATTTTGAACTCTTTGTTATTCTATTGGAACTGCAGGGCTTATTTCTATTTTTCACCAGTACACACTTTATAGCCTCAACCAAATTACCTTTGCATCTTAATGACATTTAATGTTGCGTTTTCTGAAAATTATGGCCGTGTAACACAAGTGCATTATTGCCAGTTTGAAAATTGGTACATTCCATGCCATCACCAAACCTCTCTGATAGTTTTTGCACACTTTTCTAAGTCTTAGCAAAACTGCTGCTACTTCAGTGAATCTAAGCGTGTCTTTAGGAAGAATATCAAAAGGCATCTCTGATCCCCTGATCGTGACCTATTCCTTTTCCTTTTAGAAGACAGAAAGCTCTTTGTGGGCATGCTCAACAAGCAGCAGTCAGAAGATGATGTGCGGCGCCTTTTTGAGTCCTTCGGCAGCATCGAGGAATGCACCATCCTCAGAGGTCCCGATGGAAACAGCAAAGGTGAGTTTATAGCTGTTTATGACTTTGAGCCAGCAGACTTTTTCACAGGCTGCTGCACAGAAATGATTTGGCCTTTCAAAGTTGGTGACTTTGCAAAGTTCTCCTTAAACACTCCATGATGAGTGATGTCAAAGCAGGCAATTTCACAATCATCGAAGGAGTCTTTACATAAGAATACTGTAGATTCAGTAAATTTAACTGCCATTGGAAAGCTTTGCCCACAGGGATGAGAGATATAAACCACCAACTCTTTACAGATGAACCCCATTAACCTCATGAGTCAACCTACATTACTCTGATAAAGAGGAAAAAAACTAAGTCAACCTCCTTATTAACCATCGGGCTTCATGTCATGCCAGAAAAATGTCCTTTCAAAATGTTGTCAGAGTGCTACACAAGTTCACTGCAAGAAGTTCATCAGTGGGCTTAGCAGCCAATCAATGAGGCCCGATGATAACTAAGCCTGATGATTACAGTGGGCTTGATCATTCCGATTCCTCCGTGAAGCTCCATTAACAAGGCTTCATCAGCCAGCTTACTCGGCTAAGTGGGCTTTAGCTCAATAATTACTGGGAACTTGATCATTCAAATTCATCAACGGCACTTGTCAATAGTAAGTGACACCAGAATGTTGTGGCATTTTAAGCCCCATCAGAGGATCCCCAAGTTGTTAATGGTGTCAGAGTGGCATGTTTAGGCTGCTTATTGAGCGTCAAGCAACACTGACGCAGCAGCAAAGCAGGCAGTCTTCACTAAATGTTTGTTGCTGTAATCCTGTATTAAATTTATCCCAGGTGAAACAATGAAACCGTTTTGCTTTCTGTCCTGTTACTGGAAACACTTTGCTGCAACACTGTATGACGTACTTTTCAGAAAACCTTTGTCTTTTGTTCCTCACCGTCTCTTTATCCCCTTTACTCATTTCTTCTCTCGCTCTCTTTAGGCTGTGCATTTGTAAAATACTCCTCTCATGCTGAAGCTCAGGCAGCCATCAGTGCACTACACGGCAGCCAGACAATGCCTGTGAGTACACGGTAACTGTGTGTGAGCATGTTGGTGTGTGTGAGAGGTGACTCACACAGCGAGATGAGTCAAATGGCGCCTAATTACCTTTTTAAAGTTAAGTTATACTTTATTAATCCCACTGAGAAAATTTGTCCTTTAGATGTGACCCATCCCAACTTTTTTCTGGGCAATGGGTGCCAACGATCGCTCTGAGGCCGTTGCTTTGGCCGGAGTTACAGGCGAGGATGCGTGCATGTGTGTGCGAGTGCAGATACAAGCTGATGTCACTTGTCTATCGACCCACACTAACATGTTCTGCCTGCCGTGTGTGTGTGTATATGTGTGTGGGTGGATGGGTGGGTGTACAGGGTGCCTCATCCAGCCTGGTGGTAAAGTTCGCTGACACGGATAAGGAGCGCACCATCCGCCGCATGCAGCAGATGGCTGGTCAGATGGGCATCTTCAACCCTATGGCCCTGCAGTTTGGAGCCTACGGAGCCTACGCTCAGGCAAGACGCCCCGCAAAATGTCTTTTTAATCCAGTTATTTATTGAGTGAGATTAAATGGAGAACTCAAGTCCAGCTCACATATAAATGTGAAATTGGAAGAGAAGTAGTGTAAACTACACAGCATAATACAGGAAATACACATTACTTGAGACTCAACACCTGTTTTCTACCTAATAGCCTCTTTGTCTTGCCACTGTACTGTATCTTACTTTCTCTTTCCTTTTATTCTGCATTTCTTAACTCGGTAACCTCAAAGCCCATCTTGTCTTTCTTTTTATTACTGTCCACTCTGCTTATAATTCCATTCTCTCCTACACCACCTACAGGTGCAGCAGCAGGCAGCGTTGATGGCGTCTGTAGGTCAGGGAGGCTACCTCAGTCCAATGGCAGCCTTTGCAGCTGCCCAGATGCAGCACATGGCCACCATCAATGGCCTCCCAGGAGCACCGCTGACCCCCACGTCAGGTAACAGCAGTTAAAGGTCAAAGGTTAAAGGACCGTGCAGGATTTTTGAGTATTTCCGTCCGTCATGGAAATGGCACATATTGACCATTTCTGAAGTAAATCACACACTTTCTTATGTGGTAATCAGCGAATGCCACTTTTCCCTAGGGAACCTGGCAGTAAGACAACATGGCGAACCTACAAGATTGAGGTCACATGATGATTTATATAAGTAACACAACATTTAGGTAGCGAGATAAAGATAAATCTGGAGACTTTTAGATGCATTTAGGTGTTCAAACAGCAAACAAAGAGAGGTGAGAGTAACTACCATTACAACAAATGCAGCCTACTAAATATAGGGGTTATGCAAGACAATTTATGGTTAAACCTGTACATCCTGTTTATCCATATTTATTTTAAGACTGACAAGCAGCCTGTAAAGCAGTATGCTAAGCCAGAAGTAAATCTGTAAATTATGCATAACTTACTGATAACAATCTCCTAAAAGGATTGGAATGTTCAATCTTTTTGTAAAACAAATATTTAGTTATTAATGACTATAAAAATAGTGGTAAAAAGAAATTGTGGTTAAAAGAAACACATTTGGTAGACAGTTTAAATAATGCCAATAAAAAGGTTAAGAATAAAGAACTTGTCTGTTTACATAAAGTATACTCAGGAAAAACTATTTGGATATGTTCTCAAAGGTTCAGGTCTGCCACATTGTACCTGTAAGCAGGACGTCTTGATATTTTCTCTATCTGTGATGTCAGATGAAAACTGCATCCTCACATTATTCCTCAGATTGTCTGGAGTCATGATTATCCATTCAGCACAGCTGGTTTGCTCCATTAGGCATTAGTGAGGAGGACAATAGCATAACTTACTGATAAGGCAACGGCAGTGGGTCAGAGAGACATTTTACAAATGTCAGGAGCAGTTGTGCTTGTACGCTGAGAATTTTAAATTTGTGCAGATCATTACAAATCAAATATTTAATTGCTTTCCCAACCTCAAACAGTTGTTCGAGTTTCAGATAAAATGTGACAAGCTTATTAACTATAAAGGGGCAAAGCTGTTGATCCAGTTTAACAGATAGCAAATATTATGCATTTCTCTGTCAGATTTATTAATGTCAACAGACCCCCTACAACATAATGTATATCTCATTCCTCAGTCCTGAGGAATGAGATTTTTATTCACTATATCCATGCTGCCTAAATCTAGGGCATAAAAATTAGATGGGGGGTGAGGGATGGGGTCTAATCTAAAAAAGTAGATGTTTTTGAATACAGAGGTAGCAGCAGTGTAATATCACTGAATAAAAATAGTATGCTCCTTTAAGGTCATACTCTATCACTGCTCTGGAACAGTACTGTAGCAAGGAACAGACTGCTGTCGAAATTTTAAAAATGGCAAATATTAAATATCAAGAATCTGCACAGTAAATGTTTCTAGATGCAGTGAAGGATTGAAAATACACATAATTCTGAGAATATATAATTGGTCCCCTTTCAATATCAGCACAGTAATCTCAAACAATATGTCTGAGGCTCTGATCTAATGGCTGTTGTGTCACACTAAGGGCTATACTGGGACAAGAAATCAGCCCTGACATTTAGTGTCTTCACCGGCCCACTGGACCGGCCCCTCTGACATTTGCAAGAGTTACTAGGTGGCCAGTCAAAGTAAAACTTCTCCGTAATGTCTCGGGGAGGAAATACAGTAGAATGCTTACCGTTTCTCTCTGTCGTTGTCCGTTTGCCCCGCGGCTGCAGGTGGCAGTACCCCCCCAGGCATCAGCGCTCCCACGGTGACCAGCATCCCCTCTCCTATTAGTGTAAATGGTTTTACTGGCATGCCACCCCCCCAGGCAAACGGGCAGCCCCCTGCAGAAGCTGTCTTCACCAACGGGATACACCATTACCCTGGTAAGTCTGATTATAAGGCGGCATGTATGCAAACACTCAAAAAGACTCTCAGATACAAAAATACATATAAAAATATAAACAGCTATGAAATTATGGTAAACTCTGACTTTAAGACAGTGAAGATTGAATCTCTATAGACACACATCCATTGTCAGAGGAAAGCATGCATGCTGCTGGCTTACAGACGTGAATAGCCTTGAAGCATGTTCAGGAGGCCGAAGCCAGACGAATGAAGCCGACAGACAGCGAGCATGTCGAGGAAATGAGTGTTTGGCAAAAGGTGCTCATGGGCTGCAGGAGCCTCAGTATGCGCTTGTGTCATGAGCTGTGGCTAGTACCTCATTGGTTCTGTTTGTGAAGAGGTGGAAGAAAAATTTGTCTTCTTTTTTTTTTTTTGTACGCTCTTGTCTCCCCAGTGTTGCAGGAGGTGGTTTTTAGAGAGGACTCAGAGAAAAACGGCTTGGGCGTGGCTCCGCGGAGTTGTTTTGGGGTTCAGGGTGGCTGCTTCCTCTCCTCTCTCTCTGAAGGTAGCCCCTCTCCCCTCACCCACCCTCACCCCATCCCTCTGTGGGCTCAAAACTGTCACCAAGATTTGGAGCATGTGAAATAAAGAAGAAAAAAAATCAAGGCTATTTGTAAACCTGTGGAAAAAAAATAATTCAAGTTTCTGACGGTGTAGTACACATTTGTATTTGCAGAAGAAAATTACAGATCTTTGTGATGCGCAAGAACCCAGGCACTATTTAGGGCTGCAAAGGGCACTGAACTACTTTGTTTTTCAGGTAGCATTTTTATGTACACTCCCATGCTCCTGAAAAGATGCACAAGTTCAGATAATCTTATTCAAAAACACCTATACCCTTATCTACGCATTCACAAACTTGCAATTCCCCAGGCAAAAATAGAAAGGTCTCACAGGTTTGCAAAGAACGCTACAATCACAGAGATTCAAATCATTACCATTTCACAAGCTGTAAATTTTATTGCGGTGTATTTGAGTCCATTCCTCTCCTCTTTTCTTCTGGCTATCTGTGACTGTTTTTCAGTGTTGCTGTTTAGTCCACAGTCTGTTCTGTATTTCTTTGGTGTTTCAAGTGACATTGGGGTTATCGGTGTGTGTACATGGTTATTGGTGTGTGTATGTGTGTTTTCTCAGTGGCGTACTTAATGTGCATGTAATATGTGTACAGATGGGTAGTTAAAAAAGTGCAGCACAGCATCTGTGGTAGTTACAAGTGTGTTAAAAATGCAGGGAGAATTTCCAAAATGTGAAGCGACAGCAACAGGTGTATCCTCTGTGGTGTGTATTGTGCTTGTCATGTTCTACATGTGAAAAATAAATGCATTTTATAGGATTTGTGTGCACAAGTGTACAACGGTATTTTTATTCCTGTGGCAGACGGTGAAGTAATGTGGTGGTTTGTTTTTTTTTGTCTCAATGGTGGACCTTCAAAGTTTTACTTTTGGAAGGAGAAAAAAAGAGCTACTTTTGAAATGCTTTGTGAGGACCATTAAGTAAAAAGGTCTGCAAAAGAAAGAGAGATTCAGAATTCTGTTCCTCACACACTGAAACCGAAGCGAGTTGACTCCACGCTGTTCGACTCTCTAACCTTTCTGCTTTTCTTCTCCTGTCTGTTCTTCTCTCCATCGCCCTCCTCCTTCTCACCCTTGTTATATATTACTCTCGCCTTCCTTCGTGCCCTCTCCTCCATCTACATTCTCCCTCTGTCTCCCTCTGCCTCATCTCTCTACCCCAACACACACACACACCTCCATCCATCTATGCTCCCCTCCACCACCACCACCACCACCTCCTTCTTCTCCTCTGTGTCTCTGCTGAAGCAGCTCAAAGTCCCACTGCAGCTGATCCTCTCCAGCAGGCTTACACAGGAGTCCAGCAGTATGCAGGTCTGTCTGTCACTCTCACTGCAGCACTGATCTGTGTGTCTGCATATGTGCGTGGAAGTGTGTGTGTTAGTGGATGTTTGTGCGAGAGAACGCCAAGGATAAAGATAAGCATTGCTTTGTTCAAATTTGAATTTTGATCATGTAACATTAAGTGCTGCCGTCTCACTACATCAATTTATTCTCCGCCGCGTTCCGTGTGTGTTTGTGCAACATGTAGACTCTATTGTCTGTTATCTGATCGATTGCCTGCTGTGCCCCTGCATATATCACATTGTTTGTATGTATCCGAGGGTGTGCTCTAGTCATGACTGTTATCTGATCCGCCGTGTGTGTGTTTGTGTGTGTCTCAGCAGCCTACCCCGCTGCATACGGTCAGATCAGCCAAGCCTTCCCCCACCCTCCACCCATCATTCCACAGCAGCAACGAGAAGGTAACGCGCACACAGCACACCAGCCACGGCACACTCCCTAAATATTCATGCATGTGGCAAACGCTCACTCATATTTACTTCTACTTTGTTCATATTTTTTCCTTGTTGCCAAAGCTTTCCCGGAATACACAAGCATGCTTTAAAAGATACAGACAATTCGTAGTGCTTCCTGTGTTTTTGAGTGACTTCATATCTTGCTAGTAAGCACTATTAAAAGCAAGAGATCCAGAATACAGTAGAAGAGCTTGCAATGAAAGGACAAGGCTAAAAAACTTGATTTCTTGTTTTTTTATATTTGGAAAAATAATATACAAAGAAGAGGAGGGTTTAAGATTAAGTGGCTTATCAAAGAAAAAATAATTTTTTATAATTACTGCTGACTATTCCAAACTGAGCTGTAAACCCACTCATGAACTTAATGACCCCAGGTTTGGGACACCATATCTGGGACATTACTGCCCTCTTGTGGAAAACAAACAAAATAATGCAAATCATTGAACAGTCCTAGGAACTCGGGCATCAGCTGTTTGTCAAAGGAAACTTATAGTTTTCAACAGAATTTTCCATTAAAGTGCAAACTTCCAACCACCTGAGCACTTGAAATTACTGCCAACTAATAATTGCAGACTGAGAAAAACTGCTCTGCATTTCTAATTATGTGGTAAGTTAATAATAAGAAAATACATTTTAAAACTCAAGCACTTGCTATAAACTATCAAAAATTCTAAACTTGAGAATCCTGTTTCATAAGACTGACTTGCAAGTGCTTTTGCATGCCACAGGTAACAGCACCACGTTTCACAAATGAAGGCTGCTCACAGTGTGTTCTTGCTTGGCCATGCATGGGTTGCAAGTGTTGTATGCTTGGATTAGTGGAACTATACAAAATTTACAGGACAGAAGAGGAAATGATTTGATGTTGCAAACTGGAGATTTCCTTTTAAATATTTGATGAAACGGGGACTCTGCTTCATCTGGAAAGTGTAAAGACTTTCCTACACCGCAGTTTGACATCTTTAAATGTCATATTTCATCAAAAACACTGCAAACACAATAGTATTAAATTTACATAGAGAGGCAGAAAATCTCACTAATAAGAAGATCATACAAATAAAATGTTTGCTTGAAAATGAACAAGTGATTATCAAAGTATTTCCTAATTAAGTTTCTAAGGGAACTAATTGATAGTTTGACTTTAATCAAATGTTCAAATGTTGCTTAATTCTGACTGATCCGTGGTGCATTGAAGTATATGACATCACATTTTTTAAAGTACCTAAAGTCAGTGTGAAGAGTTAAGGTAAAATTATATGCTCTTCTATCATCCTTATTTTTTACTGTGCTTTAATTTTTTTTACTGTCCTAATTGAATCTTCTCCTGACCTGGTCTCCCTTTTAATTTTTACCCTGCTTGTCTCTCTTTCTCTGACCTTTGTCCTTTACCTGTCTGCCTCCTCGTGTCTTTCTCTCTGTTTGTTTCTGTGCAGGACCAGAAGGTTGCAACCTGTTCATCTACCACCTCCCTCAGGAGTTTGGGGATGGAGAGCTGATGCAGATGTTCCTGCCTTTCGGTAATGTCATCTCCTCCAAAGTGTTTGTGGATCGGGCGACAAACCAAAGTAAATGCTTTGGTGGGTAAAAATGAACAAAACCAAAGGTTTATTGGTTATTTATTCTTGATTATTCTTTTTTACTAATCACTTTTTGTACCGCAGTCAACACCCCCACCCCACCCCCCAACCTCTCAGCTCCTCTACCTTTAAAAGTGAAAACCAAAGAGAATTTCTACGGAAATGTGAAAAAGCTTCTACGAATAAGAAAGGAAGGAGAATGAGTGTCTGAATTTTTCTATTAATCATTTTAGTTGTTTTCCTTCGAAGGTCTAACCTCTTGAATTATTTCAGCGATATATTGATGTTTTATCTTCACAGATATATTGCCATAGTGCTCTTTATGACATAATACAAATGCAGACTCTCAGTCTCTTCCCCTGTCTGTAGTGTACTGTAAGCAAAACCAAAAGTAATGCATGCTAAAAATACAACAGTTGCTCCGGCATGCAAAGACAGAGAAGTGCCGTTTCACTTTGTGCCACTGACAGCACAATGTAGCTGTATAATTATGTGGCAAATTATAAATGGATTGTGGAGAATGTTTAATGGAGAGTCCATCAGGTGCAACCCATTTGCAAATTAGCTTTTGCTCATTTATACAACACAACATTAATGTTGTATTATTCATGCTGCAGTTTTGAGACGCAGGTTTTAATTTGTGATTTGATGCTCTCTCACATTCAACTGGAAGTTAAAAAGCGAAACTCAAATATAACACGAGCACATTGATGTTTTGGTTATAAATCCCATTATCAAGTTGTGTTGTGAGTTTGGCTGCATGCTCCTCTCTCTGTTGTAATTGTGATCCTATTGTTGTTGCCATATTGTTATACAGACATGCATCTGTGTTATGTTAGTCGTATTAGTGATAAGAAACTACTTTATAATAGGGATTGTACATTATAATAATGCTTACAACGCGTCCGTTTGTGAATGTTAATGTTTGCAATTCCTCCTTCAGCTTTAGTCATAAATAGAAAAAGATTGCTATGTCTAAACTCATCTTCATTCCCACGCCGTTAAAACCACAAACTGCCCTTGGCTCTTCATCTAACAACATCCCTCCTTCTCTCTCTTACTGGCCTTTCCCCCAGGGTTTGTGAGCTTCGACAACCCAGGAAGTGCCCAAGCTGCCATCCAGTCAATGAACGGCTTCCAGATTGGCATGAAAAGGCTTAAGGTGCAGCTGAAGAGGCCGAAAGACGCTAACCGCCCCTACTAGCCCCCACCCTTCCCAGCCGCCGCCACCCTGGCGGCCGGGGCAGCCGTCGATTCACAGGGAAAGACAGGTGAGACATCAAGCTCGACTCATCTGGAAACTTTTATTAGTTTGATAGGTGATTAACTGAAGCAATGCGTGCCTATTATACTGGCAAATACTCAAATGGCAAGCTCATTTATGACACCGCCTGATGTGTTTTCCATAACATTTTGTGAATGCCGTAAAACATTTGCAGGTGCATAATAACTCGCTGATCATCTCTGAATTACTTGTAAAGAATAGTGATGAAGTTTTTCTCCTGCGCCGCGTCCAAGTATGCATTTGGAAACGTTATGCCACTATGACTCATTATTGTGCAAGATTTACTGTAGTGCCCTGCTAATCCACTTATCTCAATGGCAGCAGCTCATGTTTAAGTGAAACACCCCACACATACTGGAGGGAAAAAGGTTCTGAAAGCAGACAACATAAAAAAAACAAGACCTCTCAGTAATCTCTCAAATGTGAAGGCTTCCAGTATAGTCAGAATAAAATGTTAAACGTCGTTATACACACATATCGCTGTGTTATGGAACAAACAAACAGAGCTGTAGAGGCTTTTGCTTATATGCAGCCTCCTCTATTTGTAGAACATCTTTACAGTAAGTGACCCTGTATGTTACCCTGTAGGTAAAAGATAATTGGTAAATGGTTCAAGTGTGTTGCACAGGGAACGAAGTGCTTCCAAGGGAGAGGCATTTATTACCCCTCAGGCGGGTAATTGTGCCGTTCCTCTTTGTCTCCTCCCTTCATCTGTGTGATGGAGAGTTTAGGCTGTGTCGTTCATTCACCACTGATGACTTCATTCAAGGGCAACTTATCACCCACTCACAAACTAACCGAACCATACGAGACAGAGTCCCGAGGCAAATCACTGCAGGTAGAATAGTGCAATCTCATATGGATTTGTCACAAAATATGTGGCTGCATTCCCCCTGATATATCAAAACATTTCCACAGTGTGCTGGAGAAAACATCTTTATGATTTCCTTTTCTTTTTGCCGGAAAGGGATTACACTGTGTGGAATCTCAACTGATTAAGAGGCGCAAGGCAGCTTTGCATATGCACCTCCAGGTTTAATATTATTATCATATTCAAATGTAATAATAATAATGCCATATTAATGAGACGGCAAGTTGAAATACCAGTGCTTAGCGCCTAATGACAAAGGAGGGTTCAGGTGTGTCCTGATTAAAATCCCTTCGTCATTTCAGCAACAGGATTAAACTGTTTGATTTATAAAGAAAACAAAACCTAATTGTTTTATCACGTAGAAGATTGCAACAGCGTCACTGCCAGGGAGCCAGATTAATTCACTGCAGGATGAGCACTCGTTTGTTTTCAGAATTGTCTCAGCAAAATGATCTTTGTTTATCCATACCAGGACTTAGAGTCTTAGAGCTGGCTAAGATGCTTTAGAGAGGCAGGTGTCCAGTAAGTATTTTGCACTGATCTGTGTGTATGTAAATACAGCGAAAATCAACAGTAAAGGAGGACAAACAACTCGTGACATTATGGCATTTTTAAACATAGCTGATGCAAAAGTCACAAAAAGTAAAAAGCAAATATCCCTCTTGTACTTTTTGAGTGTTTTATAATGTATCATACAAATGTAGTGTGTTTAGAAATTAAAATTTATTTACCACCAGAAGACGTAACTGTATATCTCAATCCAACTAAGAAAGAAAAAGAAGTATAAAAATTGACATGTAATTTTTGCAAATATTCTCTGGATAGCATTTGACACACAACTAGCTCTCTTTGGTATAGTGAGGCAACATCAGCATGCTAGCAATTTATACAATAACACCCTGCTGTTGAACAAAGTCACCAGGATATATAATCTGGAAACCATGACTATGTCTACAGAGTTTTGGTCGAATCCATTCCACAGATTTTGAGATATCTTAGAAAAAATTTGAGCTGCTGGTGGCACTGGATGAATAGTCACAATTACAATTAGGAGGCTTCCTCTTAGTGACTATTTCCTTCAAATTACATGGCTATCTGTTAAAATAGTCCACCTAAAAACAACATTATGATGGCACTAGAGAACAATTCAAGGGACAATGATTATGTATACGAGATGTAAACGCAATCCATCCAACAGTTGTTGTGATATCTAATTCTGGACACCTCTTATCATGTGCTTTGCAATATTTTTTTTAGATGCATGTTTCATATTCCTACATATCAGCTGCCCTAAAACAATGCTTATTTCTTCTGTTTTTCCAGGTTTTGTTGAGCTGAATCATGTGTTGATTACTTGCTACCCACCACTGAGTGCAAACTCAACATCTGGACCACTGAGGCTGCTTCTGAACCAGAGGAGAGAGAGAGAACGATGACCTAGTCAAGGACACCTCCTTTTTGGATGTACTAAAACTTTGGAACTCAGAGAGCATTTGTACCAGCCTGGTTAGCCCCAGGACTTTTTTTCTTCTGCACACATATACACACCTCCTTCCCCACAGAACCCTGCTTGAATGACAGCTACCTTTTCTGGACCACAAAAACTTTTACTTGAACAATGAGGAGAATGAAGTAAAAGAAACTCTATCAAACCTACTTACAATGACCAACCCCACTGAACTCTGAACGGGAATATGGATGTCAAAAGTCCAACAAGAACAAAAACAAACTTTTTAAAAACTGAATAGTGGATTGCCGTAGGAGATCTTTCTGTAAGATGGTTTGAGTTTGGGACAATTGACTTTTGAAGACCAATTTATAAGACTTGAAACAAGAAGGGACAAATTCTCGGAGAGAGAACTTACGTAGGGAATGTGATATTTTCAGGACACAAATTGGCTTCGATTTGGGATGGCCATCTTTAGCTCGGAGTGCCTGTCCGTTTCCAGGGGATACCGTTGCCGAGGAGAGCCATAGCAACGGTCTCCAGGGAGTCTTATCTGTCATTCCTTAGTTGTTTTAGGGACCAAAAGACCAAACATTTTTATTGCTGAGGACTTGTAGCTCTAGTATACTCGGACCACAGCATCTCTTTCAGTCAGTGTTAACTGGTTGGGGAGTTGCACTTAAAAGAAGTGTACATTTCGAATATATACAACACATGTATATATACATATATATTGCTGATATGCTTTTTGAATACAGGCAAAACTATTTCAGATGACCAAATGGGGTCTCTCACTTCGCTAGTTTACAATTACTCAAAATGTTTATTTTTTTCTCTTCTCATTTTGTCTTGGGAGGGATGGCGAGTGCATGGGAGGGGCTGCTCCGTATCACAGCCTTATCTTTTTTAACTTGACATCCTAACCTCATAGATAGAATAACATCAGAAACGTTTGAAATATATGAACTTGTTTATATTTGCAGTACATATATATGTATAACAAGCATTCAAGCAAATGTATTCATATATACAGTATATATGGATAAATAGATATTAATCACAAATATATGTATTTATATGCACATATTTTATATATGTGTGTCTGTATATAGAACGGCTACTGACTACGTTGAGCTGTAATTTTTTGTAGATTTTAGCTGGAGTTTGAAGCATTGCTCTGCTTGGGAAGAATCGCAAATCTGGCAGCTCCCAAAACTGCAGGCATTCCTATCTCTGATTACCTATATGCTGACACACAATATATTGCTAAAAGATACATGTGTGAGAAAACACATATGGTGTAAATATTATCTGAAAATGCAAAAAGCCACATCTCAGTAGCAGGCTTTAAGAGAATCAGGCTAAATGATTTTAGAGGAAAAGGACAATTATCTTCGACTCTATTCCAAACATATCTTTTGAGCTTACACACACAAACACACAAACACACACGCAACACACAAACTTCTCTTTGAAACTTGAACCAAAATGAATACGTCTCAAAACCCTTGCTCTCTTTTGCATTCAGTAAAGTGCATGTAGCGTATGAGCTGTCACCATGTCAAGGTGTGCCTTGTCACCTGCAGAATCTGCCATCAAGCACTGTGCTCTCAGAAAACAAAGAAAAAAAAACTAAACACACACTACAGCAAGCAGCCAACGCGCTATTATGATGTCAAAACTACAGCCAGATCCATATCATTTCTCAGCGGCGTAGAGAGCTTCAGTGCATGTCAAATATAACAAATCGTCCAACCACTGTTAGTCCATCATTTTAAAAAAAAACATACATTTAGAACAGATGTAGATTCATGCGATTACACAACAAAAGCGGGCATTAGGTAACCTGTTAGCACAGGTACTAACTATCCAAGCTGTGTGCAGGGCACCTGTGACAACGTTCCACTGGTTGGAGTAAATAAAACAAAGGTAAAGTTCAGGGCTGCGACTGGCACAACGTGGCTTGATAAGGGACGTGACTGAGCATACTGGACCCAGCATCAGGATTTTAATGGCTGTGAAGGTGATGTATTATGGATGAATAAGTTAGAGAGCTTGCCTGACATTGGACAGAAAAAGGGAAAATATGTACCTTCCCATCCAGCAGTTAATGTCTGGATCACTGCTGGTAATACTGGACATGAAGCATATCCTTTAGAAGATGTTATATTGCCTTATGTTACACATTCTCATGCAATTAAATACAAACATAAAACTATAATGAAACTGTAAAATGAAGCAATAAGTGTGAAAAGCCATTTACTCATTACAATTGCTGTATCACTGAGGCTGGTTTCATATTGCTTTAGCGTACAGTTTCTCATAATAGTCTACAAAAATGGTATGAACACCTACTATACACCTGTAAAAGGTCAACAGACTTGGATTTATTAGACCCTGCACTCAACACATATTGAGCTGGTCGAGATTACTCAATGAATATTTATATATATGAATATTTATAAGGCTATATGACACTTTGGGAGACAATGCTTCCTGTTGGGTGCTGTTACTAGTTTTCCTATAAACTGCTCATTATGCCATTTCCCCAGTGTCTGTGTCTAACCTTTTTAGCAGTTTGAATAATTTAACATTTACCTTCCAAATCCATCGAGGCTAAAAGACGCCACTACACATCCCAGGATGCCTCTGTTTGTGTGCGCCACAAAACAATCTCCTGAGCATGGCATACAGTGCAAACTAGATGACCATCATGATCATTTTATTTGCTCCGACTGTATCTGCGGTAGATTAGTACAAAACCTCGAACGCATCCACCTGAACTGTCACTGTCTAACAATAACATCTGAAGCTAAATGTCATGTCTGGCATCCCTGATCGCCACACTGTGTGCCCTTTTTGACTGCCCCGCTGCTCTGAGAAAATTGAAAAAAGAAAAAAGTGTCGACACACTCTGTGCTTTTCTAATGGTTTGTTTGAGCAATTACTCATGTCTTTCACCCATGTTTTCATGTCGAGTGAAATAAGGCGAAGCAGAACGGCCATGAGAACGAGAATGCCAAGCACCTCATCTTCATTTGCTCCAACTTTAAGCTGCAAGTTTACATGAGAAAAGTAAAACAAAGTATAGTGGTTCAAAAACAACAAGAAACAGAGCAGAAGTTTGAATATAAATATATATATATAAATATATACATAAACCGATGAATATACTGTAAATTGTTTCTTTTTTGCTCTGTTTTCCTCTGTACATAGGTTTGCATATTTTATAGGACTTTTACTTCTATCTACAAGGACTGGATAAAGTACTTTAAATACTTTAAAAAAATATATGAATGAAAACATGATAATGCTCATTAAAACCAGGTACAAAAAAAATAGTCGCTAGGATACGGTACAAACTGTAGGACCTGACCAAGGCATTTATCCAGAATACAGTCAGGGAGAGTGTTGACCTCAGTTACAGCTTAGACACACATTGACCTATTTTATAAAAAAAAAAAAAAAAGAAATACTTTAATGGGTTCTATTCATTTATCTATTTGTTTAGATATTTATTTATAAGTCATTTCCGAGATGATATGCATGCTTTCATGGCATTATTTTTCTATGAGTTGGTACGTGACCAAATAGTTTTTATATGACATGCATGGGCCACTGTTGTGGTCCACAGATGATCATTGTTCCTGTCTGCAGGACCATGCCTTCAGCACTTCTTTGATGGAGAAAAAAAATGCTCCTATTGACCAAGTGATGTCAAAGACAGATTTAATCATTTATTTATTTGTTTATTTATCTATTTATTTGTGTTTATTTATTTGTGCCGTTTGATTCAAGATCTGAGCTCTATTATTGCCACTGATCTGTTTGCTTGTAAGTGCTACTTTGTATCACTGCATCACATCTTACCACTTGAAGTATCAGAAAACTCAACAACTTCAAAGACTGATTTTACATTCCTGTGGCTGGCAAACTACTCACAACAATGCAGTACAACACTAAAGCCTTATGTATATTTGTAATTATAAATTCATACTGTTCTGTTCTAAAAAAAAAAAAATGAAGCTTTGTTAAAAGATTGTTAAAAAAGATGCCAAATTGGTAGAACCTTTCCTTCATTTTAAGTATCATTTGCTTCCATTCTGCAACTTTGAAACAAGCTTAAAAATGGGGTAATTCCTGGTTAAACTCTCCATCTTAACACAACTGTTCAATCAGATATGCATCACGATAGAATATATGCCTTTGGTTTACAATAAATTGCTGCTGATACGTAATGAACTAATGTCTGACCTATTGTTAATAACAAATTAATGGCTGGCATAAAACAACAGTTTAGGTTTTTAAATGTTATTACGCTCCTATTTTCCCCATCCTGCTTTGCTTTATTGTTTGACAGAGCTCTGATCTTGTTCAACTGATGTGTTCAACAAAGAACAAAATTCAATGAAAACTGCACTATTTCATCAAAAAAAAGAGCGTTCCTATCATTTTTTTTCAATGCTGTTATCAGTGATTTTTATTTCTAAATCTCAGTAGTGTTGCTAGAATCACATTTTCCTTCATGTGGTTTTCAAAGTATTCTGGAAATCTATTTCCCAGTTTCAGCACATATGGAGGGTGGGGAAATGAATGTTGCATATTAAGCTTTGCCAGGTTCCTGATGAGCTAAGCTTCTGATTGGGCAGTGCGCTTTAGGCTCCCGCCCCTGTCTCTCCAGACTGCACCATTCTCTGGTCCCCTGGACTCTTCTTTTGTAATTTTAAATGAATGATGCGTCTCAGCTTAGCCCAATAATAAAGCACAGTCTAGAATAAAGCATCTTGTGTCGTGTCATAATTGCTGATAATTTATCAATACACAAAAATCCATGTTTATTGTGTTTCACTGTAACACAGGAGTTCTAACTTTGGAGCTTGCACTCAACTGTCATCCACAGCATATTTTAAAGAAGTGTCTCAGAACATGTCAGTATTGGATGAGACATGAAAGAGCTCGCTGTATATTTCCGGTGACTGATACAATTTAGTCAGATTTACAATGGACAGTTGTATATCATGAAATTCAGACTATTTATGCTGTCAAGGACTTCAGAGATAATCGACAGCTCAGGGTTGAAGTTTTCCTGCAGGAGAAACAACAAACCAGAAGGACAACCAATTCTGAATAAATAAGCTTTTATTTGTATTGTTTAAAAAACATCACAGTAGAACAACAGTGTTATCTAAAATATGATTTCTATTTTAGAATGTCATTAGAAAATGAAAGACATTTTTAAAAGAGTTAAGATCAAACTGGTGAATATTAAGTGATTGAGTTCATTTCGTTTCTTGCTCTTCTTTATCCTCCTTGTCAGCAAATAAAGAAAATGTCTTCCAGTATTTGGCTTTCTTCCAGATCCTGCTGCGTACTTTGAGGATAAGCCCCACCAGGGGTAACCAGGGTTCGGCCCACTGATGTTGGGGCAGAAAGAGCAGACCTATGCTGTGACATCTTGGGTCTTCGCGTGGCTGGCTTGCATTGCTCCCGTGCAGAGACTGGACTAAAGATATCCAATAACTCAACCATAGAAAAGTCCAACCTGAAAAAAGTAAACGCTCGTTTTTCTGTTGTTTTGATTCAATTTAGTTTTTTTTTTCCCCCACATGTGACCTCAGCCTGTTTCAGAGGTTGAATTGACACTGGCTATGTTTATAATACAAAACCCAGCAGAGCTCTGTGGAGGCAATGCTCTAAATGAGCATCCTCGTGCTGTTTCACTGCAGCAGAGAGATGCACACAAAGGCCTCCAGTTTCACTACGTGCCCTCAAAGTTAAGCAGAGAAGGTGAAAGCCAAGGGACCAACACCAGACATCAACAAGGCTAAAGTCTACTTGGGGCTTAATGGTTTTATATTTAAATATTTGTCATTCACCTTTGACTTGTTAACATAGACAATATGAAAGCAAAACTCCTTTCCAAGTGTTAACAAAATCTTTCTTGCTGAGGTGCCCACTGAACCCTAACAAGCAGCGCTAACAAGTCAAAACCACTGGGGCGTCCCAGCAGAAAAACAGTTTCTTTGCAGGTGCGAGAGAAAAAGGGGGAGAGAACCCGGTGCTTTCTCCCCTGGAATAGAAATGAGAGAATGTGCAGTGAAATAAATAAACCAAAACGGGGGAGATTAAGCTAATAGAGATTCAATCCCTCAGTCTGGCTGGCTTGATAAATTATTCAGTGTATACACAGTCGAACGATGGCCATTCCAGATACAAAACATGAATTCTTTAAAGCATGCTCGACTGATGTTGCTAACATAATTCTCTGCTCGTTTAAAGTTGCATCGATTTGCATCGCACAGCTCTGCACACAGCTCTCCCAGGTAAGGGCGATCTTTGGGATGCACTTGTTGATATGCATGTGGGTGGTCAGCACACAGACACACTGCTGGAACTTCCAATCAGGACAGATTTGTGTTTCTCAGCACGTAAATATGGACCTTGATATGTCATGTTTTGAAACTAACTTGAGGCAGCACATATCAGTAGCTGAAAAGCTTTAAAAGGCTATATTTTGCTTTAGTAACATGACTAATGTATGCACATGTTTGAGCGTGCGGGAGAGAAAGTGAATAAAGGTCAACTGAGGGATGATAACTGATGAAAAAAACAAGACTGGGGCTCAAGTAAGTAAATCTGTCTTTCTCATTTGGTCTCCTGCCTGTCAACAGCAAAGGAAGAAAAGGAGCGAGAGAGAGAGAGAGAGAGAGAGAGAGAGAGAGCGAGAGAGACAGCGAGAGAGAGAGCGAGAGCGAGAGCGAGAGAGAGAGCGAGAGAGAGAGTGAGAATGAGTGAGAATGAGTGAGAATGAGTCAGAATGAGTGTGTGTGTCTGCTTGTAAGAGGAAAACTGGAAATGAGTGTGGCTTTGTGGATAGCAAGGAAGGCAGGGAGGGAATGTGGGGGAGGGACTTTGGCAGGGTTGCTTCACTCGAAATGTGAGAATTTGCATTTTTATTTGTTGATTTATTTAACGGACAGGGCTCTCAAACAGCCATCCATCAACAAACGACATGTCGGTAATGAATAATGCATCACTTACCGGCGGTCACAATCTATAACAAGGGTAGTGTGGGGGGTAGGGGTACAGTTTGGGCAGGAACGGGGGGGAACGGTGGTGGCAGAGATATTGCATGAGGGCTAGGGAGAATGCAAATAGATTTTCAGAGGGGTAAAAAAAAAAAAAAAAAAGTGTGACAAAGAACTTCATTTCTTGGCTCCAGTTTGCGTGAAGTAAAGTTGTGAATTGCTGCTAGATATTAATATCCCCCAAGAGAGTCCTGGCAAATCTATTTTACTGCTACATGCATACAGAGAAAATCTATGGACGGCAGCAGCGGCAACACAAGTTTCTGTCAATGTTAAAAAAAGAAAAACCTTTGGGCCTTGAATGCTGGGTCACTTTGAGAGAATCCAGTGACTCTGCATTGCCAACATTAATTATTAAATCTCTTATGTCAGTCACTACAACAATAAGAACTCTTAGTGGATGTAATAGAAAGTAGACTGACAATATTTCACCTTGATGTTAAAATGATAAAAGCAGATATAATAAATATTCTGAAACAGCAGTTCTACTTTGCTTTCAAATAGTTTTTTAAATGCTTTGACCACATATAGAACTGAATCCTTTGAATATGATGGAAACAGTTGGGCTTCAATCTCACAGTGCACCAATACCATGCGTCTTCTTTCAAGCTGTGGAAAGCCTGATAAAATTTCCAAAAAATCTTCTGCAAATGCTACTCACCACCTTCTTCTCGCTCATAACTTTCACTGCTTATTTGGCTCCTCTCTTTCATTAAAGATAGCCGTCTCGCCCCGGCGCCCCTTTTCATTTGCCGTCCAAACAGTAAGATAAAAAAACCTATAATGGCCACTGCGTATATCCCGCATGTCAATTTCCCAACCAATCAATAGCAGGCGGGCAATGGCAGGAAGGATGGAGATGAGATGGGCGGGGTGCGCTGGAATTGTGTCTCATTACTAACTAGCACAGGATTCATGAAAGGATTAAGAAGGTCACTTAATGTTAACCTCGGCTTGGTTTTGTAATTTGCACATCAAGATTGAATTGGTTAAGATTAGATGGCCACAAGGGGCATATTGTTGCTTCCAAGTTAAAGAGATGGCTCCAGGCATGGCAAATCTTACATTAGGGTAGACTTTCCTTTACTAAAGGAAGGTTTTCCATTCTTTGTGGCTTACACTGGCTAACACAGTGTCGTTTTTAAATCTTTGTTACACGTTGTTACTAGTTTCTCCTTTCAAATTTTTGACTTGAGTACTGGGTGAAGCATTCAGTACAGATAAGAGACAAATCCTCCATAAAATTTTTAATATCTAGATTTTTTTGTAGTTACAGTCCTGATGCATGCTACAATAACATATGTATAGAAAGGTTACAGTTCAGGTTACAGGTCAGGTTCAGGTCATGGTTACAGTGACGCTGTGCAGGCTGCTATATCTGGCAATGGGAAATCTTTAACAAAGCAGTGAATCCACAGTATAAGCCGCATCAATGTCAAAATTTAATCACTTGGTCCTTGTGTCATTTCTGACCTTCCCTGAAAATTTCATCCAAATCCGTTGGTCTGTTTATCCGTAATGTTTCACGCAGACAGATTCACAGATTCACGTACGCCTGTCACATAACTAAAAATATTTGTGAAGTAAATGGCACCGCACCTTACATCACCACTAGCTAGAGTCAGGCCAGTCTGACAAGGGCTCTGGTTACTTTGCCATACTGACTTCAGTTAATGCCTTTACTTTGTGTACTGCAATAGTTTATCTTTTCAATAGCATACACTGAATTTAGAACATCAGCAAATGAAAAGCCATATGTCTAATTTACTTCAATGCATTACCAGAGGATTAGACCTACCTGAAGAGATACACATGAACGCATCTTAAAAATAAAAATAAAAAAACACACACACACACACAAAACATATGAGAGACAGACTTCCTCATTACTGGCAGTGGGAAAAAAAACCCACAGTATGTAACTAAAAGTCCAACAATTTTAATAGGCTTTGGAGGTGAAAATGAATGGTAATAACATCTGATACCCCAGGTCCCCTGCTGGAATTAATGAGCATCTGCCAGAGCTCACAGTTCAA
Organism: Acanthochromis polyacanthus; assembly: GCF_021347895.1. NCBI lineage: Eukaryota > Metazoa > Chordata > Actinopteri > Pomacentridae > Acanthochromis > Acanthochromis polyacanthus. Next base: position 20,811,862 of record NC_067117.1, read on the forward strand.
CTTGGACCATGCACTGCTTTGTTTAAGAGTTAATCATCACAAGTTGGAAACTTTGAGCTGTTTTGAAGAACCATCCTTTAAAAGAAGGAGTGGGAAGCTGTCTTACAGCTACTGTGTCTCCTATCAACCACCATATTTACAAAAGGGTAGAGGAAATCTGACATAATAGAAACACATTGATCTACTTTTGAAATAATCCTTTTCTCTTTTGCTTTTGAGAAAAAAAAAAAAGAAAATATTCCCCAGAAACTCAGAATTTGCTTTTCAGCATCTGGTAATTTGGCTCTGGTACAGCAACTAAAAAGTACTTGCACAGTAGCAGGCAAGTGCACATACATGCACGGTAAGATGACACACAGTTTAATTACAATTCTGTGTAAAGAGTCCTTTCCTTTTAAGGGAAGTTTGCCGCTTACACTCCATGATTCATTCTTGTCCTCAAAACTCCTCTCCCTTCTTACGTCTTTCTCACCATTTCCATTGGTATCCATCTGGACTTGCTCTAACTTTCCTCGCTTCCCATTTTTCACTTTATCCAATGCTCTCACCCTCAAACACATTTTTAACATCTCTCCCTCGCTCTTGCTTACTCCGTCTCATTACTGCGGCAGAGAGAGAAGAGAGGGCAGCGTGTGCATCCAGAAGTCTGTTCAATTACACCTGCTGCAGGATCCCTGCTAGGCCGACTAATGGAACACAGCATGTCTCCTGACAGGCTGGCCACAGCACTAGCTAGCCCAGTAAAAAGCTTCATTTAGCTTCTCACAGCTCGAAAAGTTAGCTAGACTAAGAAAAGTCATCATTTAGCCACTAACACTGCAGAAACTGCAAGACCAAGAAAACCTTTAAGATTCAAATTTTACATTTGTATGTGTTGTGTTTTATATGCATTCCATAATTGTCAAACATGCCTTCAGGAAAAACACCAACTGCCTGAAGGTCAAAGACAGTAAATAAAATGCTGTAAGTGATCTCCCCAGTGTCCTGCACAGGACTTTGTTCTTCACCTAGACTTTCTTATAGAAGATAAGTCCTATTTTGAGGAAAGCTCAGTTCAGAATTTCAAACAAGCACAGATTCATGACGTTTTACTACATCATTTGCATGTTTAACTGTGCTGTTTTTCATTGTTGCTCAACGAGCAAACTACTCTTTAGCCAGGCACTTAAGCTCAACACAACCAACCACACAGGCTGTTCTTCAGACAACTAATGTACTATATTATCCAGTATGTTTGTTATAGTGCCACTGTTTACCCAGCATAATAAAGGCAACGGAGCTTATAAAGCACTATAAAGCCTCAATGAAATTAAGAACTATTTGAATAAATGTTAAATGTTTATTAAATGGTTCATTAATGTTTGGTGAGGATGTGTTACCTGGCCTCCGGGATCTGGTGGATTACAGACGCTGAAGTGGGCTTATTCAGGCTTGCAGGGGACTTTGCTGGAGATGTGGCCATGTCCCTTCTGGACTGTTTTAAGGGACCTGTTGTTAACAAATATGAGTTATAGCAGAAGCAGCAAAGCTGAGAGTAATGTAAGCAGGACAGGTTTTAGTTAGTTTAGCACTGCATATGAAGGACATAATACAAAATACTGTTATGACAAAATCAAACTCTTAACAGGGTTTGATATAGTTTAAACTGAAATGTTCCTCTATATGTACATCAGGAAGAACATAACTGATTAATTGAAAATACAAGCTTACCATTGTCATTGTCCACATGAGCAGGAACCACCCGTGAGTTTTTTTCATGCAAGCTCTGCCCTGCAGGATGTTCCTCTGCATCTTCACACACACTGCAGAAGACCACATAGACAGTTTACAGAGCTGGCTTTCATGCATGTTACTCGACGATTTATGTTTGTGTGTTTGATGTGCAAGGTGTGTGTAAGAGAGAATTCACATGTGTGATAGTTACATGTTGACCCTGCTCCAACCTGGCATTAACATGCATCTTGGGTGATCCCATCACTAGTGGATAGCTCTAAGTATGTCAGTTCACACCTGGCATTAGAATGCATCTCCATGTGCATCTTGTTTGACCACATGTGATTGGATTACACTTCTCCGCTTTATATGCAAATAAACACATGCATTATTTTCATTTGCAAAGACTAAATACAATAGTCCTGCATGGGTCCAATTTAGCAAACCCATATCAGCCTGTATCCACATACACTACCAGTCAAAAGTTTGGACACACTTTCTCATTCAATGCTTTTTATTTATTTGGATTGTTTTCTACATAGTAGATTAATACTCAAGATTAACTTTTTTGGTTTATAACATAATTCCATATGTATTATTTTATCATTTTCATGTTTTCAGTATTAATCTACAATGTATAAAAAAATGAAATAAAAACCACTGAATGAGAAGGTGTGTCTCAACTTTTGACTGGTAGTGTAATTCAGTCCTGTAATCGGCCTGTTACTTCCATTTGTCTCTGACTCTGGACCTGAACTATGATGAAGCTCATGGGCTACACAGTCACTCATTTTAAAGTGCTTGATTTGATTCCAGTCTTCTGTAAAATGAATGGCTAATAATAGCAACGGGTACCTGACCTTGTGCAAAGGCCAGTACTATGAATCAAGTACCCAGGGTGTGGTTTTATTATCTGACTTTGCTAAAACCAAACCTGGTTATGAACTCAGTGAGTCAACGCAGGTCTTCTAAATCTGGCTGGAAGCGAGTTTAAATTAAATAGGTGGCGTTCGCTCCAGATTACCAATCGCAAACATGGTCAGGTCTACTGGCACCACAATAGTATAGGGTTAGTATCAATATCAGTGTCCTATTGGATACAGGTTTCTTATTTCCAATACAGTTTAATCATTACCATGCAATACAAGACTGTAAAATAAAATGACAAATGTTCCTTTATGCCACTCACAAAAAAGACAAATTATTTTTTTAAGTAATCAAGAAATAAAAATAAAACAATGTTCATGCTGATGTAGAGGATAAATTCAGTAATGTCACATTCAGTCTTACTATGGTAGCCTGTAAGGCAGTTTTTGCTTTCTTCTTTAAGCTAATTAGCGATTACCCAATCATGTAAGCAAGTAAAGAACAATACAAAAACATCTTTCAAAGCAATAAGTAGATGTTCTGCAAATCTTGTCAGGTCAAAAAGTAAAGGGTTTACGGTTTTAATCGTTTTAGGACTACATCAATCTACAAAGGCAAATAGAACAATGAAATGGTTTGAAAATCATTTGCAACTCCAAAAGCTGCAAGCTTCCTCTGTCAATTACGTTTATAATTAAAAAAGTTTCCGTATCAAGCCCCATGGGATCTTCAATGAATGATGATGCTCTTTTCCAAGAGAACTGATTGCCAGTAAGCAGTGTTTTAATGCACTTTGGTATCTGGAACATACTCTGCACCAGTGTAGGTTGGGCGTACAGCATAAGTTACCATCGCAGTACTGAAAATCCAGAGTTAAACATGAAGTTACCAAGCTAAGCTCAAATCCTTCTTAGTAGTACAGGCCCCAGGACTTTGCCAAATGCAGTGCTATTTTCGCCAGCAGGGGGCACATCAGTTAAATACAGTAGGCTGTTCTTCAGTATGGTCCAGAACACATTCATGCAGTGGGCTAAAGAATGAGGCCATGTGTGGCCCTTATCATCTGAGTGATTCAATCTCACTCCATCCTCTGTGCTTTCATACTATGGTTTAATGATTTGAGGAGAATATGAAACTCCAATTGCGATATAACTTTATCTGAGTCAAGTCTTGATTCAATATTCACCGTTTAATAGATTTAAGATATGTGATGAAGCACTAACTCATGAGAGAGCATCAAAAGCATGACTGATATGAAAGGAGGGTTGGCTTTGTAATTCTACTAAGATGAAAGTATAACACCTGAGTGACATTGCATAGCGTATATCCTAAATTGCAGCCTTTTCAATTTGGTAATTGCATTGTTTGAAAATGCGATTTGGATTTTAAATCGGTCATTTATTGAGCCCTAATTCACACCTGTACTTAGATCTGTCCACTGGTGACTGGGTCATCCAAGACACATGTTGATGCCAGGTAAGAACAAAACGTTTGTTATTTTCTGGTTACTGGTGTTTAGTGGTTTACCTGGAGGGTAAATCTTGGTGAGAAGGACCCTCTGGCTCTGGACCTCCATTCATAATTTTTGAGCTGCTGCCCTCAGCTTGAGTACTTTGCTGAAACCTAACAAATTTATAGAAGAGGGAAAAAAAGGGTTCTACCAGTCGACAAACACCAAAGAAGTACACAGAAACAAGTGACTGACCATAAACAGGTAGTTACTTCCGAACTACCCATCAACTGAAAGCCCCAAATCTGTACAGTCACCAGATATGGGTCATTTCTCGATGGTATCTGTATGGTACCTGCTGTAATCAAGACGTGACTGGTGTAGCTGCTGGTTCTGTCTGTTGAGCCTCTCCTCCTGCTCAGCCAGCCGAGCCTGCAGTCTCTCTCTCTCCATCGCCAACTGTAACTTTTGCAGCAGAAGCTGGTGCCTCTTCTCCTCCCAGTCCTCATGACCCAGCAGAGGCCTGGTTAGGGCTTCCTTAGCCTCTGAGCACAGGCTTTTCTCACTCTGCAGCCTGTGTGTCAATACAGGTTCCATGCTTAATATCTATTCTCACCGTTCTTTTTGTTTGCATCTTGACCACATTTAGAATTTTACAAAAACTCAGAATACATTCAACAGTGGCATAATCATGTCAGATAACAGAAAATGACTGCATGAGGACTAAATGTACCTTTCACACTCCTCTTGGGTAAAGGTGTCATGGTATCCATTTGCTAGACAAGAGCGGTTGTTACTTCTCCATTGCTGTGCTCCATATCCAGTGTCATGACCACTGCACTGGCAATGCTCACATTTTTGGCAAGAATGTAGCTCCCTGCATGCCCGATTCTGACAGATCTGTTGTTTGATTGGCCCATCAGGTAGACTTAATTCATCAACACCGGAAAGAGAGGCGGGGTTTCTTAAAGTTTGCACTGTTCTTACTCCATCACCTCTCCTGTACATTTGGGGTCCGGTAGCAGCCAGGCTGAGGTATGAGCCATCGAAGAGTGAGCCATTAGCTCTGCTTGTAGATGTCCTGCTGGGGGCCTCCTCACCACTGAGCACCTGGACAGAGAAAAAAAAAAAAAAAAAGAGGACAATAAATGCATTTTGTCCAATTCAGGAAGCCTCTGAAAAACTGATGGAGTTTTTCAGTCAAAAACATTAGTCAGCTCCATAAAACTTTAATTTAGAGCTGAGGCACAAACTGAAATTTACCAATACTGAATTAGGACTCATTTACTAACCTAATTTGCTCATGTTGCTGTGCACGGTAAGAGCTCTCCATTTGCTTGGAAGAGCTGTTGCAAGAGTTCACATTTTACATGCATTTTAAGGGGGTTGCTGCAACTCAAAGCATTTTTTATCTGTTTCCTTCCATTCTATGTGCTTAAGAACAATGATTATACATTGAGCTGCAGCAGCAGCAAACAGCAGTACCTGAACGCATCCTGTGTGAACACTGATAAAGGACTCAAGCTGCTGTTGTGCCAACGTCTTGCTTTCACTACAGAGCTTGTATAGACATGGCGTTTGTGTAGGGCCGAGCTTCATAGCAGCAGAAATGCAAATCATCCTTCAAAAGTGTAAACTGGGCAGTGGCCACAGGATTAAGAGGACAATTTTCTACTAAGCATAAGTGGCAGGTAAGCCAAGGTCAGGAATATTATGAGATAAACATAAGGAGGAAAGCCCATCTTATAGTTGACTGGGGAAGAGACTGTGACTAATTTAGTGAGGGTCAGAGAGCAGGCAAACACACATAATTCAGAGCCACTCTGGGACCATGAGGTTAGCCAAGTCATCTATTCTTGCAGAGGCTAAAGCCAAAGCGGCGTCTTTGCTTCTAAAGTGTCACCTTGAGAGAGTTTTCACTATGTTGTAGTCGTATCGAACTAGTGACTGAAGTGGACTATAGTGATTTGTTATGAATTATTATGGCATTTGGCCATGGGACAATGTGCTGTTGCGTGTATTTCCACAGGATGTTTTTTGTGCCTGGGTGCGTGACGGATGGCAAACAGGGCTGCTCAATGAAAGTGGCTCCCACAGGAGCACGGCCATCACTTTTACTGTATATTTTCCAAAGCATGTACATGGGCTGCAACAACACTAATTGTATGTACAACCTACAAAGTCCCAATTCTATCCAATTTCTTACCCTGCTGTGAGTCGGTGGCTGGCTGAGCTGGGTGATGGACTGGTTGATTTTTGTCTGTTGCTGAGAAAGGTATTGTTGATAGAGTCCAAGCAGTTCCTGGCACTCTCTGTACTGCTGCTGCAGGCCTGGATGACCATGGGTTAAGGAATTAAAGTAAAATAACAGCTACACTGAAACAGCAGAATACTTAACCTACATCATAACATCTGCCCTAGACTCAGCTGAAAAAACTACACTGTGGGTCTCATAAAATTGTGTGGCTGAAAGAAATGAAAGCTTAAACATTTTGTTGAAATAGGAGATGGTTTCCATAAACTATCACAAATGAAATATGCCCTCATAAACTCTGAGGGTGTAATCCCTGTGTAGCTATACTACAAAGGTATATTTGTGCAGTATTTTTTGTCAGATAAGGGAAAAGTTCTCTTGTGCAATTTAAATGGGGGGGAAAAAAAGATAGATGCTGGATTTAGATTGACAATTTGAATTAAAACCTTGTCTCTGCAATCAATTACACATTGGAACAGAAAAGCAGAGAGAAAAAGCAAGAGTGAAAACAGAGCTGGAGAAGAGTCCAGCAAAATCAAAGTTGTTGTTGTGGCACAGAGCTTTCACCATCTGGGTCGGGCCAAGCTGTGTTCAGCTGAGCTAGGCAGTGCCATGCCAGGCTATCTGCCAGACAGAGAGCTGGCAGCGACAAGAAAACTAATCTGGAGCGGGACTACTGCTGCGCCTCAGGAGCCCACTAATGACAGTGGCAGCACCACATCACACCAGCACATACAGAGATAATGAGCATGAGAATGGAGAGACACACTCACACACATTCAATAATCAACCTCAGTCTGACTTTCTAGTACACACACAAAAACAGCAAGACATGAGAGTGCAAATTCCCAACCTGCACTGTAAACAGCCCACACATAAACACTACAATAAAGCAAGTAGTACACACACTCCCACCCAAGCTGACCATAAAGTGTGTTCCTCCAGGCCATATCTTTTTATGATGGTGTCCCTGCTCCCCCAGCTGATGAGTTTCTCAGCATCCATTTGAAAAAGAGCCCCCATTTTAAGAGAAAATCAAAGTTCAAAGTAGAGTCTTATTGAAGGAATAGTTGGCGGAACACTCCATAAGAAAACACTTTGGTTGTTAGAAGACTTCAATCAGGCTGTGGAAATGAAACAGAGGGAAAGAGAAGAGAGCGGGGACGACTTTGAATTGAGGACCAGACACCAGACAAATGCAATGCAGCAGCTTCCATAAACACTGGGAAAATGTGAGTGAACACTTTGATTGAACCCTCCGTCTAACTAAGGCTCTTCTGCCGCTGCACTGATGTCCATGGAAGTAGTTCTATATGGAAAACTTAAGGACATCACAAGGACATCACATCATGTAAACCTGGGCAGAGATGCCTATTTATGCAGCACAAATAAGAGTGTTATATGGGAGATTCTCATACAGCTACACTTCCCCTCCATCCAAGATAGAGAGTGGCGTTTGTCAAAAAAGTCATTCCACTGCTCATATTTCAACAAATTTGCATAAAATACCATTTCCACATAATCTCTTATGCCTAAAACAATAGACATTCGGCCGCAGCACAGTATACAGGAATCAAAGCTCCAATACAAATCAGAAATGGTGAGGAGACCACAAACAAACATACAAATAAAGTCTGTCTGTGCCATAAAACCAACCAGTCTGCAGCATCATGGCATCCCAACGCATAAATGAAGGTATCGTGTTCATGCATTGAGAGGGTGACGCAGTCCCTGGACAGCAAGTGCTAGGTAATCTGAACCGAGTGGAACAACACTGATAAGATTCCACCTTTCAGCCAGTCGCTACACTAAAAATGCTTTCTCCACAGCCTTGGACATCAGCCAATGGGGGCCAAGCACTCTGCAAGCCCCTAGTTTACATCAGAGCTGCAAAGTGCCAACAATGACTTACTCCTCCCCCCTGCTCCAAAAATACTCAGAATCAAGGGCTTGGGTTGAAGAGGCTTCAGACGGGGCCTGTCAAAATGATTCACTTCCCTGTCAGGCCGAGGCTCAAATGAAATAATGAAATCCACTTCAAGGTGGAACAAATTTGCACAGGAGGGGGGAATATTTTAAAGCCTGCTTTAGCACACTGTGCCAAACAGATTGAGCCTGAGCAGGAATGTGAGAGGAACGGAGGCGGAGACTGATGTGTGAATGTGTGGAAGCATATGAATGTGTGTAAGGGAGAAATGGCGGGGAATTAATAGAAGAAGACGGTTTACATAACTGCCTCAATACTACTGAATGTGAAGAAGAGACATGAGTGCAAGTCACACAATAAACCAATAAATAACTAAACACATCAGCTAACAATTATGCTGAGAAAGGCTTCAAATTTCCAGGAGCTAACAGTAGGAAAACCGCTGTCATCAAAAACACGCTCAGCCATCTTTACAACTCATTGATTACAACGTTAGTTTATAGGCACAGGCTATAAGCTGGATCTTTCGAAATCATTAGACATGACATGCATCCAAACTATGTTGTGTCTATGAAAACTGCAACTTGCACATCTACCAAGTTTGGAGAAGCCCACAATCCACAAATACAAAAATCTGTATAATTTATAGGAATGTGATAAACAGTTCAATCTAATTTGACTGTTTAAAACAAAAAACTGTATTATGCATTAGTATTTCATGATAACCCCACAGTTGGTCCTGTTTAATTCAATTATACTCAATTAAGCAGCATGCAACCCTACAGTCTCAACAGCAGCTTAGTGTGATCATATTTTTCTAAAACATCTTAGATACAGACTTACTCATTTTTGGCACTGCAAAAAGAAGCGCTCACAAAAAAGCTCTCAGTTCAAATGTCAAAACACTGCATTGTCCGTTTAGTAGCTAGCGCATAGTTTACATCTCTATAGCCATCACAAGTGTACAAGGTAAGACATACTAAGATCAGATACGATCAACACCCACAATATGTTGGCCATGACAAAGACTAACTTGTAATTCACAAAAGCAAGCTTCTGATGTACACTTATCAGAAACAGCACTCTGGATAGAACCAGATTTCTACACTGTAAATGTCATAGATCTGAAACTGAGAAGGGTAAAAATGGATTTTGCCCTGCTATTCCTCTATCACAACATTAACATTTTTCAATGGCATGTAACAGGGCTGTTATGCCCCTCTCTCCATGGCCTCAGGATTCTGTCCAGTTGTTTCAACTCAGTAAGTGGCATTAGCTGCAGCACCTGCTGTGCTTTGTTCTGGATACAGCATGTAGAACAGTATACCACGTTAGTAACACTCCCTTGACTTCTGCCCATGCCAGCATGCCTTGAAGTACGAAAAGCGTCCTTCTTATCTCAAACAGAAATTCAGTCCTGTGTGCCAGTCAGTTCCAAATGTCAGGTGAACATCCCAAATATCAAGGGTGCTTTTCGCTCTCATCCTATGTGGCTTGGGGCTAAGGTATAGCCCTACATTCTTTGCGCCTCTGACAACCCTGAATGTTGGTTAGATAAGATAAGCTGAGGCATAATGGAATTAGACTTGACAAGACTCTCATTCAGTGTGTTTGCCTTTGGTGTCTCCTTAACCTTTCCAAGAAGTGCCGGAACCTTCTGCCTGAGAAGAGCCTTCATGACTCTTGCACACACTTTAAAAGACTACGTTATCCCCCCTGAGGTGCTTAGACCCGAACACTTTTTCCTCTCAAATACCTTTTTAATGGAGTTTAGAAGTTTGGTGTAAATGCCAAGTCTCCAAGCCAAAGTGCCTTTAATTGAGTTGTGCTTTCCTAATTTTCCCCGCCGCCGTTGCCAATCGTGCAATTTACCAGCCGGGTCAATTACTCTTCATATTTCGCAGTGTTTTTAACCTAAATTGACTGCTGGCCATGCTCAGCACTGACCTGAGCAGAACTGTTATGAAGACAGTAGGTGATTGTGTTGTAGCATTATAAATCTAGCACTAACGCAATGTCAGATCATCAAAAATCAGCTGATGATCCAACTCATCTCATTTTCAGAAGGAGGAACTGAGGATTACTCTGTACTTAACATATGAAAGTCAGGAAGGGTTACAAAAAACACATGGAAAAAGAAAACGCCTTAATCTTCTCAGTAGATATCAAAATTCATCTTTTACTGATAAGATGAATTAGATGGTTTGGGCTACAGCTCCAACCATGAAATTGATTCTGTACACAACAGCGGATAAGCTACAAGCACTTGCAAAAGACAACTGCAGCAGGCATCAAATAATTTAAATGCATCTGCTCTATTTCTCTGCCTTTTGTATCAGATTGAAGGGTCTTGCCCAAAGGCTGTGAATGGCCTTACCTAAGACAACACTGCCCCCTGCAGACATACTTTTTGAACAGCACAAGCAGCAATGGAACCATGTAGTTTAGTCAGTAATGTAAGTACTTTCACGTCCATACACAAAGTGCTGACAACAAAATTCAATTCTAACCAAAGGCAAGAAAAATTAATTTTAAAAAAAAGTTCTAAACTTGCTAATAAGTGAAATAACTCAATATCGTTTTCTTTTGATTAAATGCATTTTTTTTTACCATGAATTCCTTTACAGAATCAAATAATGGCAATAAAAAGCCATGCTCACACTTAGATTTTAAAACCATGATTCCAGTTTAGTGTTTCTCATCATAGAAACTCTGTTCTAACTATCATACCTTGGAATTATGAAGCCATTACTTGCTTCATGGTACAAGATTTGGTAAAAGGCTTATAATGTTAAGACACTACAGTCTTGAAACAGCAATCAAAACACCAAGAAGCACACTAAGCACGCTGAAACAAAGTAAGTTTTCTGACAATTACTGAAAGACAAAGTGATTTTAAAACACATCAACAAAACTACATTCCCTCACTGCTCAAACTATAATCCCACAGAGCACAATAACAACCCTCACCATTTCATCAAAACATGGCAACTTCAACAAATCACCTCAAATTAATTAATGCAAAAAACATCAATCTGTCTCACTGCAGCATGTTTGTATTTATTTTTGAAAGGATACTCTCCCTCTCCTGTGCTATGATCAGGTTCTGCTGCTCCAGCTGCTGGATTTTTCGTCCAAAGTTCCCCTGTTCATCTTTCAGGCGTTGCACTGACTCCTCTCTCTCCTCGCTCACTCTGTCCGACAAGAAATAATTGAAAAGATAAAAGGAAAGTATATTTAATGCATTTAAAGAGCAAGAGTCAAAAATTTAACTAACTCCATGGTGCTTTAAATTTGTCTATTCATTACAACATAATAACAGCATCACCATCTCAGAGTTCAGTGTCATATTCTGTTTAATACCTAGCAAGTTCTTCAATGAGGTTTGCAATTCGGCGCTTATCTTCCGGACAGAGATCTTTCAAACACACCTCGCTCATAGGTCTGCTGGTCTCACTGATTACCTGCACGAAGAATAGTTAACAAGCATATAGATTTGTTAGGAGTAACATACTGTCAGTATCTAGATACTGTACTAAACCATAGATTCAAACATGTCTTTCATGTGAGGAAGACAAAAATAGCCTACACACAAAACATCCGTTTACCTGTGATGTGGGGGGAAATGTACTGGAAGGCGAGAAAAGCATCTGCTCAGTGGTCACGGCAGCAGTGTGGCGGGCTGACACACCAGGAAGGTCACTTTGTAAGGGAGCCTGCTTTTTGCCCCCTCTCTTTTGTGTGGCCTGATTTTTACTGTCAAAAGCACCCTTTATTTGCATTTTGGAGCCTCTTTTATAGGATGTACAGGCGCTGCCATATCCCAAATTGAAAGGGGTCCGCGTCTTCATCACTTCATCCACTCCTGAGACAGTTTGTGATAAAACACAAGAAGAGGATGCAACTGGACATGAGATATGTGAGAACAAATAAATAAATTCAGGTGTTTTGAAACTGCGTAAATAGTAGCACCGAAACTCACCAGGAACAAACACCAAAGGCTGCTCTTCATCTGGGAAGAAGACAAAGAGAAGACAAGTACTTAAGTCAATGTCCAATCAAATGTACCTACAGCTGGTAAAGCACGTGCCTTAATTACCGAAAAAAAACTTACGTTAGCAAGAAATGAAAGAGCTTGCTTACTGATTATAGTCTTTAAGTTGTGTTGATGTGAGTAGCATTAGAATACCTAACACATTTGTCTGACAATGATAGTGCAATACTAGCGCAATATAAGTTTCTATATAAAACATCTAACCTTAATGTAACTTGAAAGCCGTAGTTCATTGAGTAATCTTTATTCAGCACAGTAGCTGCTAAAAAGGTAGTTAGCTAAAAGGCAGTCCCACTTCCTCAGAGACAACAACTTTCCGGAGACTCTTTCCAAAAGCGTTACTTCTTTCTATGGGATTTATACAGACGAGAGCACGTCACTGAAGTTAATGTAGTTCATTAAGAGAAGTTTACCGTCATTCATCCAAAATATTCCCGAACTGCCACTTCTTCTCGCTTCTGCCGCCATGTTGAATCAACCGCCACCACTCCCAGAGAGCCAAGCGTTGCCAGGGAATTGTAGTCCCGCCTTATTCTTGCATCTGAAGAGTTAATTGGTTGTTCGTAGAAATCTGACATTCTATTGGCTCAAACATGTGTCACTACTACGTCCACCTGCACTTCGCTTCCTGTGCGTCTGTTGTGAAGTGATCGACTGAACGATGCTCTGCAGATATCTGCAGATGATGTATTTGGTGTTTTGTACAAATTTGTGATTCCAAACGTAAAAATGGAGGAGACGAAAGAGAGCTTGTCGTTTAAAGGTGTTGCCGAGAGACTCACACTTGGCATTACTCGATTACTTGGTGTGTTTTACGACATTTGCATTGAAACTAGCAGCTAACGCGCAGGTTAGCTAGCCAAACATAAATTATGTTTTCATGAGTACCAGCTGTGTTAAATTTCATTAGGTTGTGCTTATTGTTTCAGAGAATATGCCTGGTGTCGTCGATGTGCGTTTCGCAGAGAGGGAGCCTGCAGAGAAGAGGAGCCTGCTGTCATGGGAACAGGTGCTAAAATCAGCCTTACAGATGTCTCTTTTTTTTTTTTTGGTCTGGCAGTACACTGTTGTCTCATTTATGAAACTAATTCATTTATTCCTCAGAAAAACACATGCATTTTGCCAGAGGATCTGCGAGATTTCTATCTGACAACTGATGGATTTACACTAACCTGGAGCGTTAAACTAGATAGTAGGTGGTAAATAAAAATCTCACAGAAGTCCACATTCATTCAAATGAAACTGCTAACATAAAGTGATAACTGTTAAATGCTCATTTTTGTGCTCTTTAGTATAATCCTGCGTGTCTCTTTTCTTCAGATGAGTGCGTTCCTTTAGGATGTATGATGGTTAACAGTGTCGCCAGGCTGTGCCCACTCCTCCAACCAGTGTCATTTTTCTCCCTTCCCAATGCACCCTCACTGGCTGACCTGGACTGGGAGGAGAGCAGCACAGAAAGAGGTAAAAATTCACCTGTCAGAGCCTCATGTGGGCTTAACTCAACAATTACAGCATGTCAAGATCAATTATGTCTGTTTATGTGTGCTCACTTGTGCAGAAAACAGGCTAATGAATGAACTGTTGATTGGACAGTAAATATTTACTCAAGATTCATTAATGCTATCTGTCAGGTTTGGAGCATGCGCCCGCTGCACCTCATTTTGATTCTCGGAGCCGCATCTTCGAGCTGGATTCCTGTGGAGGGACTGGCAAAGTGTGCCTGGTCTACAAAAACTGCACTCCAGGTGTTCTGCTTTGTATTCACATATTGTGCCCTTTCGGTATTCCCTAAGCAAAAAATTTAACTTTGAAAAGTTTTGAAGAATTAATATATTATCTCCACGTTTTAAAGTATGAGTTGCGTCATTTAGATGTTGATTTTGCTATTTTTCAGGTGTGGTGGCCCAGCAGAGTGAAATCTGGTTCCTAGACCGCTCACTGTGCTGGCATTTTCTGACAGCAACCTTTACCTCCTACTACCGACTGATGATAACCCACTTGGGTCTGCCTGAGTGGCAGTATGCCTTCACCCCATATGGTCCAAGTCCCCAGGCCAAGGTAGCAAATGGCTGAATGTCTAATCAGTCTTTTTTTAAAACCATATGTTGCATTTGTCATCTGTAATATTCAGTAGTGATATTAACAACACTTGGAACCATTATAGTGATACAAAATAAAATTTATTCAGAATAATCCCTTTATAGTACACTACAATTTTGGCTGATTTAATATTATAATACAATGACATAAATCTGAGTTTTAAGACAATTTCACAAAGTAACAAAGTGTTTTACCCCAACTGAAATACGATGGGTATCTTGCCATTATCACTCTCTGAAAGTCTCTTTACTCGCATGTATTAAATGCCACAATTTCCTGAGCATGAAAACTGCATTGCTGAAAAATTAAGCAAAGGAAGAACAATGTATTTTAAAAATTTTCTCTGTAGTGTACCTCTGCTATATGCACTTTGTAATGCACTTGTTTTTTTGTCCACATAACTAAAGAATTTATTTCAAATTGTCAATATTCTGGTTCCCTCTGCAGCAGTGGGCATCCCTCTACCAGCCGCTGACCTTCAGCTGTGAACTCAGCCTTGGAGATCCTGCTGGAGATTCCTATGTCAACAAGCTGGATCCCACAAAGGCCTTCAAAGGCAAATCAAAGGCACCAGCCCCCAAGAAGAAGCAGTCAACACAGTGTGGCTCAGGGGGTACGGCCAAGGGCCAAGGCAACACAGGAAGACACAGCGGAACGAAGCGGTGAGAAGGTTCAAATCGAAGAAAGACATTTCAGTCAGCCTCGTTGTTATTTGTACGATCAACATGGCTTCAAAGAGCAGCCTGCAATTCCTTCATTGACTGGAATCAGTGTGTTAGAAGCTCTATACAATGCGAGAGCATGTTGTCCAAAAACTAAACTGCATGTCTAAAGAGATGCTTAACAAGGGGTTTTGCTGGCTCAACACATGGCTAAGGTGGTATTTATCTGATAGAGGGAATGTTGAGCATGATGGACAAATTAGTCTTTCAATCACCAGCTAATTGCATCAGCACCAAATACAGTACTCACTAATTTATTTCGTGTTCACTGGTAACAGTACGTGGTAAAAAGTAATTTTAAGCAGTCATTTCAAGAAATATAGTCATGTGCTGCTGTCATAGAACATATAATACTGACGTGTCAAATTGTACCACTGTTGCTATCAAGGACACTGTCTATTCATAACTGCAGTTATCACTGCACTTTATTTATTGCTCATTTTCTGTTGCATTATACAACAATAATATATATATATACATAAAATGTGGAAAATTCCTAAGAAAGTTTGTAAATTACTCAGCAACACGTTTCTTTACGTTAAAGCGTTAGTAATTGAAAGTAATACTGTAGGTTCAGCCTGTACAGCTGAAAGGTAGTGGCGACATTTTGAAACTGGAAATGAAGTCATAATGTGATTCTACAAATAGAAACTGATCATATGACTCACTAAAATTGTTCAGGCTGCAATACCAAACGTCAGTTTGAACAGCTGTATGAACTCTGAGCTTCGGTATTGAACCTTACATCGCTGAAGTGTGTGTGCAGACTTTAGCATGAAATGTTACAATGTCAAGGACTGGCAATAAACCATGAAGTTAGGCTTTAGTAATCAGTGTTATCACTGGCCATTGATTCTCTGATGTTAACTTTACAAAGATGAAAAGCTGCATTGGAGTTTAGGAACACTGCCCTGTATAATGATAACAACAGCCACTCTGATTTTTCCATATTTATGAACTAATATGAGAAAGTTATAGCCAGCTTTTTTGATTTATCTTCATCCATTTACGGCTCTTGATGCCAGAAAAATAACGGTCAACAGACCCAATACAACACGTAGGACTAAGTATTCTGGAGAAGACACATATACACTTTTTGTCTTTTGGCTGCTGTGCACTGGCTTGGTGGAAGAACAAATATGTGCATTATCTTTAACTGAGCTGTTGCCCTTTCAAGCTGTGAGAAGCCAGCTCCTATTGTTTCTATTTAACTTACACATAGATACATGTTTGTTTGTTTTTAATGCAATGTATTAACACTGTTTTCTTCTCTTTACATACTCTGAGGTTTCTACGACCATATAAGTGGTCCCTTGTTGATTGTTATAATGAATGATATTCATGGTGTCCTCCAAGGTCGCATCAGTTGCTATTGCCTCAATATTAAAAACACAAAATATAAGCTAGTTACTGTATTTCTGTTCATCCTTCATTTATAAAATAGCTTAAGCTTTGTTTAATCCTTTTTCTTCTAAACTTAAACGAAAAGGAACAAAGAGACACAAACCTCAGTATGACTCGTCAAAATGTCTAATATAATTTATGTATATTAAAAATCTGACAATTGCACTGCTTCTAGTAGAGTAACTAAATCTGATGACATTAATGTGTGTGCAAATTTGAAAACAAACCCTTATTTCAGTCAGTCTCCCTTTTTGTAGGCGTGCTTCACTCCCCATCTACAAGCAAATAGTTTTGATCTTTTTAACCCTTTGTCGACGTGGAATGTTTTAACTGCGTACAAATGTCCGCACGGCTACACATTCACTTAGTTGTTTGCATAGTTGGGGATGTCATACACATACATTAACACTGATGTTTTGGTTTTTCTCCAGAGGGATAGACTCCTCTGCTGACCCCTCAGCCTGTTCAGAGTGGGGTGGGTGGTGCAGTTCCACGAAGACTTTGTATATTCCTGCTCCCAGTACTCCTCCAATGGGGGTAGCAACCAGAGGCACCCACCACCACCCATTTCCAGCTCTACACATATAAAGACAAAAAAAGAGAGAGAGGGATAGGTCAAAAAACAAAGTTTTCATTATATTCAATAATGAACAGATTTTTTTGCCTTTGGCTGACTCATAGTTGAAGTGACATGTCGCAACACGGGACGTTTGACAGAAAAAAAAAAAACAATAAATCCGTCCTGCTTACCTGAACACATCAGTTCCCCAGCCTGCTATGGCAGTAAAGATCCTGGGTGCAATGTCTCTGGTGGGGTTGATAGCGTAGCCACTGTTGCTGCCCAGAGAAATGCCAATGAGCACCACCAGGAGACCGACTGCAGCAGGCTCACTGCCCGCTGCGGCCGGTTTGTTCTTCTGGTCAGATAGAGCCATGAGGCACAGCAGCAGCATCGCTGTGCCAAACACCTGACACACACAGCACAGACACCAATGTAGAGACAAGATAACCATGTGTAAAACACTACAACAAAGAAAAAGGGTTAACAGAGAATGTGTCAGATGATGGTGATTTGTAGCTGTAATCCTTAAATCCAGTTTCATGGCTACCTGGTCAGCAAATCCAGCCATCAAGGAGAGGTATGGTGCAGGATAGGTGGCAAAGATACCAGCTGTGGCCTTTGCACCAGTTACAGTAAGGTTTCCGTCACAGTAATCATGAATGGCCTCTGCAGATGAAAACAATATTGACAAAGCACACATGTATGACTGCAAATAAAGATACAGCAATACCAGGCATTCAGTGCTCAGTCCATCTGACTTTGTACAGTGGCGTATCCTCACCATAGTAGATCCCATAAATTGTTCCTGCTGCCAGAAATGACCCCAATAGTTGTGCAAAAATGTACAGGGGCAACATTTTCCATGCAAGGCGGCCAAACACACACATTGTGAATGACACTGCTCCATTCATATGAGCTCCTGACAAAAAAAAAAAAAGCATAGGAAATATGTCAGCTCAACAACAATCAGGAAGCCCTGTACAATATTTAAAAAGATCAGCTCTAATACCTGAGACCTTCCCTCCAACATGAAAACCCATAGCAACACCGAGTCCAAAGCCCACATTGATGCTGAAGTACTGTCCGAACGCTCCCTGTCCGGTCACTACCTGAGCCACAGACCCCAGACCAAACGTCTGGACACAAAGAGGACACAGAATTTACAAGCACAATCACAGACAAGGTTTTACAGACAAGGAAATTAAAAGGGAAATTATCCAGATATTTAAATAGGACAGTAACAATCTGGGTTATGTCAGGTCATTGTGAGAAATTCATACTCTAAGTGGAGAAGTGGTGGTTTGTTTAAAAAGAAATTAACCAGGGTGTTGTTTATGCATATAAGAGAAATTTATCTCAAGCACTTTCTCGCTTGTCCAAGGAGAACATAGAAAGCTGACACTGAAAAATCAGCCATTCCCTCCGGAAACAGGAAATGTGTGACTCTTCCTCAACCAGTCATAAGCATTTAGGTCAAAAGTGAATCTGGTTTTCTAATAACAAGCATAGCAATCTTAATGTAAGGTACAATATCACTGTGTGTGTGTGTGTGCACACGTGCTTATCTACACGCTATGTTGACTATCTCGTCATTGCATGTGTGTGGGTGTGTGCATATTCGTCAGGCTGCTAAGTAAAGGGTTTATTGTAACAGCTGACAGACAACATGTGACTTTTGCAACCCTCTCCATGTGGCTCACAGTCTGACCATTCCTCGAGTAACACTAGATTTCCTGGTTCACCCACAGACACCCACCAATCCCCATTCACGACCCCCGCCATGTGACTCTGAAAAGTGCTTGTTTGGGTGTGTGTCTGTGTGTGTATTTTGGGGGAAGGTTATCGGGATAAAGAGCAACACATTAATAATTAATGGGGTATGGTTGTTAGAGATAAACAGGCATTAACGTTCAACACAGACAGAAGAGCTCATCAATGAAAAGTGAAGTTGTCACCAGAATGATGGATTTAAGAGACAGTTTGTAAGTGATTACTGTAAGTTCTGTGAAAGCACAGAGCACTGTAGTTGTCTTTTGTAATGAATGTTTTCTTACCATCATGACATATGTGCAAAGAGTTTCAGCAAGTCCCACACGAACAAGTTCATTCTTTACCCAAACTTTGGGTCGAGTTACATAAACTCCCCTCCGCTGAGAGACCCCCAGTTCTACTGACTGCGCCAAGTCCTTCATTTCGTCTTCTTCTTCTGCTCCTTCTCCTTCTTCCCTTTGTTTTGGTACAGGCTGTTTTTTTTTAATCGACAAAAATGAAGTCCAGTCAAGTTCAGACTCCTGTGCAAAATTTATGAGGTTTCTCCCATGTCACATGCAGTCCACAAACAAACCCAGTGCTGACTGATTTCCTTCCTCTCCTCAAACTTGTGTTTTTCTCCACAAACTTTCTCTTTGTGAGTGCGTAAGTGTCTCTCTTTTATATACTCATTGAGATTTGACCAATATATAGCCTGGACTCTGCCACCCCTCCTCCCAGATATGCCCAGGCTCATACAGTCCAACACATCCTCCAATAGCTTTACATTATGCTGAGTGTGCTCAGCCAATGAGGTAAAAGGTTTTTTAAAAAATCAGCCTGTTGTATCAAACATGTCTGTGAAGCGGGTCCTTTAAGTAGAAATATTACATCATGAGAAAAAACTTTCTCAATGAGAGGCTCAGCTGGAGAGAGAGAGATAGATACAGCCATGGCCATAAGTTTGGACACAAGTACCATGATGCTTGTGAATCATAGAAAATACCACAAAATACTGAAGTGTTTGGGTGATAATACACAACTCCTGAGAGCTATATTAAGTTTTATATTTAAAAAAAACATCAAAAGAGTTTGGTGTGATTTTGTTATTCTCACCAAATTCGGTTATGAAAGTACTGCATTTTTTTTGTTATTTTCTTCTAATATTATGTTTTGGGAACAAAGTTGTTCCAATTGTTGGAATTTATTGATAATATTATATCCCTTGTTGATTTGTTGACTAATTAAGCTGGTGCTGTCAAAAAATATTAGTTATGTTCTGTAATAGACATCAAAACAGACATAAGTCATGTTGTGTCCAAGCTTATGTCCATGGCTGTAGATAGATAGATAAATAGATAGATAGATAGAATGCAAGATGGACAGACTTTACAATATCAATACTCTGTTCAGAAAGACAAATGTGCTTCTGTAAAGTTGCACATTTACATGTAAAGTTCTAGCTGCCAAACTCATATTGTGTAGACATTGCGTAACTGTGGCCTTTTCAGTTTATAAGACTATATAAGGTTGTTTTGTGCATGTCGTGCAGCATTTTTACTACTGCAACACTGTCACAAGATGGTGAGAAAAACAACGGACCGTATTGATTAAAAGGATGGCTCCAAAGTCATACACAGATTGCATACATTATGGTGACTATAAAAGCTAAAGAATACCCAGAAAGAAATTCTCACATTTCAAATGCAAGATGCTGTTGTTGGTGAAAATAGGTCAATAATGTAAATAGCACGTTCAACCATGTGACTAATGAAAATGTGAAAGCCTAATGACATTGGTTTTATTTACTCTGATAACTTTTCCTCTGGTGCCACCCAGAGGTTAACGTCTGCACCTTGCAAAAACATGTCACAACAACTTTTTCTATGGGTTGGCATTAGGTCTTTTAACACATGTTCATGTTCCCTGCAGGATTAATTGCAACCCCTTCAGAGATCCCTCGCTCTTTCATCCAGCAGCAGCATCACAAAAAATTTTTCCAATTCTTGCAAAGTAATGATATTCTGATCAGCTTCATCTGTATGCTTTGCTGTGATTAGCAAATATTAGCATGTTAACGTGGTAAATAAACATTGTACCTGTCTAAGAACCGCTTGTTAGTCTTGTCAATGTGAGCACATTTGCTTGCCTACATAAGTTCACAGGACCCCTGACATGGCTGTTGACTCTTTGTGTTGATAAAAGTGTCTGCTTGTGTTTCTCGAAAACCCTCCTGCACAGAACAAAGCATTTTTACACTTCTGATCCTGCAAACACAAAGCATTTCCTGCAAAGCATTTCTGCCTTCACTTGGAAACCAAACCCTGCCTGTTCTGCTTATTCTCAGCATTGTGAACATTGCTATGCTTGTTTCCAGTGAAGTGGGACACAGTAAAGATTTTTGACCGACTGATTTATTGATATCCTTTATTTGTTCTGGGGTAAAAACAAACACAAGACAGTCAAACTAAGAAAAACAGCAGAATGCATTAAAGAAAACATCTGTAACAGAAGCCTAACTTTAAAAAGTCCCTCACTGGTTACCAGAAAAAAAGGTGCTAATTGGAACCAGAATTTGCAAGAAACTATTTCAGGATTAAACATCATCATTTTAGCAAAACAGAACCAGGTGAGTCCACAAAGAGATATTTTAAAAATGTTTCCTTAAAGAACTTTTTGGTAAAGTTCTTTCTTTCCATTCATGGTGTCTAAACGAAGCTTCTTTTTTTGTAGTCATTTGTTGGATTTGAAATGCCAGATAATAGGATTGGGAAAAAATTGAGTGAAAAAAGTGGGATGCTTTCGTCTTCTGGAAGCAGCAGCGATCCTTGTTAGTTGCAACCTGTGCCACAGCGCTACAGCCATGCACAGTAGGCGTCTTTGTGTTACCATGGCGATGACGTCTTCCGTTTTCCGGTGAGGCGACAGGGCGTCCCATTCCTGACGATCGTATTTACACCCTCCCCCTTCAATAATAGGTGCCCTCCACAGCTGTGAGTGTGACTTCTTTTGGAGTGACACTCGATGGTGGAGGGGGAGTGTGTAGGGGGCGGTTTGGGATTCAGCCTCACTGTCTCTGGCCTGTCTGCCAAAAAGCCGATCAACTTTTTTTCATTGGCCTGTCAGTCCGTGGCTGGCCTGTCCAGGCAGGCCAATAAGGAGGCAGGCCACCGGGCAAAGTCCCGCCTCTCCCGATTGCCAGTCCGGGCCTGGCCTAGCCAGTCTCAAGACCTCAACCCAATCGAAAACCTGTGGAGGGAGTTGAAACTCCGTGTTGCCAAGCGACAGCCCTCAAACATCACAGCTCTGGAGAAGATCTGTGCAGAGGAGTGGGCCAAAATACCAACTAAAGTGTGTGTAGACCTGGTCAAGAACTACAGGAACCATTTGACCGCTGTCATTGCCAACCAAGGCTACATTAATAAGTATTAAAAGTAATTTTTGCTGGCTGCCCAATATTTATTGGCCACCCATTTTCACAAATAAATTGTTTAAAAATCATACAATGTGATTTCCTGGAGTTTTTTTTTAATTCTGTCTCTCACGCTTGATGTGTTCCTATGATGACAATTACAAACCTCTCTTGTCCTTTTAAATGGGTGAACTTGGACATTTTTAAGTTGCCCAATATTGGCCCCACTGTATCTTGCCTGCTGACGAAAAAACGCCCCTTTAATTGGTGACTGTTTCTGCTTTCAGTCACTTTCAAAGTTGAGCAAGCACTGATAATATCAAACCCAGATGGTTTCACGAAAAGAACTTTGGCCTATTTCTTTAAACATCATGCAACTGGCAGAGGGCACAGCCCCACGGCTCACTGCCACCTACAATTCTGCCTCAATAAATGTCCCAGCAGCAAGTTGACTGCTGCTCAGGCTGTAACGCTTTAAGGCACACCTCCTACCCGGAGCCGCAACCTGCGAGGCGCATGGTGGAGAGCTGCTCCTGCAGTCCTGAGCCTTTGGTTTAATTGCAACGGACAGTTCTGGCAGGAAAATGGACTACTTGGATATGTTTTGCCACCCTGTCTGGGCCATTTCTACGGCACTGCTGACGGTGTTTGTGCGCCTACAGCGAAATTACGCACGCTGGAATCCGCGAACCTGCGAGGTGCGGCTGACAGGGAAGACTGCTATAGTGACTGGAGCCAATACAGGTTGGTAGAATAGATTCTTAAGATATATTATAACACAGATCTGCAAGGTTATTGGTGTTGCAACAGTAAAATGCATATTCTTAGCTGTGTTCTTGCTTGGGTCTTTTCACATGTCAGTGATAGTCCAAACACTGTTAGTGATTGTTATCCATTTCCAAAGTTCAGGGTCATATTTTGTGTATGCTTAGCGCATAACCACATACTATTCACCAGTGAAGATATTTTTCAAAGCATGCTCTTACAGTAATACCTCCCATATTTGTTGCACTTAGGAGGTCAGGCTTAGTGCGCACACGAGTGTAATTTCTCCTGGTGGTCTGGGACGAAGCGCAAAATGAAGGGAAAGCAGCCAACATGTGTGGATGTTTCAGCTTCAAAAGGCATGTAATGCATGCAAGTAAACAGAGAAACAGAAGGCACTTTGTCATGGATGGAATTCGTTGGGTCCTCTCTCATAATAAGTCATTCATGCTATATGTTAGGCTACTTCATGTTTACCGTGGAGTTACGTATCTTTATGTCAGCTGGTCCCATCACTTTAAAAAGATGTAGCTGGACTCTCCTGAACACTTTTACTACATTTTTACTAAATCTGTAAGAGCAGCAAAGAGTGGAGGCACCAAAATATCAGACAAAGCTAAATATGAATAACAATGATTTATACGAAAAATGTTTAATACAAGTAAAAAGGCACCGTGGAAGTGGATTATTTGTGAACTGTGAGGTCTTCTAGGATTTGTTTTTGGGGACATATCAGACCAAACCAAACCACAAGCCATCTTCATCTGTGTCCCGAATAATGCATCACTGTTAACTGGGCTTTCCAGTGTCCCATGATCCAGTAACTCCACTGAGAGTACAACTGAGCCTGAATTATCTTTTATGTTTGTTTGTTTTTTAATCCTTAGCAGCTGCAAAACAGTGAGGTCAAACTAAACAACCTTGTGCTCTGTGGATAAGAGATGACTTGGGAGGGGTCAGTCTCCTTATCCTTATCACCAGGTCAGAAAAAGTTGTTGTTTTTTCTACTTCTGTCTAGTCAAAACATTGAATTAGAGAGTAAATAATAGCCTAATAACAATGAGTCAGCGACACTGAAGTTTGATGTAACAGACGTGAAGCACAACAAATTCGTCATTTCAGTGCCAGGCAGCCTCTTTGGCAAATGTGTCACACCTGGTAGTCTTTGAAAAATGGTTGTACAACAGATCCAGATTTGGCCCAGTAGTGGCACTTAAGGGTTAAAAACAAGAGCCCTGGTGGGACAATGTAAAAAAAAACAAAAAACAAACCACTGACTGTAGTACCACTTGTAAAGTTTAACTATAAACAAGAAGAAAACTGTTGTGGGTGAGTGACTGTGTCTGATGGTTTGTGATCATTTGACGTAGGAGTCACTAGATCAAATGAAATGTGCATTGAAGCGATGATAATGATGTCCTGAATTGTGAGGCCTTGTGTTGAAGATGAGACCTGTGTCACAGTGCTTACTATTTTAGTCATTCATGACAAACAGGATTTTACTCATTAAATACATACCAAGAGGATTATTATGGGTTGGCTTAGTCATCTTAACTAAGAATGATTCTCATCAGCTTCTTCTACAGAAAAATGATAGCTATTTTCACTCACATCCTGCCTGCCTGACCGGTTGCCCTGCATTTTGGTCCTCTGACTAGTTGCCCTGAACACATTTGTGCCACTCTAACCTGGCCTTGACTCTCTTGGACTCGCTCTCATTGCATAGGAGAAAAAAAATCACCCATTTTAACATATTTTACCCTCAAAATTCTACAAAATTTTGCAGTTAACTGCAGGAATAACATGACAGTCTAGTACAATTATAAGAAGCATTAGTCAAATTTACGCTGAGAAAGATTTTAACAGACAATTTTACTTATGATATTTTCCACATTAGGGCTTAATTTCCTACTCTTATCAGCACCCCATATTTTCCTGCTTTCCTGTTGTTTTGGTAAAAACACACATTCTTACCAAACAATCCTAGAACTGTTTAGAAAGTTCTGAGGGCACATACCAGAGAGGAACTCAGGCTTCGTACAGCCTGAATAACGATCATTCAAATACTGAAATGTTAAATAGTATGCTGAAGACTTTCCTCTTAGAGCTCTTCATTCTGAATTCACATCAGCTCAGCTGTTAATATAAATTTCTGTGATTTAATTTCCCAGTTTATTTAATTAAAGAAAATTGCCTTCTCATGAAAAGACTGAATAAAAATTTAACAATTCCTTACTTACTCAAACTTGTTCAGACAGACATTGCATAAGGGTGGATTCAGTTCAACCTGAACTAATCCCACTTACGGAAGGTTTACTGTAAAGATCCATTTTCCTGTCTTTAAAAAACGTTTTGTTTCTTTTGTGCTCGATTTCTTTAGTTCATCTACTTCCTCAAAGGTGATTCTGTTTCGTCAGACGACCAACATATTACAGCTGTCCTTTATCGTCATGTATTGAACTCTTATTAAAGTTGCTGTGCAGGATTTTAAAGTTTCAAACTGACATAACACAAATAATCCAGCAGATACTTCAACATAAACCTGACTTTATGTACACAAACAGACCAAGCTTCGCACAGAGCTGTGTGAGAGAATCTGAAAGCAGTTTTTCTCTCGAGTCTGGATTTTAATCCTTTCAGATTAAAATGCAACCACAGATTCTGTTTACCAATACCATCATGGCGTTGCATAAGTCCAGTACACATCATTTATTTTCTAACGATAACATCAGTTCACTTTTGCCCACTAAGTGAGATCAGAGGACCCGGTGTTTGTACAGAAATACAATCATCTTACTCATTTTTGCTGTGCTGGAAGTCTGACCCACATTTAACCTGGACAAATTGCTTGCACATTTTTCAGGAATAGAAGCTCACCCAGCTTGACCAGCACTCATCCATAGTGTTGTATTAATATATCAAATTTCTGTGTATCAAGTCTGTTTGAGCTGCTACGTGCAAATTCCACAGTGAAAAGTTCAGTTTAAGATCACAATTTCCTCTGTGGTGGTCCCACTGCACTGTACATGGTTTTATCAGACAGTGAAGACAAACGGATATGCAGACACACAGGAATATGGTCTATATGGTAACCAACCCTACCCTCTGCAACATCTGAAACTGTTTTCCACATTCTTTGAGTAATTTATGGTTCTCAAGAACAACAGGCTTCTCCAATTGCACCTCAGTACTACATGCCTTAGGATATAGAGACAAAAAAAGGTTCTGCTGTTTTTAAGTTTCATTTTGATGAACTGCAAAAAAATGCATGTAAAGTGCAGCTGTATTGTTGTCTTTACAAAAAGTCACATGTTGATTGATTGATAAAGTAGAAAACTAACTTTCATTCTCTTCCACTCTGCCAGGCATTGGGAAGTTTATTGCCCTGGACTTTGCCCGCCGTGGGGCCCGTGTGATCCTTGCCTGTCGGAGTGAGGCCCGGGGCACCGAAGCACTTAACGAAATCAGAGAGAAAACAGGAAACTCTGATGTTCATCTGCGTCTGGTTGACCTCTCCTCTCTGGATTCTGTCAGAGCATTTGCAAAGAGGATTCTAGAGGAAGAGAAAGCTCTCCACATCCTCGTCAACAATGCAGGCGTATCAGGTGATTTAAGCCAGAATGGAATCTGCTCTACTGGGCACCTTTGTATTTTTGGAGCCAAAAATGTTTAACACAATTTAAAAACCCAGAGACCATATACTTGAATTACACACCAGCAGGATTTTCAGGACTTTTCTGAAGACGAATTAAACCCCCTCACAAGCTAAAAAAAAAAAATCAATGAATGTAAGAATGACGAAATAATTAAAAACAGAAGCCCTGTGAAGAGAGCATTCTGTTCATAATTTTCCATCTGTCACACATCTGGAAGCTATGTCAGATGTGAACCTATGGTGTTGTCTTCACGGTGGAAAGACTGGCATACCAACACATGCTGTTAACTGGATAAGTATATAAGCACACCAACAGCTTTGTTTGGTCGACTTGGGCAGCTCGCTGCAGAGCAACAGATGAAATATTTACATGTTCACAGACTGAGGAGGCTACTGCTCTGTAAGTTGATGAATTACAAAGTTAGGTAATGTTTTCAGGGACTGAACATGTCAATGTGCTTCTAAATGACAAAAACAACTGTGAGGTGTGACAGAGAGAGGTTGTGTAAGGCTGGGTTGGATTGTGTTGTAATTACAGTGAGGGGGCATAGCTGTAAAGCAGAAATTCTGTTAGTTTTGTGCTCATTTATGTGCACAGTTGTACGTTTTTGGATTTATGAAATGTAACTGCAGGTCACATTTACACTCAGTGTAAGAAGGAGCGTTTCCGCAGGTCCTTCATCCCTACATCAGTCAGACTGTACAATGCCGCATTGTAACTTCACTGGTCTACATCATTTACTGCCACACTTTTTTATTCTTTTTTTCTTCCTACATGTTCATTACACCATCTACCTACTTATGTGCAATACTTTGTTACAACCTCATCCTTTTGTATGTAGTGTTCTTGAAATTTTCATCTTTTGTATAGAATCTTCTCTGCAATTTCTGCACTGTGTTTTAAATATATTCTTATACTGCCCTTATATTTTTTGAACTGCCATAATGGTAAACTTTCCCCACTGTGGGATCAATAAAGTTTATCTTATTTTATGAATTCTATTATCAGGTTTACCGAGGCAGATAACCAAAGATGGGTTGGAGGCTTCTTTTGCCACCAACCATCTAGGACCATTTCTGCTCACCAACCTGCTGCTGGGTAAGCTTTATTCCAGCAGGTCTATACGCATGTACATGACATGATGGTTACATCTGTCTGACATTATCATGACTTTCTAAAACCTCTCATTCTGTCTAATCTCTTATCCTCTCCTCTCTCTACATGTTTCTGTTTCATCCCAGACCTGATAAAGCGTTCAGCTCCAGCCCGTATTGTGACCGTCAGCTCCGTCAACCATAAGAGGGGTAAAGTGGACTTTTCTCACTTCCGTGGCGAGGACCTCACTTATTTCATGGATGAAGTCTACAACCATACTAAGCTGCACAATATCATCTGCACCAACGAGCTAGCCAACAGGCTAAAGGACACAGGTAGGCTAATATCAACAGCATTATGATTCTCGTTATAGTATTGATTTGCTACCAGCAACGTAGACAGCAAAAGAAATGTCTCGTGTTCTGTTCTGAGAAGAAAACGTAAAAGGAAAAATTCTAGTTTATCATTGTACTTGATTACCATTCTCAGACTCACAAATGAAATGGCTCAAAGAAAATGGATAAAAACTCCACAACTCCAGATTTTTGTCATCTTCTAGTTTGTGGTCTTTGTCTGAAGCCACAAAAGGCTTTGGAAACAGCTTATTTTTATACATATTATAATACATAGTATAATTACAATAGTCATCATTGTGAGCTGTACAGGTCCTTACCGTTTCCTTCTTTGTTTCGCTGCTGTCTTGTTAATGCAGACCCAAACAACTGGACCACATTTCAGGTACCAGATGTTTTACTGAGATTTGGAAATCCAGTTTTACTTACTGTGCACCTACAAACTGGCATATAATGACAAAACAAATCTAAAATTTGCCTCAATTTTATCCTTCAACAATTTAGGTTTAGGTAATTTTATGTTATCTTACTTCTATATTATTATTATTCTAAATAGTTGTATTGTTAATCCATTAATTAGCTATGTAAACAACTCCAATTTTTATCTAGGTTTTTTTGTTAGTCTGTCTCCGTCTTCTGTTTATTTGTCTTTATAATATTGTAGATGAAGTTCAAATAAAAGACGATTGATTGATAGATATGCAGCAGAACACCTCAACTTCAATAATGCACCTTCTGGTCATCATCATATTCCCGCTCTTAAATCTCTCTCTGTTTTCCCCGATTGTGATATGTATCTTTCTGTCTTTATGTACTTGTAGGTGTCACTGCAAACTCAGTCCACCCTGGTGTTGTCATGACAGAAGTGATGAGACATTATCCGCTGTGGGTCCGTTGTATTTTTAATCTTGTTGGGTTTTTCTTTTTTAAGGTAAGCACAATCTTGCATTGCAGAAGCACTGACTACCCTTACTGTTGTGTCATCAGCTTAGCTTGGTTCTCATAGTAGTGGCCTCGATACCATCTCGCTGGGTTTACAGAGTAAGCTGAGGAACTGTTTGGACAGAATTATTATTGTGAATTTTTACGAAGTCATCCATCACATTGATAGAATTCATGCTGAGAAGGGTTAGTGAGACAAGCTGGGCTTCTTAAGAAATCCAAAACCCAAGATAAAAGCCTCTAATCTGTTATTTCCCAAACCTGGAGGAGCAAGAATTGCTCCATGGCATCTACTTATAATTAAAGCCAAGTAACCCCACTGAGGGATTTAACTTTCCGTCTGTGTTCTAGTTAAAATTTACCAAATTCTAATGGAATTTATTTTGGAACTTAGTGAACTTCAAATGATTAAACAGCCTCAGATTTAAGGCTGATGAAAAAAATTAAGCTATCATTTGGTCCAAACCTAGATTAGCCCCTTGACACTTATTGTCACGAATTCGCATCATATCACTTTCATTCAGACAACAGCCAAGATAGCGTAATCATTCCCCCAATGCTGGTTTGTGCATATTCATTTCGTACCTCGGAACCTTTAGAAAGGACTGGTTTCTCACAGGACCAGTCAAAGTGGGACCTAATTATTATATATTTGTTATTATTATTATTATTATTATTATTATTATATATCTGTTCTATGTGTAATAGATACATTAACTATCTCCACTTATTTTAGCATCAGATGGAAAGCAAAAACACACAAAAAATGTTTTTATTTAATTATAAATAAATTCAGGCGTAAAGGGGTTAAAAGTCAGTTTAGACATGTAGGGGTTAGTGTGTCTGTAAATATCCTGCCATGTGGGAAGCACACACTAAAATGTTGTGTCAGCAGTAAAGATTGTTGTTTTATGTCATGACTCTTATCTTTCTTACAAAGCAGGCAAACAATATACTGTAAATACTGGCGAAACTAATGAGTGCACTGGATTGAGGTGAGCAGAAGGTTGCAGAAGATCAGGAGACTCAACCGGCAGGAAGGCAGACAAGTGGTAGTGGTTAGTCTCAAACATCAGAGTTCAAATGAGGGAAACAGGCAACCAGAACAAAATGCTTGGTAAGATTTAAAACTGCAACAGTTCCAGTGATTAGCTGTGGCCACCAGAATG
Source organism: Acanthochromis polyacanthus (assembly GCF_021347895.1). NCBI lineage: Eukaryota > Metazoa > Chordata > Actinopteri > Pomacentridae > Acanthochromis > Acanthochromis polyacanthus. Next base: position 20,842,056 of record NC_067117.1, read on the forward strand.
TAAGCTTGATGTGCAAACCAGATTGGTAAAACCAGAGAAACAAGATGAAGCATTACCACATGTTTCACAGCTCATCTGTGGTAAAACCACCGCTGAGCTGAACTACATTTAGAAATTCAAAGCAATAATAGGAATATGTGCTCCAGTAAACGCCTTTTGGTTTGCTTTTGGCTTTGTACGGCGTTGGATATTTTTATATGTTTGAGTTATTTTTACTGCAGCATGATAACACAATATTCAGTGAGTGCAGTCAGATGAATGTCAACAAACAGAATTTTTACACATAATCCAGTTTTTCTAATTTTGTTACAGACTCATCTACTGACCCCTAAAATTGAGTGTGAAAGCACTATAATTCCAACACATAACATTACTCCACGACAGATTACTGGCACTGCTAGAATGAAAAATTATCCAGCTGGCTAATGTTGCACTACCTAATGTAGAATTAGCTAATATTACATTAGCTAACTCACTAACATGGCCTAAACTTGTTAAGGTAACAGGACAAGAGAGACAGTTTAGGTTAGGTGAACAATACAGCCACACATTAAATTGCCAAAGTCAAAACAGCAGCAGATACAGCTGCTATCACCAAAAGTTATACTGATTGTTAAACTAATGAGCAACTAGTGAACACTTGCGAGCTAATTAGTCAGAGAGAATAACAAAGACACAAACCCTCGCCTCACCACCCTGATCCCACATTGTGTTTTTAAATAAAATTAGCCTAAGATTATGCTTTTGCAACAACTTAATCAAAATATAGGTAAAGTATTCATATTATCTAGAATAAAATCCTGCTCACCATGAGTTACATGAACTTCTGCATAATGGAGCAGTGTGTTCTTCGATTCACATTCACCTGTCATTGTCTGGTTTTAACTTACTTCCATTTGCTGCTAGTTCTTGCTCCACTGAATAAGTGATTTTACAGATTTGTAAGAACGTAATGCCCTCAAACTTTTATAGCTTTACTCCACGAGAGATTGCAAGGGCTAATAGTTTGTAGTATTAGCTAACTTGCTGGCATAATCTAAAATTAAGGTAACAGTATGCAGCAGGACAGTTAAAGTCAGGTGAACAATACAGCCACACATGGCAGCAGATGTAGCCGTTATCACCTAAAATTATACTCGTGATAGTGAGGGTTAACTAGTAACTTGCTTAACACCAACACTGCAGCCATCACCCTGATCCCACCTTGTGTCTTCATTGCGAAATAATAACAGCATAATTAAGATTATGCTGTTACAACTTATTAAATATGTAGGTAAAATATTCACAGCAATCTAGAATAAAATCCTATCCATCATGAGTTGTGTGGACCTCACACCACAAGAGAACGATCTAGGAGGTTAAATAATGAGCGGGAATGAACAAACCAGCAGCTGGGTCAGAGTAACTCAACCAGCTGCAAAATATCCCCTAACAAACTTTTTGAGTCAACATGAGCAACCCAACAGTGTGTTTATGTTACCCCAAGCAAGCCAGAATTATGACCAGCATAATCAACGCAGCTGGGTTTGCAGAAGCATTCCAGCACATTTAAGTGTATATTTATGTTGTTAAAATTTCTTTGCATTATACACACACTAGAGAAATAGCCTTGATCTGAAAACACTGCTACAAGAATTTCAGGCAGGGCAAGAAACAAGATAATTATACACTGATGAAACCAAAAGTTATCCTTCTGTGTTGATGTGGATCTGATTTGTCTCTGGAAAGGAAACTGGTTATACTGGACAAATCAGTTTAGACATTCCACAAACTTCCCAGTTGCACATTGGCACCTGCAGAAATATTCATCTGTAGTTTTTGTTGACTGTTCTTACACATTTCCTCTCCACCATCTTTGTCTCCCTCTCAGTCTTCAGAAGGAGGTGCAGTCAGCCCGATCTACTGTGCAGTAGCAGAAGAACTAGAGGGGATAACTGGCAAGTATTTTGACAGCGATTGCTCCCTCGTTCTTCCTGCCCCTTTAGCTCGAGATGCCGCCCTCGCCGTCAAGGATTTCGAGGTCTGTGAGAGACTGACATCAAAGCTCTGAAGCAGCCATCTGGCGAGGCTGGATAACAGACAGAAGGTCAAATTCCACCCTCTTATTGCATTTCTGACATGTGCATTTCTGCTATAGTGTATAGAGCTGTCTGTAGAACAAAAAGAGGAATTATAGGAAAGTTGCAGTAACCTCATCTGACATGCACAGTCTATAAAAGACTAAAATCCACAGGTTTCCAATAAATGGTACCTGACTGTGACCACTTAATGCACTGTGTCCTTTATAAAGAAATAAACATTTACTACACTGGAAAAGCTTCTTCTCTCTTTCTTGCATTGACTAACAAGCTAAATGTGGTTAATCGCCTAAAATAGAAATTCTTACAACAGATGCCAGATCAGAGTAATTGTCATTCCGGAAATAGTTTTCCTCCAACAAGAAAGTGCTGCGTGGTCCATTAAGATGTGTGTATAAGTGAACTAAAATGAGTTTTCTGAGACAAATGCTGACACCGTGTGGCAAACAAGCCGATGTGCTTTCTCAGAAATAACAACAGAGGCGCCAAGTTACGCAATCACATCCTTTTATTGTCCATTTCATTAAAACACAATAAAACAATTGAGCATTCAGTGCCTTTTGAAGAGTTTGTACAGTGTTAATCCTCCTGTGTCCTTGGCGTCCTATTTAGCTGCAGAGACAGAGATAGTGAGAGAACATTGTGATTACTGAAGAGGTTTTTAAATCAAAGCAGTATCACTTGTGAGAATGTGTCAAACAAACATTGATAAATAAAAAAGATGGAAGGTCATAATGCAGCTTTATCAACAAATGTGTCCTGCACCAATCAAATACCTTTCTGACGCTCCTCTATTTCATGGACGATCTCTTCGAGCACTGGAGCAACATGATCCAGCTGTGCAGGTGAAAGGCGGACAGCGATCTCCACAGTTTTACCCTGGACAAAGACACACACAGAAGAGGTGGTGATATCTTGCTTGAATTGACTGACGAAACTGTTTACCAGTTGGCTGGTTGAAAGTACAAATGACACTAAGGTGATGTGAATGTGTGCTCACTTGATTTCTGCCACGCTCCATCTGAGGAACCTGTTGGACGGTGACTTCTTCAGACTGGCCATCCTCTGATCGAGGCGTCATGTCCTTTCTACCTTCTCGCTCCTGCAGCAACTGACACAAAGTGACAAATGCTCGGTCATTCATTTGAGACATTCTCCAGACATTCTCTTATTTTTGCTTGTCTTATGCCAATCCTGTATGCGAGTTTTGAAGAATGTACATTGTGAACAGTAGATTTATCGAATATTAGGAGAACATTTGACATGTGCCTCATACCATGTGGGCCACCCTGTCTGTAGTTAGAAAACTGAAGGCATTTATAGCGGGGAAGTTATATCTTACTGTCTTACCAGCTCCTTATGCTTATTTGGACTTTTTTGTGTACTTTGTCACTCTGAACCACTCCACCTACCCCTCAAAACAAACAAACACACACACACTACAAAACTTTGAGAGAATTGCAAGTCTAAATTAATCACTACATCCTACTGTTGTTGAGTAACTTTTGGTTAATCTTACAAACTGCTGCATTCAAAGTGTGAAAAATATCAGCTGGGGTGACTGACTGGTTATATTGTGAATACCACATGGGTGTAAGTGCCATGCTTCAATTCCTGGCTGGGGATCACCATCCTTTCTCATCAATTTTCCACTGCCATTATAAAAAAGGCATTAAAATGCCCCAGAGAATAATCTTTAAAAAAGAAAATACCAATCCAAAATGTCCAAAAGCCCAAGATGGTACCCTCAAATTGCTTGTTTTTTTATAAGAAGCACACCAAAAGATGACAGATGTTTCATTTCCAAAAGAACAAGTTCAACAGCTTATCCCAACATCTGAGAAACTGGAACCAATGAATGTTTACTTTTGTGCTTATAGTATTACTAGGACAATAAGCAAATCATTAACACAGTTGATTATATAGCTCCTGCAGCTCTAGTTCAGCCCTGCTTGTACACACATGCGGCTTACCTTCAATTCCTTTATCTCCTTCGGGCTGAAGAACGTGAGGTGTCCCTCTGTCGTTTCAACCAGCAGTGCCATCAGGCACACCAGCACCACACAACCAGCCACTGCACCACGCATGCTCATCTTGCTCTCTCCTAAACACAAACACATGCATATACACATACATATTAGCATACAGTCCATACAGAACAGTAGGTTTATGCAGACTTACAGTTTGTGTTCCCACATGAACAGGTGTGAGTGGTCCCGAGGCCAGGCCACTTTTAGAAATTAGAGAGTGCTTTTATAGCAGCTGTGAAGATAGGTGACAGTGAAAATAGATCAGCATTTGACAGAAGTTGCAGTGTGTGTGTGTGTGTGTGTGTGTGTGTGTGTGTGTGTGTGTGTGTGTGTGTGTGTGTGTGTGTGTGTGTGTGTGTGTGTGTGTGTGCACCAGGAACAATAAGTGAGAACAGCAGAGAGAAACACACAAGAAGGGATCCTATGCTAATGCGAGGGAGAGGTTGACAAATTGATAGGAGATAAGGAAGGGGAGAAGTGTGGGGGCTTTGTGGGGCAGAATGACTAAGAAAGCGAGATAAGAAGCTGGAATGAACCAGCCATGCTTACAAAAGCAAGACAGCTCTGTAGACAAATGTGAGCAGATGAAGACAGGACGTCAAAGAGGAGAAAGATGGGAGTAACAGAGGACGAGAGAAAGTCCAAGAGACCAAGAAGCAGAAGAAACCACATGTTACTCACTTGCTGTGTCAGCCGTATTCAGTTGTTTGGGGAAGTTGTGCTTTAAGATGAGCAGAGCTCCACCGGTCTGAGTGTCAGCCTGTCCCAGGCAGCCTTTATATCAAGCCCTCTCCTGATCCCTAAGCTTTTTACTGTCCTCCCTCACATCCGCTCCTCAACACGCTCCTTCAAGCACTCTGCTCCATGCTCCTAGAAACACAGACATTACTCAGGAATCTGACTTTTTCTTAATTTGGGTAGTAAGCTCTACTATCATGTTATATATATATATATATATATATATGGCCTTAGACAGGATTTAAAAAATGAACACTCTGATAACTAACCCCTGTACTGTCTGGGCTAGGTTAGTAGTTTGCGTAAACTGTAGGATGAATATGTTCTAAACATATTAAATAAGTTTGCTGTCAAATTGTATTGGGAATTATTTATATTTTTAGATGGGTCCTCAGAGATATTATTCACATCATCCCATGACAGTAAAACACATTTGCCTGAATCTGACCAACAAATATTTTAGAAAAAAAGATGAAACTAGGACAAAGTGTTAAACAAGAAGTAAAGTTCAGTTTGTATGTGACTTTCATTAGGGGTCACAAAGTTTAAATACTAAAGAAAAAAAAAGCACAGCCCAGGAGACGTTCTGTCCAAAGAGGCCAATCATAAATCCCTGGCTCTGAGTTATTATCTAAGACACTGTGACATTAATGACCTGTCATTTATTTTGGTTTGTGCACACATGGACCCACATTCAATTGTTACCTGGAAACTTCATGACTTCGAAGAGTTTTATTGATGCTTTTTACTAAAGATGGCACTTAAATGTTTTCCTGCTTGTTGGTCAAATGTTATTGCAGTCTATTCCATGGTTAAAATACCCTGTGCAAGTGGGCAGTTAAAATTATTGCTATTGTTCTGTTTGGTTTGCTGCAATTCAAGTACATGAGAACAGCTTTGGGCGTCTTCTGTTGTTGTGAAACATTAACAAAATGACGCACAAGCTCTTGTTACATTTTTCCATCACCTTGCATTAGCAATTTTAACATGTGTTATCATGATATTTTACATATGTCACATACAACAGAAGTAAGTATACCTCTGAGCAACATCAGTGATTAAAATTATATCACCTCTCAATAAATGCATTTCTTCTAAGTTCACAAAGAGTATATCCTCCTAGGAAAAGCAAAAACAAATACTTCCAAAAGACTATATTGAAAATGAAAACCCCAAAGTAAAACATCCTTAAAAGTGAATACACTTGTGGGATATGAGTGAGAAAATCTGTAATCACTAAAACAAAACAGAGTACATCTGTGATTTCAGGTTTGCCTAATTGTGTGAACATGGTTATAAAATTAACTGTGAGCCTGAGAACTTTCTAAACTCCAGACTTATGGACTGCATCTATCCGGATTGCCAGAGTTTAATAGTGGGACATCAAAAACACTGATAATGGTACTGGAAGATCAGTGACAAATTAAAAATCAGTTGAAACAATATCACAACAGTAAATAGGAGGCATAGAATGCGCAATAATGGTCGTCCTCCTACAGTGATGACCAGCGGGCTACTTGCACAGTCTAGATTTTTAAATAAAACTAGATTAAACTTTATTAAAGATTGTAAAAAGAAGCCTGGTGAATACTGTGAGCATAGATGAGACTAAGATAAATTTGCTTGGCTCAGGGGTTTATTTGTTTGTTTGCTGTTATCAAAATACTGATGGCTCTGGTCTGCAGAGACGTGGCAGAAGAAGAATATTCCAGCATGATAATGATAGAAAGCACACTACAAAAAGAAAATCACAAAAGAGTTTCTGAAGAAGGAAGCAGTAAAAAAAAAAAAAGAAAAAGAAAAAAGAAAAGACCTGATCAAGCATATGTCCTGACTTGAATCCAACAGAACACCTTTCGGGTATTTAAAGAGAAATGTACAGCAGCACAACCGCTCTAGCAAAGAAAAAAAAACAGTCTCTGAAGAATGGCAAAACATCTCTCCAGAAAATTGTTCAACACAAATATCTTCCATGCTGAGGACTGAGTCTGTATGATAAACTATAACTATACACTAGACAAGATATGTGCGCTGACTTATGATAAACTGTTACACCCGAGACCTCCTAATCTTCAACGGGTTTGAGGTTGAGTGCCACAAAGTATAAAAGAAGGACTATTTCAAGGGCAGTATCACACTGTTGGTTTATTCTGGTGATTTTCTAAACAGTACAAAAATATACAATACAAGCATTATATCTTGAAACTGAATTATTCTTTGACAATGCAAACTTTCTGCTGTAGGAATTTCTGCTTGTGGCGGCTTCTTCATTGTCTCTCGCAGTGTTCGACAGATATCGCGGGATTTGGGTCATGTGGCACTTCGGTGAAACGTGCAGTCTCCGTCTTTTCCCCCAAGTAAAGCGACAGAGCAGACGCAACCTGCGTGCTGCTGCGGAGATTTTCTAATCATGGTAAGACTGTGGCGTAAGGTGTTTGGACGTTATTGTAGCCTTTTACTTGTGTGATATAGTTCTAGAATACTTGAGAGGACGGACATTTTAAGTGCAGAAATGGCCAGTTTGAGGGGTTTCCTGCAGCGGAGTTGAAGGCCTCATGGCATCTGGGAGATGTTAGCCACATAGGCGGCTAGCATTAGCTGGAAAAACGTCTCTATTTTAGACTAGTTAAACTGCCATTGCTAACATGAGAGTAGAGCAGCTTTGTAAGTTGCAGTGGTACAAGTTAGACCCACTAATATGTATTTTATGACGCTGTACGGGAGCTCGCGGTTGTGTTAGTGCGCTGTGTTAGCAATGCAGTTAGCATAAGTTAGCTTTCAGGCACGTACGGGCCCAGGTCAACACGTGGGTTCATCCAGACGACAGCGTGGTTACGTGTAAATGTTGTGCCAATGCATTACACTACTGAAGTGTAGTAACATTATCAAGTTAGAGAACACTCTTAAGTATTTGCGGTATTTAAAGCTAATATTGCATGCTTGACACGCACCCAGAATAACTCGCTGGTTACCACGTGCAAACTCCCAACACGTAAACTATACTCGGACGTTATTTTATTGGTTGTTTTGTTGGTATGTTACCTTTTTTAGTCAATAGCTATTTCCCTTCTCAGTCTTTTACAATTTGTTTCCGCAGGTGGTGTTACACGTGTTGTTCGAGCATGCGGCGGGCTACGCGCTGTTCGCCGTCAAAGAGGTGGAGGAGATCGGCATGCTGCTCCCTCAGGTGGGTCCTCTAATTACCGCTCTATGTGGGATTACACTGGCCTTTAAATGGGACACAGATAACCGTGTGTTTGCGTCTTCCAGGTGGAGGAGAGCGTGCTGAGCCTGGCAAAGTTCAACAGCATGGTGAGCCTGGCTGCCTTCTTTCCCTTCAAGTCGGCTCAGGCTGCCCTGGAGAACATGAATGCCATTTCTGAAGGCAAGTGTCTTTTTTTAAGTCTTTAATATGACAGAGATTAACGGATCCTCAGTTGTAATGATGTTCTATTATCTGTCAATCCACTGAGTTACCATGCTGACAGCGCAATGTCTATCCTGAACATCTGAGGAAAGCCTTTTAGTGAATACATATGCTTACATGTAACCATAGGCAGAAATCCCACACGTCCCCTGTGTCCCCCCCCCTTCCATAAAGTTTTCCCCCCAAAAATCATTGTAAGCACACAAAAACAATTGAATAATAATGTTTAATAAAAGCACAACACAAGCACTGTAAATTCTAAACATAAAACCTTTTATTTTTTTAATTGTTGAAAGATTATGCCCCCCCCCAATTCCTCAAGTGGTTTAGTCCACATGCCGTTTCCAGCGTGCTGGGCTACCTGCAGCTTCGTGTGTCAACAGTGTGCAATGATCTTTGAAAGGATGAGAAATTACGCTAATGTGTAATTTTTTTATTTATTTTTTTTAAATCAGCACGCTGGTAAGAAAATAGCCTAGCTTATGATCGTTAACAGGCTCAAACGAGTATGTAGAATAGCGGCAGTGACAGAGGTGACACAGAGAGACAGGGGAGGACAGAGGAAAATAGATGAGGGAAAGGAGGGGAGGAAATGTAGACAGGATTTTCAGAAACATCTTTCAGGATATTAATGTCAGATATAAGCCCAATTTATATTTTACGGACATTAGATTTATTTCTTTAGAGATACCCAGATTTTGAAGATTTTTATTATTTTTTGTAGGCTAGTAGTTAGTCCAGTAGTTATCACCATGTTCAGTTTGACAGATATCTGATTTCTTTCAAAGTCAAAGATTGTTCAGTTTTGATTGTTTAAAAAAACTTGGCACAAAACATTTTTCAGCTTCTTTGGAGAAAATAAATCTTGGATAATTATGCATATTAGCTTTATTTGAGTTTAGTGTGGTCATAAAAGTGTATCATTTCCACCTTCCACCTAATAACTTTGATTTTGCTGGTTAACCATAGAAAAACCTGTATGCAGGTAGAATATGCACTAAGACAGAACAATGCTATAAATGCTATTACTTTTAATAACATGCTGAGGGCTCAACCCTGCAAGGCAAATTCCAAAGGAGCAGGAGAGAGCAATTTTTTTCATGCCCCCCCCCCCCCCCCCCCCCCCCAGGAATTACTCTCTGAAATTTTACTGTTTATTGTCCCCTCCAAAAATGAAATGGGATTTTTGCCCCTGCATGTAACCTTAAATTTCCTTAGTACTTTTTGGTGGAGATTGATTAAAAACGGTGCATTTCTCATTGAATAAATTGTATTGTCTCCCAATACACAGGTAGCATGTAAGTTTAATTTTGAAAAGATAAAATGATCTCATAATTAGAATAGAAATACAGGGGGTTGTTGAGACCAGAATACAAATACATAACAAAACTATACTAAAGTACAGAATGCATAATGGAGTGTAACATACACTGATTTATCTGCAGTTTCCCTCTGAAAACAACTGAACAAGGTGAAACATGAGTTGGGATCAGCTGAATCAATACTTATGTCAAATTCTACATTTTAAATAGTGCTGTGGCTTCAAATGTGGAGCTGCACCCTAAAGGCTGACCAGCTTTCAACATTGGCAGAGGTCACAAATGCCACGTCTTTTACATGTTATTTGCAGCAGAGCTTAGCCTACATTCCAACCATTCACGTCCAGATACATAGGTAATCTCCCTTCCTTCACGTGCAGGTGTGGTTCACGCTGACCTGAAGTTGTTTTTGGAGACAAACTTGCCCCTTTCTGGGAAGAAGAAACCTTCCTTGGGGGTTTCCGATGCCAAGATTGGAGCAGCTTTACAAGAAGAGTTTAGCATCTCTATCCAAACTGGTGGCGTGGTAGCTGAGATAACAAGAGGTGAGGAGACGGTGTACTTTGATTTGTATTTTTGAATAAAAATGATTCAGCTAAAGTAAGGTTCCTAGGATTAGAGCGTAGCGCAAACATTTTGTACATGTGCTTAGAAATATTGTGGCCTGTTGTGATGCGAACTTGTCATCCTGACACTCATGAAGGTTCATACTGAAAATCTGAACAGCCACTGAGCACAAGCTGTTCTGCCACTGTTCCTCTTAACTCCAACAAACACTCTTCATCTGTAATGTCCCATCAGGTGTGCGTTTGCACTTCCACTCCCTAGTGAAAGGTCTGACTGCCCTGGCAGCCTCCAAGGCACAGCTTGGTCTTGGCCACAGCTACTCCAGAGCTAAAGTAAAGTTCAACGTCAACAGGGCTGACAACATGATCATTCCAGTCCATTGCTCTTTTGGATCAGCTGGACAAAGACATCAACACTTTCTCTATGCGTGTGCGGTAAGTTTCTCGTCGCACATTAAAGCTACTAGTTGAAGTTTTGTAAGATTGTAGTGCTTCAGTTCTTATAGTTTGGGTTTGGTTCCTCTTACATGGCCACATTGTACTCCTGTAGTGCTACAGCTGATTGGGTGTACAGTCAGCAGCAGATGTTTAATAGTTGGAAAGATGTTGCATGGACCAAAGATTGTTTACTGTAGGTTTAAAACAGACTGTTTACAAAGAGGCCTGCACAGTGGAGTGGTGGTTAGCAGTTTCGCCTTGCAGCTAGAAGATCTCTGGTTCACGTCTCTGCCTTCCCGGGATCTTTCTACATGGAGTTTGCATGTTCTCCCTGTGCATGTGTGGGTTTTCTCCAGTGCTCCGGCTTCCTTGTACAGTTAGAAAATATGCTGAGGTTAATTGGTTATTCTAAATTGCCCGTAGGTGTGAATGTGAGTGTGTTTGTCTGTATATGTAGCCCTGCGACAGACTGATCTGTCCAGGTTGTCCCCTGCCTTCACCCCAAGTCAGCTGGGATAGACTCCAGCCCCCCCGCTACCCTAATGAGGATTAAGCGGTGTATAGATGATGGATGTTTGCAGAGGACTTTATTCAGTGTCTGTGGTGCTGCATGCCTGGTGTTGAGCATCCTCCTAATGCTTACCACAGATGGCACACCATAGAGTGCTGGCTGTATAGAAACAGGAGGTATATCAACCTCTCCTGACACTTCTGCTTGCCAGCTATTGTCTGGTGAGGCAGCACTGTTGGGTGAGACATCTTGCCATGTGCATGTACCCACCAAACGTGCTGTGGATTGATGTTGTGATTACCCAAGTTTGAAATTTGTACTTATGTATTATTCAGCAGCTTCAAGTGTTTTCTGAAGCACTCTGTTTTTTTGTCTACAGTGAATGGTACGGCTACCACTTCCCAGAGCTGGTTAAAATCGTATCGGACAACTCTATGTACTGCCGCCTGGCTCAGCTTATTGGCAACAGGAAGGAGCTGTCAGAGGAGAGTCTGGAGAGCCTGGAAGAGGTTGTGATGGACGGTGCCAAAGCTCAGGCCATCCTGGAGGCATCTCGCTCTTCTATGGGTCAGCACATTACATTCTCATTCAGATTTTGGATTCAGGAGCCAATGTCTCTGCCTGAAAGACTTCAACCACTTTTTTCCACACTTTTACACCTGTTCTTGTATAAACCCTAAAATATGAGACACATTTCTGACTCAAAGACTCATTGTGCCCCTTTTTTGCCCACCTTGGACCAAAAATCGTCCTTGGTGTCTAACACAGGGGGGTAGATTAGCTCTCTCATAAACCTGTAGTGAAGGCACAAATCCTCACTGCGGATCCTGTCGGGAGAAACAACCACGTATTGCATGCAGTGTGTAAGGTTTTTGTACGTGCTGCATCTGTTCACTTCAAATATGCAAGTAGAACTTGCATATTTGCTTAACATCTCCCGATGTTTTTCCCCTCCAGGTATGGATATCTCTCCTATTGACCTGATCAACATAGAACGGTTCTCAAATCGTGTCGTGTCTCTGGCTGCCTATCGACTGGAGCTGCAGGAGTATCTGCGTTCAAAGATGAGCCAAGTGGCTCCGAACCTGGCAGCGTTAATTGGAGAAGTGGTAAGCAGAATTTATTTTTTTTTCTCAGCACACAGGACCAATGATGTTGTACCAAAATCTGTCAATCCACTGAATTAGTGTGATGAAAAATACATCCGGTGCTGATGGTCCTCAAGTTGTGTGCCCAGTTTGCATCAGTTCATTGACATCTGTGCTTAAAGTGGAGCTCCTTATGTTTTGGTCAGAAATTGATAAACGTTTTTGTTACCTTTAGGTTGGAGCTCGTCTGATCTCCCATGCTGGCAGTCTAACCAACTTGGCCAAGTATCCAGCATCCACCGTTCAGATCCTGGGAGCTGAGAAGGCCCTGTTCAGGTACTGGGGCACCCCCTCCCTGCTGGGGAAAGAAGTGGTTGCAGTGATGGCAGGGCTGGGCAGGAGCAGAGCAGGGTGACTGGAGGAGACAAGAATTTAATGTCTTCTCTGGAGTGATCCCTCTCACCCTAATGCACCACCACAGTCTGAGCTTCCACTCACAGCACAGAGGTAGAATACTGGAAAAAAGACCTCTGTTTTTAAAACCATGGCTCTATTCCTTGCAATGGTAATTGTAGAGACTTACAGACTTGTCAGTGGTTTTGTAAATCACCTTTTAACTGAGGAACCAACAACTGAGTAAAATAGTTGTCAGAGCTGTTGAACCATGGATGTCAGATTACATTTATTATCACTGTGGCAGTCCTATAATAATCAGACTATCTCCAACTTTCAGAAGTGTTAGTGACATTGACAATTTGATATTTTTAGAGCTGGCTTTTAACTTTCATGTTCTTACGTTTCTCCACAAGAGGGAGCTGTTGCAGGCATATTAGTTACCATATATCAATTAAATATCAAATGATTTCCTCCCATGTTCCCCACTGGATAATATTTTATACTGACTGTTGATGCTGAATGTGAAAGTAGCTTTATTTCCACACAGAGCCCTAAAGACACGTGGCAACACGCCCAAGTACGGCCTCATCTTCCACTCGACCTTTATTGGACGTGCAGCTGCCAAGAATAAAGGCCGCATCTCTAGATATCTGGCAAACAAGTGCACCATCGCCTCGCGTATTGACTGTTTCTCTGGTGAGTGACGGGCCTTTTGGAGTGCAATTCCACTGCTTTGGATTCAATTCATGTGCCTGTTTTGGATTGTAACTCGTGTGGCATATTTGCAATGATGCTCAAATTTTTCGTCAACAGCATTCATCCTTGTGGTTGATGTTGAGAAGCTATTTCCTGAGCAAAGCCACATGCTTTTTAGTACACCGATAAGCCCACTGTAATCTCCTGCTGGCTTTGTATTGAGCTTTAGTTTGTTTACTGTTACAGAGGTACCTACAAGCGTGTTTGGTGACAAGCTGCGTGAACAGGTGGAAGAGCGCCTGTCTTTCTACGAGACTGGCGACGTGCCACGGAAAAATGTGGACGTCATGAAAGAAGCTGTGAAAGAGGTGAGCCCAGTTATGTTAGGCTGTGTGATATACTGAACGCAACACGGATGCATTTACTGAAAGAGCACAAGTTTTAAAAAAATGCACCGATAATACGTTCAGTGTGTCGATGCTGTGAATGATGACCAAATCTTTCCCTGAAATCTCTGAGGGTAAAAACTGATTTAATGAGTCTGATGCAGCATTCGTGATTCTCAAGACGAACCTGATTTGTTTTACTCTGATTGTAATCACCTTTTTTTTTTTCCACATCACAGGCCACTGATGTTGCAGCCGAGATCAAACGCAAGATGGACAAGAAAGAAAAGAAACGCAAAAAGCGTGAGAAGAAGCTGCAAGAACTTGAAGCAAATGGGGACGCCAACAGTGAAGCTGAGGTCGGCATTTCTTTCAGTTTCATATGAAGTTGCATGTTTTGATTTGAGAGTTGACCACACACATGGTTCTTTCTCAGTGTACGACATGCTACATTATCCTGACTCCGAACCATTGGCTGGTCCAAATCAGTGGGCTTGATCACTGAAGAGAGTCACACATTTAAACAGCTAAAGGATAGTTGAGGTTCAAGTCTTTACACATTCAAGTGAAGATTGCTAGTTAGTGTTGTCTGACCATACTTTTCTCTCCTTCCTGAAGGTGGAGAATGGAGAGGCAGAGACTCCTGTAGTAAAGAAGAAAAAGAAGAAGCAAGCAGCCGAGGAGATGGAGGTCCAGGCAGAGGAGACCCCCGCTGCAGAGAACGGGGCAGAGGAGCCTTCAGCAAAGAAGAAAAAGAAACGAAAAGCTGAAGCAGAGGAGGTTGAAGAAGCTGCTGTCACAGATAATGGAGCAGAAGAAACCGATCGTCCAGCAAAGAAGAAAAAGAAACAAAAGACTGAGACTGTGGACGCAGAAGAGGCCCCAGAAACACCTGTGTCTGAGAAGAAAAAGAAAAAGAAGAAAAAAGAGGCTGCAGAGTAAAGATGGAGACTGCAGACAGAGACTGACTCTATATTTTTATGTACAGCTTTATTTGTATTCATTTTACACTTACCTGAGGCATGTTTGTCAGCAGCTGTATGTTGTACTTTTCTTTATTTTTTTTGTAAAACCTCAAAGCAGGTTAGCAAAGAAATGCTTATAACTGTGCCTTGAAGTCAATGTAATTTACTTGTACTTCTGTAAATAAATTGTTTATCAAATATATGTCCTCTGAATATGGTCATGGATTACTTGCGTTGGGATTCCAGGAACCTCCTAGTTGTGGCTGTGAGGCTGGTCACTGCATTTCATATTGTTGTGTATCCTTACAGTAGTTATGCCAGTCTAGTGTAATTCCAACACTCCTAAACTAGATATCATGCACTGACAAAGTGCTGATAGCTATTTACCTTCTGCAGTCTGTAACAGATGGAAACAAGTGTAACCCAGGATGTGTGGCAGGCAGATAGGCTGCTGCTTATCGTTTGGATGGACTGATCAGGACTATGTCATGCCCTGGTATAAGTGCAGCTAACATGCATATCACAAGTAATTTTTTTGTGATTGGAATTATATTGAGATAATGTAAGAACATTGAAAAAGATAACATTTCAATTTAGGTCTGAAGGTACCTCAAGATGCACTTGTGCAGGGAGCTAGTGAGCTTCTGTTATCACAAATGTAATATTTATACAGGGTTCCCACGTGTCCTGAAAAATGTAGAAAATGATAGACCAATTTTCCCGTCATGGAAAATGAGAAAAAGGGTCAAATGGGTAACTTATCCTGGAAAAATATTTATCCTCCCCCTGTCAATGCAAACGTGTTGAAAGCTATGTGCATGCGTGTCTGTTGTCATATAATAGCGCTGATAGACATGAATCAGTAGATGGGACAATAGACCCTTTATTTGTTTACAAACATTGTGACGTTTTTGTGGGCGGGGCTTATGCTGGAGGCAAAAGCGGAGCGAGAAGTCAAGCGGGACTGGGAGTATATAGTTTGCGCTGCAAACTCGAGCATTTTTAACCCGTTAAACAAGCGTACACTTGTTTTTATTAGTGAGACATTTGGAGCAGATATTCATTTGCAGTAAATGAAAGTATTTAAAATCTTGGAGTTAAACTTAGAAGAACACAAACTCTAACAGAAAACTTTGTAGATACGTTTTTGTTTGTTTACACATGTTAAGTTAAAGGAGTTTTATTTGTGACATATAACCAATCAAATAACTCAAGAAGACAGAGAGACCACAGGTAGATGAAGGATCCAAACTAAATGGATTTATTACTGGTAAAAAAATAAAAGACCAATAATCAGTAAATCAGTCAGCCCACAAAAACTACAATTCTGCAGAGTATGTGTCTTTTCTTTATACAATATACTATATATATTTTATACTATACTATGTTTGTGTCCTCCTGTTTTCTGGATTGTACTCAGCTGCATGCCTTTGTCCACCCAGCCTCTGTTGACTCGTCCCGCCTGCCGTCTCTGGAGCTGAAGCTGGATTGGAACAGACCAAAGTACCGTCCAATCACGATGCCAGCTGCCTCTCAAAAGGCTCCTTCATCTGGCAGCACTTCTTCTGAGGGGAAGCTGAGCTTCAGCAGAACTTTGGAGATGTGTGGGGAGATAGAGAGGGACCTTTGAATTGTTCAGAAAGGAAAACAGGGAGCCCATTGGTAGTTGTAGTTTAGGGTGCTACTGTGGTGTGTTTTTGGGTTTTAAAAAGTGAACAGTAAGAGTTTTTTTGTATGATCTTTTACTTTGTTCCTGGTTGGATTGCCCATCAATGACAATGTGAAGTTCACTTTTAGTTCTGTTTATTTTTATTTTACTAACACCCATTTGCTTTTAACCCTCTCACATGTTGTGTTGTTGTAAACTTACTCATTCAAATAAATACTCGTCTAACCCTCTGGAAACCAGCATTTGGACTGTTTTTGTGTTGCTCCTCACCTACTTCAGACAGCCGGAACAGAACAACGTTTTGTGGACTAAAGGCGAAACTATGACGTTTTTAGAGCGACCTGCTATACTACAGGCTTTTTTAATTGACATATTACTATGACTTTTTTGTTTTAGTTTTTTTTAGCAACATATAAGAATTTGAACAGTTTTAAATATTACTATACTTTTACTTGTGCAATGAACTATTATTCTATGGCATTTTTTAGTCGACATATTCTGATGTTTTCTTGAATAACGTACTATTTTGACAATATGCTGCACTATGACA
The DNA here is from genome assembly GCF_021347895.1 of Acanthochromis polyacanthus. Classification (NCBI taxonomy): domain Eukaryota; kingdom Metazoa; phylum Chordata; class Actinopteri; family Pomacentridae; genus Acanthochromis; species Acanthochromis polyacanthus. The sequence goes on from NC_067117.1 coordinate 20,858,913, forward strand.
TTTTTTGAACCACATATACATGAGAATTTTAGAAAACATCCTATCATTTTGCGCTTTTTGAACCACATCATATGCTATAAGATGCTATCCTATGAACTACAGACCATACTATGTTATTCTTGAAAAGTATAGTTTGACATTTTCTGAACTACATCCTACACTATGGTGTTATACACAGAGTGCTTTGGTTACATGTTGATTTATAATCTAAATTTTTTTCTGTTTTGTTTTTTGACGGTGAACACCGTTGACACCCACCTGAGGGAGACGCTGCCTAAGATCTCAAGGCTGCTTGGTCGTGGTCTCTCTGGTCCTGCTGGTGAACATCTTCATCAACTACGTTTTCTTTTGAAGAGGCCCTCAGATGCTGCTATCTCTGACCTTAAGGAGGAACTGCTACTTTCACTCTGTAACAAGACGGCGGTTATTTTAAAGACCCAGCTCCTTGCGGCTTTGAGTGGAAAATTTAACATCCATCAAAACGGAACTGCAGACAGTTAAATCTGAGCTGTCGGTCAGTATTTCAAACATCAAGTCCGACCCGGGTGCCCTACACCATCTAAGGAATGCTGAGTCCCTCTTTCCAAAGACAAAAACCTTTTAGGGTGAACACATCTTCTCTGATTGGCCTCAAACCTGTTAACCCTTAGGTAACTCTTCCATAAATAAGCTTAGCTACAAAGACACAATAAAATGAAAAAAATGTTTGCATTTGTAGAAATTTACGGATCACAGAGGGCTAAGGAGTAGAGAACTTTATTGTCCACTTGAACCTCTGTTGCTGTACACATCCAATGACTCTAATTTTAACATGAAGAAACACCTTGAGGTAGGTTTTGTTTTTGTGCTTGCAGGTCGAGCTACCTACTAAGCCAAACTGCCAGCTGACTGCAGATCAGCCTGTTAGCGTTAGCGGCATTGTAACTTGCTTGCAAAGGAGGGCTAACCAACAAACCAGTGGAAAGTTTCGAACATAACTAACTGCTGTGGAAATTAAAGGAAAAATGCATTCAAAGATTAGATAGATGTTGACTACCTTCCCCAGAAGCCTGCGGCTGACGGCCTGTGACGTGTTCAGCCGGCAGATTTCGGCAGCTGGCAGTTCGCGGCGCGACATGTGTCTGTACCTCCTGGAAAATAATTTCAGGGAAGGAGTGGGAACCCTGTTTATAGTATTTCTCTGCTCGATTCAAGTGTCTATGAGCAAATTACTAAACCACCTCTGTACAAGCTAGTTTTATAGTGATTTGAGAACGGACTGTTCTCAGATGACGTTATTGCAGTGTGTAATATACTTACAAACTAGCGCCTCAGATTTCTGTTTTTGTGATGCACTGACATTCACACGGTCAACTGTGTCCTCACTAGGATGAGTTTCATGCTTTGCTTATTTTGTGTATGGCAACTGATTCGCTGTGGAGACCCCTGAAGGGAAAAGCCAAAAGGAAAAGAAGAAGTATTTTAACAGATACTTAAATATAATGCACTGCCAGGCTTGAAAATTATGTATGTACAATTCAGACTTAGAATACTTTCCTTTCAGACAAGGTGTGAAGAAAACATCTGAACCAATAAAAAGCAAACAATGACATTTAAATACTGATGCTGGATCCATAGAAACTGTTCATAACTTTTAATTTGGACAACAAGGATTAAACCAATGTTAAAATGACATCAAATCCAAGGCCTGGCTGATCAAACCAACCAACTAGTAAAGGTTGAGGAATGAGAGACAGATGGAAGGAAAACGGGGCAAAAAGAAAAGTCAAGCTATCCACTGAAGTCACCCTCAATATAAGGATTCACAGATGCGGGAGACCAGAGTTACAAAAACGTATTTCTTCTAAAATAAAAAAAGGCCTTTGCCGTGAAAATGATGTGTATAATCTATGTACATCATTCTCAGTTCATGTATGCATACAAAAAAAATCCACATCACAAGATGCTTGTGTTCAAGTATATTCACCAACTTCATCTCCAAGACTTCGCATTCTCATCTTTCCACATTTTTTGAAATAAAATGTCCTTCAAAATAAAAACAAAATGCAGAAAACCACATTTTATGTCCTACCAATACATATATACTGTATAAATACATACATAAATATATTTTACATACAACAGCCATAAATTTGAAAAGGGGATATACAGAGCAAAGGGGAGAAGGGTGGTAGTGTGTGTTTTAGCTTGTGTGGTAAAATGGTTTGTCCCTCTAAGATTTCGTCAGTCAGATACGCTGTTGCGGTGCTGTGTGTTGGTGTCTGTCCATGCACACACACACACACACTGGGTAGATGTAGCCATCTCAGTTGGCCCAGTAGGGGGAGCTGCCATAGCTCGACTTGTTGACTTGGCTCTTCTGCTGCAGGCTGCTGGACTGGCCACGCTGGCTCGGACCACCCTGAATAGTGAACGACAAACAGGCGAATGTTTGCAAAACACAGTTAGATCGACAGACAAATCAGTCCTTGAAGGTATGAAGTTTTACAATATTTAAGACAAAACCCAGGGGACTGATGAAGAGCATCTGTAAGTGCATTACCTGTCCATCCTGAGCTAGATGGTGGTGCAGCAGCTGTGAGTGTGGTTGCTGGTGAGGCAAGATGTGGAGGAATGGGGCAGGTGCATAGCCTCCAGGAGCTGCTCCAGGGTTCAGAGGCCCTGGACCCCCCAGCGCTGATGGCAGGCTGAAGGGAGGAGGGGTTCCCGCATGGAAACCCTGCTTATCAAAAGACTGCAGACACAGGAGAAAATATTTATTAGTGTAAATACTGACCGTATAGCAAAGCAACAACATGTTTCGTGCGTGAGCCTCACCTGGGTCTTATTGTAAACACTTCCACTGATGTCTGGCACACCGGAGTTACTGGATGTCACTGAGACACCTGGCAGGATGACAGCAACATTTACACTTTACAATTCAACAGCCTGAAATCCAAAAGAGGATTTTAGAAACAGTCTTTTTATTTCTTACCTTTACCAGGCCCAGTAGCAGATTTGGCTTGTGCCTGTGAGGAGGAGTTGTACCCTTTACTGTATTCCACTCCTGCTGGCCCTGCTGTCAGCTCTTCATACCCTGCAAAGTCAAACATCAGCCTCCAGAGGTCAAACAGCTAGCACTACTTACCTGGCAAGACATTTCCTGTGCAAGAGGTTCCCAAACTACAAACATATTTTTGTAATCTAAGATGACAGGCGTAAATAGTATTTGCTACAAACCTGAGCTGAAGGTGTGCTGGCCGTAACCACTAGGCTGCTGCTGTGTCTGCTGCTGGAAGGGGCTGGCCGAGGGATTTCCTAGGCTGAGGCCCATGCTGTGCTGCTTGGCCGAAGCTGGTCCGGGGCCTCCGGGAGGGACAAACATGGTGGGGCCATACTGGAAGGCAGCAGCACTGGGAACGGCGCCGGGCACTCCAGGGTAGTAAGGCAGGCCTGTGTAGCTGTAGCCTGGCGGCAGAAAGGCCTGCTGACTGCTGTGGTGCTGTGGCTGGCCCTGGGGCTGAGGCTGGGCCTGAGGAGGCTGAGGCTGGGCCTGGTTCTGTCCTTGGCTCTGGGCCTGAGGAGGCTGTGGTGCCGCCAGGCTTGTGGGGGGTGCAGGGGAGGTGGAGTCGTTCCTGCCAAACTTTGTGACTTCACCTGACAAACAGGAGGTGTAATGTGAGAACAGGCACTGGATTGTAGGAGTTTAGGCATGGCCAGCAGAGGCATAAGGTGCTGTACCTGAGTAGGGGTTGTTGGCTAGGCTCCCGTCTCTGCCAGAGAGAGTCGCTGTGGGGCCGGGGAATGTGATCCCATAGTAGTCCTGCAAAGAGGGCTAAAGGAACAGGAGAGGATCAGAAGACCATCCACGACGACCAGACAACCTAAAAAGTTGAATACTACGGGAAGGACTACAGTGATTGTAAGTGCAGAGCTGTCCAAAGAGTGTGACAATGTGGCTCACCATTGGCAGTCTGGACTGGAGCATATGGAGGTCCTCATAGCCATAGATCTGCTGCGAGACAGAGAGCAAGTAGGGTCAGTTACTGTTTGTACTAGCACATAATATGGTTATACCAAACTGTTTTGGTACAACATGGTATTTATCAACCTGACATGATCACAAATAGCTGTCTTAATTTGTGTAACCTAGTTTTGTATTGATGTAACAATTGGCTTTGACTTCACATTTACAAAATATATTATTACTGTCACTGGTCTTTTCCCAGAGGTTGTTTCCTCCTATAAACTGGTCAGGCCATATTATTCTCTTGCTCAACACTTATTCATAGACGCTACAATTTGCACCAACAGCAGTGTGACCAAAAATTCATTGGGGAAGAGTGAAATAACATGTTTTAATGTCTGCATTTCCCAAGGTTAAACTAAGTGACTTTATCTACATTGGTCATTGTCTACATCAAAGTTTTCAACAAGCGGAGTACATTTTAAATCTCAATTCTGCAGTAGATTCTATTCATTTAATACTCGAAAGCCAAAATCCATTTTATGATTAATATTCATTTAATTTTGCAGCCCTACTACTGTCCATTGTGATTGAATGTAATGCTTTTTCTTCTTCAATTGCTCAGTCAGTATCCCTCTACAACCTGCATGCACATCAGTTTTGCCTATCTGGTAGAGAAAATGCTTTCTCTACCAGCCTCTTCCTCTCTCTCTATTTATTTATTTATTTTAATAAATCAACCAGAGTTGGCTGTATCTTTGGAACACACAACAGCTAAATAGACTACATCAAGGAGAGACAAATGAGGAAGAATGCTCTACTTTCCATCACTATGGCCAATACAGTAGCTACCTGTTCTGACTAGAAGTGCACCAAAACAGCTTTATGGTCATCGTGAGGTTGCATCACGAAAAGCTTTAACTCGCACACTTGCATACGTAACTATTTTGGTGGCAGTCTGTAGCCCATGTGAGCAGGTTGACCATAAATGATCTAATTACTATCAATGTCAACGTTAGTGTAACTTAAACAACAAATTCAGTTCACATCATTCATTCAAATGTACAGTCATGGCCTCCTTACTGGGTAAGCAGGCAGCAGTCCCCCAGGGCCCATAATGTACTGGTTGGGCAGCAGAGGAGGCACTCCCTGGGACAGGTTAGGGGGAGCTTTACCTGTCAAAGATCGACAAACGAACTATTACTTTTATATACTGTACCTGTATTTAATTCTAACTATTTGGCTTAGGTATAGGGTGAGAAACAACCCATCATGTTGCCAGTGTTTGAGGTGTGTGTGTGTATACCAGTGGAGGAGGAGAGCAGGGGTGTGGTCCTTGGTGCAGAGAGGTTGGACGTGGCAGTAGCTCCATTGGAGCCAAGTCCCAGCGTTGTGCTGGTGGCAGCAGAGTGAAGTCCGCTTGTGCCAACAATACCGCCGACTGTGCTGCTCATGTTGTTGCCCATGCTGGGCATGTTGGCCAGGTGGCTGATACTGCTGCTACTGTTGCTGCTGTTGTGGGTTGAGTGGAGTGCTGAGGCTGTGGGCTGCGACGATGTGTAAGAGCCAGAGGATGGAGCAAGAGAGCTCACGTTGCTGCTGTCAACACTGGTGTACTGAAAAGACAGAAACAAGTGGATTCATTCGAGTTGGTCTGGTCAATGCATCTCCCAGCATTCAGCTGTTAATGTATGCCGTCTGTGTAATGGGTCTAAACTGTGGACACCCAGGCGGCAGGGGTTCATAACCTGGCAATGCCACCCTATTTTCATGACATTAATGTTTTAATTACATATATTTATTATCACCTTTGTGCATCAGCATGCTATAGTAATGTTACTTATACTCATCATAAAACAGTAGCAGAGAAAAGTCTTCCTCCACTGGAAGAACTGGAATTCAAGAAGTTGTTAATATCTTTGTGATTCATCTGGTTCTCTCTTTCAACGCGTATCAAATGTTACTCTTCAAGTGAACTGTTTTATTGCGATAAGGCATCCAGCTTGCTGCTGTGAATCAAGAGTAGATGTTTTAGGCCTTGGCTTTGATTTTAGCTGAGATTCAGTATCCTGTCTAAACAGTGTGCTGTGTAATGGAATGGTAATAGCGCTGAACTAGGCTGCTTTGGGTTTCATTATGGCACATAATACATTCACCTGTTTGCTTGTACAAACATTTTTGCAAAGGCCAAGTACTTACATAGAAAATGTCAGCCATTATGGTGGAATCAGAGCAAAGAGGTACTTACTGTGAGAGAGCTGGAGCCCAGAGCTGAAACCGAGGAATGACTGCTGACGTGGCTGTAAAATGAAGGCACAAAGGACAGCGTGATCATGATCAAGTGCACAAGGACACATCACAGGTTTAGAGTATTTCAGTTTGCATAACCCCAATGCTTTCTTTCAAATGCTTCAAAAGACAACTAATTACAGAGAAGAAGATAAAATGCTACACATTCATAAGTAATAGAAGTTGAACAGAAATAGGCATCGGCTTGTCTACATTTTCTTAAGAATACATGATAGACAGGTTTTATCATATATGGGAACACCAAGTTTCAAAGTTAAAGGAGAACTTCAGTTTTTTTCAACCTGGGGTCTGTTTTCATTTGTCATTTCATACATGTGAATGATGGAGAAATGAATTTTCGACATAGCTCCAGTATTTAGCCAGGCAGGCAGCTTAGCAGCTCAGCTAGCAGCTCGGCTAGCGAAAAGTATGGGGCAACTTGCCCCCCCGCGTCAAAGTCCGCCCTAACGTGCTTTTTTCCCCACACTGACCGGCTCGGATAGTCTCAATGAGTGTCCCACAACATACTAGAGATGAGAAGTGAACGAAAACCTCCACATTACTTGGCGAACGCTCTTTGTTGTGGTCTGTATCCAAATCTCAGGACCCTAGAAAGCAAATCTTGTTCCGAAATCGCGCGATAGCTCGCGCCAAAACACCGAAGTTCCCCTTTAAGATATACTAAGAAAGCGGGTGCTATCACCTGTTGAGAGAGTTGAGTTGGCTCGCTGAGGGCAAGTCCTGTGCCAGGTTGGAGAGTGTGGTGGAGCTGTGTGCAGGTAAGGTGGAGGGTAAGTGGGATGAGGGTGCTGAAGCACCATTGGTGCTGATGTTCATAGACGGCGAATCTGGCTTCGGTGTGGAAGAAGCCGATGAAGCTGAAAACAACGAGTGATATATTTTTAACTGACTTGAAGGTGATTAGCACATGGAAGATGGCTGTTATTTTCAATGTTAATTATGCATTGAAAAATAAATTTGCCATAGGAGACTTACTGTCCAGTGCAGCAGAGGTCCTCACACCACTCAGACCATTCTGGTGAGAACAAAAAAATAAAAATAAACAGGTATGTTTGCATTCATTGAAAACAGACAGGAACCGTATCTACAAACAACACAGCATGAACAAGTGTACTGTTGAATTAAGGACAGGCTTCACATTACTTTGTGGCACAAACATGATAATCAAATCTAAACAGGATTTGATTATCATGTTTGATAATGGGCTAAGGGTGCTCCCATAAGGGACATCCATCCCTTTGATTTTCCAATGTGGGGGTGAACTGATGACCTAATGTGACCCATTTGTGTCACATTGTTTATATAACTTGCCAAAATCTACATTCTACATATCTACATTGCAGCAAACTAATTATGTTGGCCCCATGATTGTAACTGAATTTAGATCAACTTTATTTTTGTAAAGTATTTCTACTCACCATAACTGGCCCAGTGGCTTCTTTGTTCTGGGAAAAGGCCAGTCGTGTGTGAGGGGGCATGGTCCCATCATAAGTTCCTCCTACTGTTGAGAAGGGAGAGGAGGAGGGCACAGAGGAGGTGGTTGAGGTTGCTGAAGAAGAGGAGGGAGGATTGGTGGAGCTGACAGTCCCTAATGATGAGGGAGTGAGACTGGGCAACGCCACTGCTGAGGAGTGATATACTGGCTCTGATGAGGAAAGGGGCAAAGGCAGAGTGACGGAGAGAGAGCTGCCCAGTGAATCACTGCAAGGCATAAGAAGAAAAAGAACAACACACAAAATCAAAGGTTTTGATTAAATTAGAATAATGTCAAGGCATTTTAAGAAATAATGATTTCTGTTAAAGAAATAATGTTTTTGGTGTACTAAAAATGTTATTGATCACTCATTGTCGGTTTTTATTTGAAAGACATCTACAAAGAGATGCATTTATTGATTTAATCTTGTATTTGAGCCATTTTCTATTCTAAGCAGTCTGTTATAATTTGTTGTCTTTTATGGAATGCGTCTGTTATATATGATCTACACAGTGTTTTGCAATTTAATTCCTTGAATGCATTATTGTACTAAGTTGTAACTCCTCATCAACAGTGACAGTACCTGAGTGGTTTGGAGTACAAGCTTGTTTGGCTCTGTGCTCCTGGTCCTGGTGCAGCTGGCGCTGTGGTAGGGGCCGGTGTGGACTCCCTGGAGGCCGCACTCACACAATTGTCCACAACTCCAAACTCCGGCAATGCAGATTCCGAGCCAAAGTCTAGAGCTCCAAACTGGAGGTTTAGCCCAGGGACGTCAGCCGAGCCTGGCATCTCGACTGCTGAGGAGGGGATCTGTCAGAAAGGAGGAGAAAGAGTCCAGTTTCTGCCCAAGGATATCAAGTTTGTACCGATGATTTTCAGTCATTTACAGAAACAAAAAAAAAAAAAAAAAAATCACTGAACTCGTGCGTGTTTTAATACACAGGAAAATGATAACTTGTACAAACATATAATAGTAAAATAACTTCAGCACATCACAAGCCCTTCACTACCTTTGATGTGGGAGGTATCCTTCGTTTCTGGCCTTTGAGCTGTGCCCGTTGTTGCTGTGGTGTACTGCTGCCCTGAGGGTCCAGCCCTGCACTAGGGGCAGGAGGTTTAGCACCAGCAGCAGCCATCACCGGACCTGCCTGTGCTGGCGTGCTGGTGTGATGGGGGGCAGCCGAGGCTGAAGCAGGAGGTGCTTGCTGTTGCGATGAAGGACTGGGCTGACGTGCCAGAGGCAAGGAGGGGCCTGTGTGCCTCTGAACCAGCTGGCTCAGCACAAGAGAAGGCTCTGGCTGCAGACCAAACTCACCTGCAGACACAGAACAAGACAAAGACACAGGGCAATGATTTAAAATCGGTATATATACACACACATACCTACATGAACACATAACAAAAACACTTGTACTTGTCTATGTGAACACTTACGACTGAACTGTGAGGACAACGAGGTGGTGTTGGATTCTGAAACCTTCATATCCCAGCTCGAGGAAGAGGGTGGGGGTACAGGTGCTCCCAGGCCTGGAAGTCGACCAATGGAGGTGTTGCTTCCTTGGGTGCTTACAGGAGGTGCAGCCTGGGATGAGGGCAGTGGACCCAAGCCAGGACCTTTCAGCTGTTCCAGGATCTGAGCTCCAGCGCTGGGCTGAGTCCTCTTGGCCTGGCCCAAGTCCCCAAAACCAGCTCCCAGAACTGATGACTGTCACAGAGGAGGAGAGAGTAGAATCAGCGATCTTTCTTTCTGCATAGGGGATGAGGGAGCATGCAAACCAACATAGTGTGTCTTTACCAAAGCAGCATGTGCGTAGCTTGTGCTACTGGTGGCGTTGCGGCTGGGTGGCGGCTGCTGGTGATGGTGGGAGTTGGTGAAGACCAGGCTCTGAGTTGAGGAGGAGGACGGTGGCTCTCTTCCTCCAACCACAGGTTTCTGCAGCAGAGAGGCGAGGTCCAGACTAACACAGAAACAGTTGGTAAAGTCAATTAGAAAATGTTTCCAGAACACCAAGCTAAAAACTGCTACAGTCTTGTGTTGTGGAAAGGCACAATCACATCCTCTATGACACTGAATCTGTAAAAAATTTACAATATGCAAAGAAATGTCATAAAAAGATAAAGACACGTTTTATTTACTGAGAGAGACCGCTACCTACCTTTGCCCAGGTGTGATGTGGTTTTCAGCAGCAGGTGCACATGAGGAAGTGAACACTTTGGTCTCAGATAGCTGCAGAAACACAGCAGAGACAGAATTGTTACACCAAAAGACAAGAGTTTTGACTAAAAGACCTTTGTTGCAATGTGTTATCCTTTGCGTCAACTCACACTAACATCTTCACTCCAGTCCTCAGCTGCCCAGTCTTCCAAAGTATTCCTCCAGGCAACTAAAGGACAACCAGTGATGAGTGACAAAGTTCAACTGCAAGCAAGCAAGTCTATAAAGCATCTTATCAAATACAGAGGTTATACAAAATGGTTTACAAGCAAAAAAAAAAAAAACATACAATAAAAAATTCATTAAATTAACATTCAAAAACATTTAGTCTGGATTAAGCACACATAAATTTAGAGAATAATTAAAACTGACAGTTTAAAAGAGCTAAAAATGACAAGAGATGAGACAAATAAAAGCTTGTAAGAGATAAAGTATCCAATCATATAGGCAAGAAATAAATTTAAATTAAGTGAAAGTGCAGACAAGTTTACTTAAAAGCAGCGGATAAAAAAAAGCTGTCTTTAGCATACTCTTAAAAATGTCTCTATTTGATGCAAATCTGAGTTCCAAAAGGAGCTGGTTACAGCAGTGGGTAGCAAAATAACTAAATGCCATTTCACAGTGTCTGATCAGTGCAACACTAACAGACCTGTCCCTGCAGATCTTAGAGACTTTGTAGGCTTGTCCTCAGGAAACATATCACTGGTATTTTTTTTGGTCCCAGACCATTAAGAGACTTATAGACAATAATTATGGCCGTAAATTCTTTTCTATATTGAAGTGGAAGCCAGAGCTTTAGACCTACGAATCAGAGTAATGTGGTCTCTCCTCTTGATGTTTGTCAGCAGTCTAGAAGCTTCTTTAATCAGTAGCAAATGTCTAATGGCCTTATTGGGGAGGCCAGTTAGGAGTGCATTACAGTTCACTTTTCAGGTAATAAAATATTTTTCTAAATCCTGCCTGGATGCAAAGTTTATCAGATCGAGGATTTAGTTGCAGTTTTGATGTAATCACTGAAATTTAGACCCTCATCAATGATTACCTCAAAATTATTGACCTGGCTGTTAGTTTTTATTTCCTTGGACTCAAGGAAAAGCACTGAGTACCAGCCTTCTTTTTTTAATTAACAAACATAATCATTTCAGTATTGTCTTCATTTAGTTAAAGGAAGTATTTTTTTTCGCATTTAATTGTTTACTTCCTCAAAATAATGACAAAGGAAGTCTATACCACCATAGTAATTTGGTGATTGTCCTAGACAGAGTCTGTCTAGGAGTAGTTCAGGATCCAGTGTCAAATGCGACACTAAAATCTAATAACGTCAGAATTAAGACTCTGTGAATCACTATTCACGCACATGTCATCTTTATGAGAACAGTATCAGTGCAATGCAGGTGCAGCCAGTGGGTAAACAACGTGCAGGATGCAGGGAGCTTATGTACATTTGCATAAAAAAGTCACACAGGTGTGTCCAGGGCTGTCTGCTTCGTGCACACGCAGACACAAATACAATTCATGAGCAAAACGTCTGCTCGAAGTCTCACCTGTCCCATCTGTGCTGTTGTTCACCGTATCCCAAACCTCTGTTTGCGTGGTGCCTGTTCCAGCCTCTGAGGTGTAGTCCGCAGGATTGAACGTCCTGATGACAAATCAAGTAGAGGACACTAAGCTACACAGAAATACCTTGCAAGGCGAGGGGAAGCTGGAACTGGGGGAAATCAGACAGTTCAGTCTTCTTGCCACAAGCTTCCTTAACTGCCATTGATCTCATTTTACTGATCTTTATCATTTTATCCAAAAGTCTTGCAGCCACAAATGAGCCGAATTGTCAGTGACCCTTAAAATCAAGACAGAAATTGCAACGGGAAATATGACACATCTTTAGGATGAACAAGGCTGCTTGGCTTTTGGACTTTTGGGGATTGTGTAGAAGTTTTATGATTTGGTTGATTTCGAATAAGACTGGAAACTACACACAAAGACTCATTTTTTGACTGGAAACAGATATAGAGAAAGGCTATGGAAGCACACTGTAAATTACTTATGAGTAGGGCTGGCCTGAATAGCAGTTTGTAGGCTCCCGATTAATGACGAATATCTGAAGATTCAGTTCGATTCGCAATGTCTAGGGGGGGAGAATCCAAATATTCGGATCTCAAAATAAACATTCAGATACCACCATCACGACCAGATATTCGGATATTCGGGTTCAGCGCTAGTTATGAGACTAAAATCCAAACTCAACTTAAGAAATCAAATCAAAAACAAACAAAATCATATTTTTCTTTTCCTGGCCAGAATAAATAATTCATTGCAACATTTTTTTGAAAGCGTCTATGAATGTGGGTGTGTGCTGTCACCTTACCCCATGCCTTGGGCTGAGAACCTGCTCCCTGTTGGTGCTCGGCCTCGACCTCGAACTCCAGATCCTGCATAACATTTACACAAAGTCAATAAAATGTACTTGAGTGTTTGATATACTGACAGTGTTTTACTATGCATCTGCTCACCTCTGCCACCTTTGCCCCTTCGACCTCGATCCGAGCCTCTGTCCACTGGTGTCACCTCCACACCATTCTCCTCTGGACGTGCTGCATTTGTAACACAATGATGTCATCAAACAAGATACTGAGACAGTAGAGAACAAACAGCAGAGTCTGAACTAGATTTAAATTAAAGTAGTGTTTAGACTACTTACCCTGTCGGCTCCGACTGGCCCCTTTGCCTTTGCGGTTGGCAGCAGCACGGCCCTTGCTAGCCTCTCTCTCTCCTTTCTTCTCCCTATTCTCCTTGTTCTCCTTGCTTTCTGATGGACCTTCCTTCACCAAGGGCTTCTTCTTTCCCACCGTTTCCCATGAAGTCTAAATGCAGAAAATAAATGAGACCATAGAGAAGGAAAAAATTAAACACAGAAAAAATATATTGGAACATGCAACAACAAAATTAAACAATGTGCAGGACTAACATTTGTTAATAACATAACCGTAGGAAAAGAAGGTATCAATAGACACAATGCATACAGGTAGAGCAGCTTTGATTCTAAATAGTACATATTTGCCTCCACTTCTTCAACATTTCAACTTGTATCATATAGAAGGAGCCCCAGGTGCTTTGCATTTGGATGGTAACCACAAATTAACTTATGTAGTACTCAAAATATAAAAGCACACCATATAAACATTCCTGGAAGCAGTTACAGAGGAAGAGTTACGCCAGCTATTTTTGACCAAACTATGTAGTGACGTTTACACTATGCAGCTGTATTATGTAAGAAAAACAAATATCAAAATTGGGGCTTGTTGTTGCAAGACACTTGAAATTTAATAACTCGCATTTACTTTTAAAATAATATACTAATTAAAACTATTATCAAACTATACTTTAATTAGTGTGTTATTTAATATGCCACTCTTCTTTTATGCTATGCCTACTCTTACAACATAAGAAAATTAATTTAGGACAGATTCTTATAGCTTATGACAGTTGAAATTGAGAAAAAGTACAGCAGAAGCAGATGTAATCAGAGGGTTGTGATATTTACCATAACAGTAGAGTCACTCATGTAAAGGAGAAAACCAGCTATTTCCTATTTTTGGACTTCCATGAAACAAAAACAACAACATGGGTAGCTGTCTGGCTGACTGCCCTGCCCTACAGCCTCCCCTTACCATCTGTGCAGGCTAGTATGCTTCAGAAATGCTCGGACACTCATTTGAACTCACAACACAAAAGAGGAGGAACCCCCATGTGTTTGCTAGACATCTGATAGCCTGTTTGACACCACTATCTACACACAAAACTGAAAAATGGTGCACAATACTATGCCTTCATTTTAGCCCAAAAGTCACTGGTGATATTAAGACTCAGCAATCCCTAAGGCAAAGAACAACTGAGGTATGTGCTAGATTATTAAATTTTTTCTTGACTTAATTTTACATAAACATAAAATATTTGAACGTACACTTTTTCTCCTAGCCAGACAGGCGGTCTACACAAGCCAAGCTTTAGACTTAAGCTGCTTTTCAGTTATTTATCTAACATATATCTGACAGAACAGAGATGACACTATTTTAATCAGTACAGTTGTCTTTACAAGCCACACCATGGCTCGTATTTCTCTGCAACTGTTCTTCACCATTTTACAAATGAAACCAAGAGAGTGTATTGGGTAGGCGGCTTTCACTCCATAAACTGTGCATACTTAGAAATGCACCACCTGACGGGTGCAGCTTAACTAAAAGAACAGTCATTGAGATATCAAACGCAATCTGGAAACTCATACCCAGTCCGGCAAAAGATTTAATCAAAAACGCTGGCTAGTAAGGCATTCAAAAGTGTACAGTAACAATCATACAACTCACCTATTGCTGTCATTAAAATATAAAGGAATTAAAGATGTGACAAGCCACAAAATTTTCTGCCCAGTGTTTGTCTGTAAATTCGTCACTGGCATTAAACAAGATCTTTTTGGTCAAACACTTAATTGTAAATGAGGGTCTAAAATCTGTTTCAGTTTAAGCTTTTCTTATTCTTAAATGTTTCCAAATGAAAATCACACATCTCAGTTAAGGTTGTCATTTTCCAGGGCTGCTGCATATTCAATGTGTTTCAAGCAAATGAAAGCTATTTAGAATATCTGAGAGAGCAAATCTGCAAGTGTGAAAGTAAATGATAAGCTTCAATTGTCACGTGAGACTAAGTGAGAGGTCATTTACCATGTCCGAGGTGCTTTCCAGGAGGAAATTGATGGCTCTGCTAACATCCTCATTGCAGTCATGAAGCGCAACCATGCACTCATCTTGGTTCTTCCCTGTCACCTCCATCAGCTGTGGGAAGCAACACACATACATATTAGACTGATCTGCCTGTTAACAAAGCATATGCAAAATGACAAGATGCACAAAGTAGAGTGCTGAAGTCATGAAAGAAGAAGAAAAGCTGCTCTAACTCGGGCTAATACTTAGAGATTAACCTTGTAAATGCCCAAAGTTTTCTTTACCTGGTTAACTTTGTCCTCAAAGTCGGCATCACTCTTGTCATAGATCATCTGGGCAAGCCGGATCTGTTCAGCAGTAGCCTGCAACGCAGAGACAATAGGACAATTAGGAAACGTCTTGGTTAACAGGCAGAAAAAGAAGAAAGAACAAAGAGTGTACATTGCATAAAGGATGAATAAATTCTTTGCTTAGTTATTATAGTCTAAAATCACTGTGAAGCTGCAGCTGTCACCATTAAAAATATATGTGCTGTTTAGCTGCAATAAAAACATAAACAACAAGAAAACCTTCATCAGTACTGACTGCTGTATTGTGGTTGATTTCTGTGATTCAGAGAAGTGCATTTTCAGAAAGGTTTTTCCACGTTAATGTGGCTGCAGTGGCTTACCTGTATCAGTTTCTGTGGTTGTGATGTGTGAGTGGCAGCTGGCAGCGCTTTTTCCCGAGGGCCCCGGGCCTTGTCGCCGCCCAGCGAGCTCATCATATACAGTATATACAAAACTCTGTATGTACAAAATAGAAAAATCTGCAAAGGGGAACAAAAAGATGAAAGGATAAGTAAAATCAACTAACATAAGTGTAAATTATCACTGCAGCAACAACGCTAAGACACACTACTTTCCCTTGTGTGAGTTCACAGAAGCGTTTAATACCAGAAGTATGTGTTGTGAGCAGGACTAAGCCTTATTGCACAATCATGAATACTGCTCTTATGGAGGCTGTAAGACACACAGTTGGCCTGGTGACGCAACAGCTTTGCCGCAAATCTGGGTCAAGGAGGGAGAACGACCCAGTGTCCCCTTACAAACAGCACAGACCACAGTGTGTGTGAAGAAGAACAAACACTACACACCCTGACCCTACATCCCCTCTTGTTGCTAGATAGTTTTAAGCACCCAACTCAAAGCCACCAATGCTTTTAATGGCAAATATTAAACACTTCTAAAAAAGCTGCCACATACACACAGTGGGCACCTGAAAATGTATGGAAAATATGATTGCTCAGCACTTGGTATGACAAATCAAATGGCAAAGTTTGAATAAAGTGTCCATCACTAGAATAACCTCAGACATCCACACTGATCCATTTGTTATGTCAGAGAACAATAGCAATCCAGCTTACTGTGTCTGAGTGACGCTGGCAAATACAGAGCTGCCATTGGTTACCGGACTGAACAAATCTCATGTACAAGGACGAACAAGCATTAAATGCAATTTCACTGGAAAAAAGTCAAAATTTCTCTCTGTAACTGATAATCTACAATAGCAGCCGTCAATTACACTCAATCAATAAAATTCTAGCACATCATCGCAATTACTGGTATCGACAGTCTAAGATATAAACAATAACAAAACAAATCCGTCTGCACATCTCAATTGCTATCAAATTTATTTGTGCATAAATACATTACGGATAAAACATCATTAAAGCTAAAAGCATCTAAGCGTTTATATATACTGACAACTAATAACTGATAATTAGCCACAGATTATGTTAGTAGTAAAGAAAGCGGAGCGTTGTTTTGAGTCAATGCTAACGTTAGCCCGTTAGTGCTATGTTACTTATTTCTTAAGTGTGTAATATGTGACTGTTCGGTCACAGCTTAAGGTCCATGTCAGTCTTTAAAAATAGAATAAACAGAGTCATGAACCGTCGTTTTTGACTCAACACTGACCGACTTTGTGCTGTTGGTACTACGGTCCCCTTTGTCCTCGCTAGCATGAACTGAAGTTAGCTATAACATGCTAATGCTGCTACTAAAGCGTCGATAGTGAACAAACGATGCGGTGGGAATGCAGCTAGCTAGCGATGCTATCTAAATCTGGTCCAAGTTCATAGCCAGCGGCCGTGAAACTGGCTCGTTAAATTCTTATATGTATTTGAAGGTCCACATTGTCGTCTATCGGTAGTGGCAGAGGCACCAGACGTATCTTCAACGTATAAATTACAGGCTAACCGACTAACAACAAAGGTGTCTCAAATCTGAAGAAAAGGCCTTGCAGCAGAGCACAATCCCATCCCGACATTGCTCGCCGGGAAACAAGACAACAGAAAAATTGCGAAAGACATCCTTCACAACCCCGTCCAACCGAAACAAAAAAGCAAGCGCCCAACTGTTTCGACGAAACCACAATTATATGTTTGGTTTAAAGGTGCCGAAATACACAAAGTAAAGTTGAAAAACATACGGAAATTTGTGTTTTTATTACCTGCTAACACGCTTCGCTCGGCCAGCAGCAGACAAGATGGTCACGTGACGTGCGCCACCGCGGTGGATGCTCCGCTCTCGTCTCCAGGTCACAACTCATTTCTTTGCCCTGAACACTTACTATCAACAACATGTAGTTAAATCTGGGTTTTGGCTATTTACATGTTGTATTTTTGATACAGTGTTGTGCTTATTTAGGACGCACACGGCTCCTTATTTCTACAGTATATGATCACAACGCAGGCTGCACTATCACTGACACGAGACCTTTCTGTCCTGAGAGCCACCCACTTTCATTCAGCAGACAACCTTCAAACTGGATAAAGAATGTGAAGCACGAAAACAACACATTACATCAATATACATTTTATTTGTATTATTTACTCCTTTTAAAGATTTAATAGTTTTTTTTCCCAGGATGTTTATATCTTACAATATCCTCAGATTCAGTCATTTGTAAAAACATTCATGAGGCGTGTATAAAAAAAACAGGGCATCACCAAGTAGACAGGTCAATCCACACACTTTCTCAGACATATACATAAAAATGTATGCAATTGTCCTTATGTATTTTACACATACATATACACATTTATATATAAAATACACTTTAAAAGTGTTGGTTATTTGTCCAATTTGTGGTCCTAATTGGGGTTTTTCTTTTTCAACCTATCATTATCATGAAAACTGGAGAAAAGTTCCATGTAGAAAAGGAAAATTATGATCGCCTGTGCAGTCTTTCACAGAAAAACTGGAGGAAGGCAAAAACGGAACTCAAGCCTACCCTGCCTCTGCCGAACAAGGAAAAAGAGCAGAATCACTCACTCCTTGGTACAAAAAGAGGAGAAAAAAGGGGCTTTACAACTGTGACAACAAATGCATGTGCCTGCAGCATTTAACTCCAGGGTAGAGTCCAAAAAATCTCATTAGTTCTCCTTGCATCCTTCTAGATGGATGGTTGAGAGGATCAAATTGAGCTACTACAGGCCTTCTGTTTCAATCCAGGGATGAAAGGCTCCTCTATCAACCAATCATTTCATGATGCTTAACTTGCTACCAAAACTGAAAATCTTGGGGTAAATTGTCTAGAAACACCAGAGCAGTCAGTGATCAGGATTGGAGCACAGTCAATGCAAATGCTAAAAACATTCTGGACCCAAAAGATTAATGGCAAAAAATAAAATACAACCCTCAAAATAAGCAAATATAAACACTCCTGACCAGCCTCAAAAAAGTGACAGAAAAGGGGAAAATAAATACAAATAAAGCAAATTAGAATACCAGCAGGGGTATGCCTGTCCAATCACACAGTCAAAATATAAAAGGCTTTTTTTTTTTGACTAATTCACAGCAGAACAAAAACACTGCATTTATCAATCTTAATGTTTCTCCTTTACATTATCTCAGTGAGAATAAGATTAACACAAAGTCCCATTTTGATTAGCTTCTTTGTTTTACTTCTGCCAGGAGAAGAGAGAAGTTCTTTGAGATTGTTGCGGGCTGTTCCAACCAGTAAATATTCTCGATCAAATGTCAAACTGCACTTCGACTCAGTCCTTCAAAATTAAATGTCTCTTCAGTCCTTGTTCCTCTCTCGCTCTCTTTTATTGCTGTCCATTTAAGTGAGAGAATGAAAAGGAACTTTTGGGAGAGAATTCCACAAGTTTGTCACAAAGACACTGTCATTTATCACAGAGGAAGCAGCGGTAAACACTATCCTTGCATACAAAAACAAGCCAGCAAAAGACCAGAGCCTAATCCCTGCAGGTTGGATGTAAATGTTTTAAATAATGAGAACACGTGTAACTTTATTCGCAATGTTTGTTAAAACTCTTCAGAGTTCCTCAGTGGCAGACTTTGCAGCTCTTGAAAATCACTGGTTAATTGTTTGTACATTTTCATATATATATGTATGTATATATATAAAAACTGAGTAGCAGAGGTGAAAGGGATAGTTGGAGAAGAAGGGATAGTGTAATGGTGGACACAAATATACACAACAATACTGAAAGCCGTGATACGCTGAGGGAAAGATCATGCTCCTGAGTCCATGTGAGAGCAAAACAGAGTGATAATTTTGTGAACAAGAGGGATACCAAGGACAGTGATCTTGACAAACTCAAAGAAGGAGAGGGATGAAGGGACTGGTTAAGTAAAGGTCTGGACAAGGATGTAGTGACAGAGTGATGGAGGAAAAGGAGAGGCTAGCTCCACAGTCCTGCGTAGTTGCCGTGCAGGCCAGAACAGAGAGGTCCACCTGCTACAAACAGCTTGGTGCCGGAGTCGTCATAGCAGTGGGTGTACACCGCGTTGGGGAAGGAATGAATGTCTGAGAAGTAACTCCTCCACGTCTCATCGTGATTCTGGAAGCAGTGCAGAGAGGCAATATGGGTTAGGAGAGAAACAAAAGAAACATTTGTGATAGCACAGATAATCTAGAACTACAGTGCAACTATAGTAGTGTTGATCTAACGACACTATGTACAGAAAAAAAAAAGAAAACTGTACCAGCCAGCCTTTTCCTGTAGTGAGCTTGAGGATGCCATCTCCAGGGCACTTTCGATATCCTCCAGTGGGGTTAAAAGGGTTCTCCAGGAATCTCTGAGCTCGAATGTCGTAGAAGAGAAGAGAACCTAGGCCAGTACCCACTGTCACAATGTGCTCATAGAAACTCACCGAACGGATCCCTGCACAGACACAGATGTGTTAATGCAAAAGGTACTCAAGAGTAAACATCAACTCTCCACACTTCCTATGTGCTTTCTGATTTAAAACTTGAATCTCTGGGAGTCGCTGTATTAGCGTCTACTCACACAGATCTCTGAGACATAGGATACCTTTAAAAATAGAGAAATTACACTAAAATTACTCTTAAAATTTATGAAACTGTTGTGCTTTTACAATATGAACTGTTAATGTCTTTTGGCTAACATGGAAAATATTAGAAATCACAACTTTGTGTGGTTTTAATTCTAAAACACTGAAAAAACTCAGCTCCATAGTCAAAAGACTGCAGAATAGGGCTGATTAACATGACTATAATAAAAAGAGTAGAGGAAACCAAAAACAAAACCAGGGATGCATTTCAATACCCGTACTATCATGCTATGTATAGTATGCTGGAAAAGGGTCAAGTGTGTCCCAATTCATTGTATGTCAAAGGCAATATGCCAAAAATACCAGGATGTTCTACTACATCTGTTCTCGTTTTGCATTATGCAAGCCAGCATGTTTCTGTGGCCATGCTGACTCACAATTCTCTGCGCAGTAGAAGATAAGTCACATATGTCACGGTGTCTCAGTGGAGCTACAAGCTTGAGCCGCCCAGAGCACACAAGAACAGGTGACTTCACACCACAGACCACGACCAATGCATGAACAAGATGGTCAAAGCTTACAATACAGTAAAGCAGTATGCACTAATTGTTTGCATATTGCATGCGTGCACTTTGTAAATCTGCTGTAATGCGTACTGAAAGGAGAAAGAAAAACTCTGAATTCAGAATAAAGAGCAGTTGTATTATTTTCCTCTTGTCAACTGGTATTCATCATGTTTCATTCTGTCCAGTGATAAAGCCAGCGAAAGGTAAATCAGCTGAACATGAGGGGTAAACAATTAATCAGTTTCGAATTAAATTCCAAATTGCAAATTAGCAAAAGTGCTTTTCACAAAACAAAACGGCTGCAATTTGGGACATACACAATACAGCACATCTGACAATCAAACCAATGCAAAAAACATTTTACAAAACTGAGGATGTTGTTTTTTTTATTCTTATTATTTTTTCTCGGACAATATGATAAAATGAATAAAACACATAATGGAAACTTGGCTACTGTCTGGTGTTTGACGATGAGGTAAGAATTATACAAACACCAGTAAGTATTTTAGGTAGGTCAACTGCTGTCTGCTTGTGTCATTTGCTTCTTTTGGAAGTTTTACAGGTCACTTACCACTTCCCCTCTCTCTGGAATTAACAGACTTGATGCTGTGTGTAGGCTGCCTTGGATCCAGGAAGGAAACATGGCCTTGAGAACCCACAGCATACACCGACCAGTCCTGTCCATATGCCAGGCACACATTCTCTTTGCAGTGAGGCAGCTTGGTGGACAGAATCTAGAGGGAGCAAGACAGGATGTTAAATGGTAACAATTATAGCTGCCAACACTGAAGAAATTAAGTTTGTAGATCACTCAAGTGTGAGTATGAACATCTATCAAGTTCCACAGCTATGAAAATCCATTATATGAGCCAAGTATCACAAAATACAACAATATGACGGGAATATTTGTTGTTGTAGTAGGAAACTGATCACATATTATACAGTATAACACAGTTTAAAAAATAAATATTAGTGAAACTATGCGTTGTACCTTGCACAAGTTATGCTCAGCTTTCCACAGGTGGAAATAGCCGTCCAAGGACACAGCACCCAGTTCCTGAAAAAGCAAAAACCACAGGTAAAGCCAAGACATAAATGACTGAAGCTGATGCATGTGGAGGCAGAACCCAATAACAGCAGTACTGCTACTCCCCTGTAAGCACTAAAAGATATTATAAAAGCTTTATTATAACTTCATTATAACCATCTACTGAGGCCGCATTTCTTACTGGTTACAAAGGCTTTCCCCAGGCCCGTTCCAGAAAGCAGATTTAACAAACTCAGAATCTACACCTTTGAGTTGACCGACTCTGAGATGGGATTCTCAAGTATTTGGTTTCAGAACAGCTGCAAAACATGGAACTCTAATTCCATACAATCATCAGTTCTAAGCACTGTCTTCTCAGTAACGTACAGGAGTACGATACAGCCAGGCAACATTACAGGAGTGGGCTGAGCGGAGCTTGCCGACAGGTAAGTTTATAACGACGATGTGACGTCAGCAATGACTCAACATGTCTCCCGTTTCAGTTTAACTCTCTTTGCCATTTGTCATGACGAGTGACGTGTGCTTCATTGCGTCGGTCATGCGTTTCATTTACATTGCATTGCTAAAGTTGTGCTAACCTAGCTTAAGTTACTCCCCGTCTGTTTATGTTAGCAATAACACCGCTGTAGTTATGCCAACCTAGCATAGCGTTATCTAACAGATTTTAAACCACTCAGTAACTGCATAAATAATGTAAGTGTACAAAATATTGTTGTTTTCCATTGGATTAAGCTCCGGTGAGTCCACTTTTATCATGCACTAGCTTAGCATGCTAGCGAATTTCACCACGACGTGATGTTACGTTGTGCGTGTATGCCGCGTTGTGCATTCTGTTATTCGTGTAGATGAAAATATTTTTTAAAAAAACAACAACAAAAAAAACAATCGGAGACAGACAACGATTGTGTCTTGTGATGTGTTTGATGAAAATATGGTGAATTCTGTGATGTGTTTACTGAAAGCTAATGCTATCGAGTTAATCCATTTACACAGCTTTATGTGTTGTTTTCTGGTATCACTGAATTCATGCTTCAGAAATAGAGAAATATTACCCGTACAGAGGGTGGAGAGATTTAGATTGTAATTGTAAAACTACTACTGTATGCAGGTTGTTTTTTTGGTACTGGTTGAAGTGAATGCTGAACGGCGAGCCAGGTTCCAGTGAGCTTCCTAAAGTGAGGAGTGGATCAACACACGTGGAGGGTGTGAGACCTCGACTCTGCTTTATTGTGCGGCAAAGGAAAAGGAGAAACTCCTCTCTTCTGAAATCCAGCTAAGACATTTCAAACAAAATCATACTACTTGGGTAGATGAACTAAACTGACCTGATCCCGCACACACACACATCGTCGCATTGTCCATTTAAAAAAAAAAAAAAAAAAATTCTATTGTTTTCCAAGTGCACTTGGTAGCAAATTGTTTACACTTACTGTTACTGTTCTGTTGGGATTTGTGCAGAGTTGAATGGTCATTTATGTGACCAGTTACAGTTTACGGTTTATCACTTTAATAATAAATGTTAAATGAAAGCTGTTCCACTAAAATATTGTCCTTGTCTAACTATCCTTCTAGAGCGAACCTAACGTTACCATTGCTCGAGACAAAGCCCATATATATACACCAAGTTGTGTTATATATATTTTTTTGAGATTTAGCTTCCTATCGTAGTAGTTCATATTCACCCTTTTTGGCTGCACTGATTCTACTACGTGTTACAATGTCACTCAGTTTTACTTTGTCAGAAAATACTGTAACGTGACACAGGCTATAACAGCAACTCACTGTGTGTGTTCTTATGGAGTAACATTAGTGTTGGACTATTTGTGACCATTATATATCTAAAATGCAACTCTGTCAAAGATGACATGTTTTGACATCTGAAAAAGGCGTCTCTGGTTTTCAATTTGGTTCATATGAGTCATGACTTCATGGCCAAGAAATGACAGAGTAGAGAAAATGTCATGTACCTTTAAAGCCTCTTAAGATTTGCATCCAAATCATCATCCATCAATAACATTGACGTAATTTTGACTATGACATGGTAACTATCAAAACAATGTTTCATCAGTGAAGCAAAATCCAGTACAGTGTTGAACTTCACACAGTTTTTTAAAATTTATTTTACAAATAATCTACAATGAATGTTTCAGTGCAAAGTAAGGCAGAACAATTAATCAGTTCCACATTAAATGAGCAAAATGTAATTCAAGTGACCTGAGAGAAAAGGCTCTGTTTCTAGGCTTTCGAAAATTACATTAGTTCTGAACACCAAACTCTCAATAACACCAACTCACACTGTGGCTACACTGAATGCATAATGCATGTGGGCTGATCACACAGCAGATCAGCAGTGAAATGTATGTTTTTTGTGGCTATGCGTGTACATCTTAGGCCTGTGGCAAAGTAAGATGGTGAACTTTCATTTTAGGATTGTTGTTTCTTCAGTTTCTGGACCCAGCACAGCCCTGTGAAACTGAAATACATAAACTGCAATATGTGTAAGTTAATATCTTAAGAATTCAGTAAACGCTGTAAGAGACAAGCTTACTAAGCTGCAGTCAGCTGGTACTGACAAATAAATGCATATGGCTCTAAACTAAAAGCTCTGTTTGATCCATAACAATAATTTCCTCTGTACTGATAGTTTAGCTTCTGTGCCACTATACTGGTGGGTTAGGTTGTGTAGCTAGCCCATTTCACCATAAAAGCAGGCACAGGAAGTGAGAACATTTACAGGTGCTTGTCTGGTGGGATAGGCTTAAGAGACAGAGTTGTGAGCTATTCGAGGATTTTCAATGTTTTTGTTTTATTTAATTTATTTTTTGTCTTTCCAATATCTCAGTCTCCCACAGCTTTAATAATCACATAATTGGTCATAAAAACAGTTTAGAGATTTCATTTTTATGTAAAATATTTAAATGTGAGGACAAATATGAATGCATTCATCCTTACATTATTGACTAACTGATCATTGTAGTATAATGTTAGGAAATATATTCCTTGTACAACAACCTGCTATCCAACATAGATTCGGATATTCTCCCAACATAAACATATACAAATTAATGTGTTTGAATATAAACAAGCATTGAGTCTGTAATCTCTTTTCATATCTTGTGTTTTCCTAAAAATAGATCACTCAGTTAGGTGAATTCCTGTATGAGAATGAATCTTACTTTGTGGTTGTTGTTGAAGGCCAGAGCGCGGACTTTACAGTTGTATGGGTTGGTGTACTCCTTGGGGATGTCCTTGAGGGCACGGTGGGAGATGTGGGCATAGGAGGGCACGGTCTCCTCATTCTGACTTTTCTCAGCCTGGTTCATGACTTCCTCTGTAACTTCCCAGAGGCCCATGGAGCCATCTCTGGACCCTATGAAGGCAAATACACACAGGGCTCATCTATAGTACTACTGTGACTATTAATCTACTACATATACACAAAACTGGCATAATAAAAGGAAGGATCACCACTGTGCTGTGAAGAGCATGACTTAGACATAAGGATACTTGTGCCCAGTAGTCACACAGCTTATACAAAGCAAGCTCACCAGAAACTGCCATGTTATCACTGATCCACGCTATGGAAAATATCCAGTCATTGTGACCATCCTGAAAAACAAATGGTTACTGTGTTAAAGTTATACAACCTCATGTGCTTCAGATTTAAATGATGAAGAGATCATGTCAAATAGTGGCGAGGCAACATTAGCGAGATATTATCAAGTTAATAAAATTGCGGTATTTCTTTCATGTCCAGAAAAAGAGGGAGAGATCCTGCATGATCTGGAATGAACATCTGCATTACAGTTAGCATGTGACAATACTCGAGCTCAGGATGTTAGCATTCAAACATCAGCACACTAGCGCGTGATAAAAGAAAAGTGGAAAAATGACATTGTGGAGTCCTTGATGAGTTTTGGAAGCATTCTCCTCTCGCGAATGTAAAATTAACTGCAAACAATCCTGAAGTTGTGGAGATATTTCTTGGGCCAACTAAGAGTAAAACCTCTAGAGGGGTCAGGCCAAAAATCACGTGGACAGGCAGATACTAGCGACCACCTCACTAACTGAATAAAGACATCATCATTTTCAACAACACTGATGCACTAGTTAAAACTGCTACTTCTGCTATGACAAACCTTTCACAGATAAGCCATGCTTACAGGACACAAATATCGTGGCTAGCACACAAATAGCTCAACAGAATTTCATTGAGTCAAGACAAAAGAGTTACAAAAAAGGCAAAAAAATGGATTAGCAACCATAAGCCACAATTAAATGTCAGTTAAGCCAAACAGTTCAAACCACTTACATCTCCAACACAAACAGGGTCCAGTGTTGGCAGCTGGTAGATGGCCAGGCTGTTGGGGTTGTCTCCTCCAGTGGCGAGCAGTGTTCTTGAAGGGTTTAGTTCAATAGCATGGATCCCACAACCCTGCTGGTCCAGCCGAGCACGAGAGGCGCCTGTGGGGTGGTAATGCCGCCCTGCCACCACTGCACTCACTGCCCCAGAGCTGCCATCACGACACTCTCTGTCCTTCAGCATAGGAATGCGTGTTATCTGTCCTGTCAGGACATCAGCTACAAAAAGCTGCAAGTAAATGAAGAAAACACATTTAGGAAGAAGAAGAAAAGGGTCATGGGCCTAAAGAATTTTTAGGTGCTTGACCAGGATTTTTCTGTCACTCCAAAATGTGTAGGAGTAACTTAAATAATCCTGACTCTGAAATATACGGATAAGTGTTTATGTTTGGGTCCAGGGATCTCATTCATCTTGACACATCTAATATTGACCAAACATTCAAGAAACAAAATCAGTGGACATCAACCATGTTAAAAGTGGTTATTGAATGAAAACAAGTTCAACATGTCAAATTCCTGGAAATGGTAGAGAAGGATTACTAAAAGTCTGCATCAATAATTCTAAACAATAAATTGAAGCCACTCGACCTGTGAAAAATTCTGGACACATCATAGATAGCGTTTCATGTATTTTAACCCCAAAGTGTGATGACAATAATTATAAGCTCATTTATGAATAGAATCTGATAACACCTGAACTCCTCACTAGCCTTGGATTTGGATTTGCTGAGCCTCAGACTAGACTGTTTCACACTTGAATGCAAACTGCCTCGTGCATACAGCCACAGTGTTAAAACCCATGCAGTCATTCTTCATTAGAGATAAAATCCTGAGGTTACGAAACTGCATACCCTTTTCTGTACCAAAGAATTCTACCATGTATATTATAGTATATAATTTGGCAACTTCAAAAACATTTTCATCTACAACACAATTCGTTCATTTTCCCAACAGAATGTTTAATACTTTGAAAGGGTTTCTGCGGGACATAATTCCAACTTGTGTGATACATTACCCATTAAAAATAACTTGAAAGTCTTAAAGCTTACTTGCATTATATGTTGACAACAGCCTTGCTAGTTAAGATGTTTACACAACAGTTTGCAATAATATACGAATTATTTCTCGGTATTCACGATTAGTTTATTCGAGTGAATGTAAACCTAGTGAGTAAACAATCCAATCACATCATCATACCTTGACGAACATGAAGTGACAGAATTATATGGAAAAGCCCAACTAATGCAGGTTAGCCACAGAAGGGCATCTTACCGTGTTGCACTTGGTCCCACACACCACCTGCCTGTGGTTGAGCCACTGTGAAGCAAACACCTTGTTGAGTCGTCCCAGAGAAAACTCCCTCTCCTTGAGGATGCCAGGGAGCCTGCCGGCCGCAAAGCCACGCAAGCTCCGCTGGAGTCGCAGCTCATGCTGCTGTTGAGGTCTGAACTCCCGCCCCCGGAGGGCACATACCACAGATCGCCGATTACACCACCACTGCTGGGCATGACGTGATGAACAAGAAACACGACTCCGCTTCTGTGGTGTCTGACACCAGCCCAGCTGTGGAAAGAGAGAGGAAGAAGATGAAGTGCCTAAATAGTATTTTAGGAAAAAGCAGATGTTTTCTCAGAAGTCTGAAATATTTCAGAGATGATCAATTATTATGTTTTACATACAATAGAATGTCTAAAAAAAGCAATTAACGATATTAATATAAAAATGTAATATATCTTAAATGAATGTCCTCTGAGTTACATATTTTTTCTTATTTAGCTTTCAAAATGCATATTTTTATTTTACTATCTAAACCTATCTGTGCTTAGCCAGACCCATCCCCCAGAGGATTGTGGACATACAGCTCACAGGTACAGATTAAGAGTCTTACTGGATCACTGTAGTATTACAACAAAAGCAAACGCATATGTTGACACTGACACTTCATTTGGTTTCATGTGACTTGGTCAATACAGTCTACTGCACACAATAATACTTAAATTTAAACATCAGGTTGGTCTGTAACGGCTGCCAAAAATAGAGGCGTAGACTCCACCTATTGTTAGTCAACAAACCCTCCCCTATGTACTGACTGCAATAACAATGGCCAAGAACACAATCAAATCTCTTATACAGACATGTACATATTAAAAAATGTAGTGACCGAGCCACACCACCTGCAACATAAGTGTGACACTTCTGTTTATCCATCACAAAACATTCTTTTAATCTTTTCAACACCAAGTGGGTTGTAGCTAAATCTTTTATGGACAAATCCAACTGTGACTCTGTCAGTGCAATTAAAGCTATAATCACACATTCCAATTTATTCTGTTGCCTTGTTACTTTTTACATTGGTTTAATAGATACAGATGTACACAACAAAAGTGAATGTTTAATTCTTCAAAATCCTTTAAATATGTTCAAATGTTCCATACAAATGGAAGAGGTAATGTAGAACCTGGCAAAATAGCCTAATATGTATTTACATTTTAAAAAAATATCAGTCGGATGACCAATAATTCTATGTAAAACTACATAAACAATTACACTGATGCAAAGATTTACAGGGGTATGTGTGTCAGAATAGCATTCTCTCCTCACAGAAGTGTATGGCAGTGCGCACTCATACTACTTTAAATATCAGAAGAATGTACGACTTTTGTTCGAAGTCCTTTGACCATTCAAAAAGAAGTCAACAAAGTCATCCTAATGAAGACTGTAGTAAAATCGGAAATATTACTATTCATTCTTAATTGTCTCGCCCAGGCCTAACTGTTATTTTAAAATGCAAATTGTGTAACAGTCATTTATGGTAATACTTATATTCAGTGCATATCAAAGGAATCTGTGGAGCTTTTTGTTATTCTTTTTACATACTGTGACTGTTTTGTTTGAACTTCGTAATTATTAGATTGGAAAATAGCTTTGTTAACAAGAATGTGATTCAAGTGTACTTTTGAATGATGGCTGCCGAATGATCCCGAGTGATGCTTTAACATTGTTGACACAACGCAATACAAGAAAGATGTCACTACATATTTAAACAAAGCTAGTGGAACCGACATCTAATTTCTGGTGTATGTCAAATACCATTTTGTGGTACTATAAATATGATTACGACTGGCCGTATGAGCAAAATGCTGTTGATGATGGATGCAGCAGTTGACAAACGTCCAATTCATTATTCTGGACAAGCGATTTACGATCAATCTGTTCGCAAGGTAGCCTGGCTAGCCAGATTAACTGTTAACGTTTCGGCTACAACTATGTCTGATGAGCTATTTTAAGGAAATTTACATTTCCAGTGAGATCTGTTCTTGTTAGAGAAGAAAATGTGACTAGTAATGATTCCAACCAAACAAAGGACTGTCAGTCTTCTCTAACTCATAAAATATATATTATTACAAGTAAATAAAAGCCTACTAAGGTGTAACCAAGCCTTTGACTAACGTTAGCTGTCGTAACGATAATGGACTGCCGTTGGCTAACGTTGTGCTAACATTAGCAGATTCGGACTTTCAGATGGAAACAGGCTGTATTAATGTTTCCTAAAAGCACGAGTGGGCTTGTATGGTTTATGTTCCCCCATAAAATTTAGCGGTTACTCTGTCAAAATGCCGTTAATATTCTGCCTCCAGCATAGCTCGTATGAGCTAAATCTTGTTAGCACAGTGCTAGGTAGCATGCTAGCACAACTGACTAGCTTGCTAATATGAAACAGCACCGGTTTCCGCCTACCTGTTGTTGGTCCTTGGGCTCTCCTGCCTTCCTTTTCCTGCTAACTGTTTTTCTCGCCATAATCTGACACACACAGTTCCCTCACCCACATGGAGGGTAAAAGTGACGCTGGACACTGGATCATATAATGGCGATATGCTATTTTGTTCCTTGGCCCTCGCTGGCAGCGTCCAACGACGAGGAAGGGCGATCACATACGGGTGAGGTTGGTTAGTCGCAGGCTAAGACTATCGCTCAATTTCTATCGTTAGCCTGCTTCCCAGCCTCGGAAATAATAGGACTCTCAGGCCGCCCAAACTACTCAGTTTTGTCAGAGTCGCTAGCTAAAGCCAGAGGCTTCACTCTTTTCCCCTGCCAGATCGCGTCAGCAGCAACGGCGAAAGCATTGAGTAGCGCGCAGCCGCACTCATATTAAACATCAACAAAAACAAGGTCGTACGTGAACGGGAGCGTCATGCGTGCGCGTTCACGCGATCTGCGTGAGACCTTTTATCTGATCGGTGTGATCCGTCTGTTTGAAGAACATCATGTTTTGTTTTTTAGCAACAAAACTAATTCTACAAGCAAATTGTTTCATACGTATAAAAATATGTATATAAATATGTAAATTAAACCTGCACATCTACACACATGCACTCAATAACAGTAAGTTATTCACTTCTTAAATATAGGCAATATTTAATTACAAATGCTAACTTATCAAAAGTTTATGCTGACAAAAAAATGGAGTTCTGTTTATTTACTGTGATTCACAAAACTACAAATATTTAATTGTCATGTATCTGAGCTGTTATCTGACATTCTCTGGTATTACTGTGCTTATTGGGGCCTTCTAGTGGCCAACGGGAGACATTTGTAATCTCAGGCTAAATGAAAGAAATCACACATCTTTTATATTACATTCATCTAACAGTGGGCTTACCGTTTTTTTTTCTGAAGATGGCAGTTATTTATATAAGCACCAATGTATGGTTGACACAGATGAGGAGTAAAATGAGGGACATTACCTCAGATCTGTGAACAGATTTTACACATGGCTTTGTAACTTTCCAGTTTGTTTGCCCTGATAACCACAGGCAGACTGCCTATGGCCTCTATTTGTTTGCATATTGGTCTTTTCTGCTGACTAAGCCTCACAGTTGGATGTTTCCAGCTGTCACTGACAATACCTGGATGAACAATAATCTGTATTGTTGTGGTCTTGTTAAGTGAACAGAGAGAATAAAAATAGGTTTGCTGTAGTTTGTACTTCAACAGCTCAACAGCTTCATTTATCACATTTAATCTGTTGTGAGAACACTTGGGAAAAAAAACATTACCAAATTGAGCTCAAAAAGCAAGACCAGCAACAATCAACAGTCTGACTAAAAAGATGTGCACATTTAATTGAGTATTTTTCAAATAATTCAAGGGGAAATTAAACATTTTAATAAATCACATTTGAGGAGCTTGGGAAAGAACACTTAGCTCAACCATTTTTTTTATTATACTAATAAAATATTTCAATGCTCATAAGATTCATTATGTGGTGACTTAGATGTGAATCTGATATACAAACCCTTTAATGTGATCCCCAAAATGAGAATGTAGTTGCACTTCATCCCTGCACAACTTGAAAATCAGGACAGAAACAGTAGGAGGCATCAAATGGAGGAGGTCCAGACCCATCTACACTGTAATACGCCCAACTTGTGGGAGTGTCAGAGAAGCAAGTGAACATCAACTTGCTCAACTGGTGATTACCAACACCACACTTGAATCAAGTATGGAGACAATAATACCACTTATGTGTTTGTCTGTTAGGTATGTACACCTGTCTTCTTAATCGTGGTAAATAAAAAGGCATTTAAAAAAAGTGAAAACACTCACTTCATGTCAACCACATATCAGACTTAAAACACTGGCTAAAGAAACTAGGTCTAATATTGCTCATGACAGATTATTCCCGTCCATTAGGGATGCAAACACCAAAAAAAAATTTGATTCCAGGATAGATTTAGGATGTTTCCAGTTTGGAAAATTAATTCAACGTGAGCCCATCCTTGTGGCTTGAATGGTTCTCTATATTCTGCAGACATTTTGTCACTACTAATGGTTTCTATCAAACAAGTAAAATGAGATCTGTATTGGCAATAAAACACACTAACTGGTTTGTTCTCAAGCAGAGCGTAGTGGTTAGAAATGTTCTACTTGCACTTGATCAGAGGACAGAAAATTGGACCTGTCCCAAGCAAAGTGCCAGTTTTATGAGTCACATTTTGCAAACTTTAAGCCCTTAATCTGTTGCCATGCCTCTCACAATCCCCATCAAAACCACAGAGCTCAAGATTATGAAAATCTTTGCTATCTTTGCGCGTGGTGCAGCTGCATGCTTTTTAAACATATAACCCGGGAGGTCCATCACATACTGATAAAAACAATGATTTTCTTTTTTAAAACTGCAATTAACGTCTGGAAAAGTATTTTTGATTATTTTAAAATTTCCATTTGGGACTGTGGAGATGCAAACCCAACAAAATCAAGAACACTCATTTCATATTTCGCATGAGGAAAAACAGTGGACAAGTCAATAAACCAAAGTCTTGTTTGATTCAATTTGGTCAAATGAAATCCAATAACAGAGAATGAATGATAGAAATCACTGAAATCAAACCTTTTCTAGTTTCATCCAATTTTCCAGCAAGGCCTAAAGGCCATTACTTATCTCCCAAGAAATAATTGAGGCTCAAAGTGCCAGTCAACAGTCACACAATATGAATCTCTATTGCACTGGGATGTGGCTGCAAAACAACCCTCCATTTACAATTTGTTTCTCGTATTTTTAAACCACTCACTCTTTTCCAGTCTGCAAACAAAAGTTCATGACCGTTAAAGTGTCACGTTTGTAAGTTAACATATCTTACATTACCATATCAAACTATTTATTTTTAAATCAAAGTGTCAGTGTAGTATTTTAAATAAGCTGATAACTATGAAACGTGTGCCTGTGAAGTATGTGACACATCAGTGCCAGTGGGTCATGGGAGATTTCTAAATTTCCTACACAGGAACTTTCCCCATGTCTTCCCATTCCTTTAACAGGCTATTCCAGTGCAGGTAAAGAGCATACTGGGGCAGTAGTACTCTTGTGTTCTGAGTTATAATGACTAATGATCTATAATGCAATTCCTAAAACAGAAAGCAAAGAAATGGAATCTTTAAACTGACATGAAAAAGTGCCCAAAATGAACAGAAAAACAGACATGAGTGAATGAAAGCATAAAGCAAAACAAAAATAGGTGCAGGGCACCACAGCACAGAGGGCACTTCTTGAGAATCAGTTCTCTGTCAGGTGACTGTGCCTTTTTTCCTCTCTGTCTTGTTTTCTTTCTTTTTTTTTTTTCAAATTTTTAACATCAGTTGTTTCAGTGTAAGGAGCCTCCTCAAGGCCCCCTGTCCCCACCACCATTTACTAGATCTGCAGTGAGCAGTGGAAGATGGCAGCTTAGTTGTTTGGGAGTTTCCAAGGTTCACACTGGTCTTTCGGTGGTACACTAAGAGCCCATCACTAGCTCCCCCTTATTCAGTTCTGCAGTTTTGCCTGCAGTCAGATAAAGACTTCCAAGTGGAAGCAAATCAGAATGGCATCAAAATGCCACAGCCCAATTCTTTCTTTTTCCCATTCCCAGCTTAGTCATTCCTCCTGTTGTTGAATAACTGAACTGTACCAAATACACCACCATGAAGAATGGTTACAGTTTAACCTCCTCCACTCTAGGCACACAGTCTTTAAGAAGTGCTGAGACACAATACGTTTTAGCACAGAGAGAAATACAACAGTCTTCCAGCTGTTCCTTCCATAGCCAAGGGAAGGGCAGGGCATGGTGTGATAGGGCAGGCAGAAGGAAAGGGACTGTTGGGTGGTAGCGAGAGGCATGCCCTGGGTAGAGCTTTGGTGAGCTGGCTGGCTTGGCTCAGCTAGCTGTGGCACGAGCCATTAGGTCCTCCAGCGCCTTGTCCTGATCATTGTTGTGGACTAGCAGCACCTCTTTGATGGCATCACGCTCAAATCCCATTTCACCAAATCTTGACATTAGCTCAAGAAACTGCAAGGCCTATAAAGGATGAAAAAAATGATAAAACTATGATAAAATCTTCTAACATTTTTGCCTTTCACTGAATTGAACTTAAGACATATAAACAACATGTATTAATGTTTCCTATGTTCTTCAGATGTACAAGTATGTCATGGCAAAATGTACAAACCTTTTCTTCTGAGCACTGGTACATCTCTAAACATTCTTCCACTGCACTTGCATCAAAGCCCCGCTCACACAGACGATCATGGACAAACAGATAGTCCAGTACCTTGGGCAGACAATAAGCAACTGTTAATCATGTGTCTTGTAAGCATACATGGTTAGCTTATAGTCTCTTTCTATAAATGACAAGTAAAAGAGCAATATGGTGCTCTCACTTTTTCTTACGGAGATAGGGTTGTATACAGTAAACAGTAACAACCTCATATTATTGCTTTGTAGGGCTAATTTATTACTCTTAATCCTATTTTTTCTGCTGTATTAACTTATTATACTAGATAACAGTTACCATAACAAAAACAATAGCAGCTGTACAGAACCTGACCCAATGCCACAACTTTTGAGACAGTCAGGGTGGTGCTACTGAGTTTCTGAGTACTGAAGAACTAAATTTCACTTCAGGGATGAATAAAGTGATTCTATTCTAACCATTTATTTTAATGCTATATTTGAAGATGTATTGTATTGAGCTTCACTGTCCACAATCACAAAAGCATACAAATAAAATGATTAAAAAGCTAAACATCAGATAGTTCATGTGTTAGTAATCCAGATTTCTGTGCACTGCATGAAAGAGAGTGTCACCTGCTCCACGTTCTGCCCTTGTCTTTGCATGGCCCGTAGGACACCTTCATAGGAGTAGCCCATGCCCACAAGCGTTTCCACACACTGACGTTCACCGGGATTCATGCTGAGAAGGGCTCCACCACACGGCAGACCAGCAGAACCTGATCCTGGGTTGGCCTTGTAAAAACACGAGTGAATATAAATAAAGCTCTAAGACTTTATTACATTCTTATTTACCATCAATGGTAAATCTTCACCCCTATGTTGCATACTAACTACAGAAATAATTATTCACATATGCAGTGTATACTCTCATACTTACTGGCTTTGGTGTGCCACTCTTGGTGTGGCAGGGTGGCTCAGGTGTAACAATAACTTGAGTCCTGGGTAGGGTTGGTGGGCTGCCATTAGGCAGACTTTGTCGGGGAGCAGGAATGGGTGCAGGGAGTGGACTGTACCTAACTGGTTCTGGGTCACCAGAATCAGAGAGCTTGGGAAAAGTCAGAGAGCGAATATTGCAGGGTCGATCGTCCGTATCAAACCCTGCTCTTCCATGATGCCCAACTCTGTCCATGTCCAGCAAGTTAACCAACCCATTGGGTTTGTGGGTAAAGCCTGGTTTGGCCGAGAGGCTGGTGTTGGTGCTGGGTGGAGATGGACTGTTTCCTCGTGAGGCTGACCCTGGCTGAGAGACCTCTGGTGGGGACACAGAAGGAGGAGGCTGAGGTTGAGGCTGCGGTTGGGGCTGGCTCTGAAGGATGCTCCTTAGCTCTTCTTTGTCATCTAAAGTTTTGAGCTCCAGCTTGTCAAAGGGGTCTTCTTCCCGCTCAAAATCAGCTAGATTGAGACTGTGGGGCTGAGGAGTGCTAGGCTGGGTATTCCTGGGGCCAAGGCTTGGGGCTGGCAGTGGCGTGAGAATGGCATTATGGCTCAGCCCTGCCAAAACAGGGTTCAATGCTGGTGGTGGAAGGTCCTGGTCCTCAGCAGCAGAAAGGTGTTTTCTCTCTCCACTGCCATCAGTGTCCTGGGCCTGGCTCAAACACTCCCTGCTCTCTGCCTCCTGCTGGGCTGCTGCCTCTTCTGCTCTGGCCTCTGCTGCTCTGGCCTCAGCTAGTTCTAGCCCCCAGCGCACACTGCGTCTCTCCAGAGTGAAGTCATACTGTTGAGGATGTAGTAAGAGGACGAAAGAGGATAATGTGCAAAGAAGGCGCAGAGTAACAAAGAAAATTTTTATTCTATTAATAATTATTAGTTTAACAGTCCCTTGTTATTACACCTCCAGCCTAATGTCTAGAACTTGAATATCAAGACTTGACTAAACTGAAGATTGGAGGTTGTTGTAAATTCTGCACCATACTACTGTAAAATATAAAAGGTACATTTTTCAAACAGATGTACTCAACTCTTAGCAACAACAAAAATAACTTCTTGCATCAAACTGCTGTCCACTGACAGCATGTTCTTGGCTACAACTCTCTGCTCAAATGTCTATGACTTGACTGCATACAATGAAATCTGACCAAAAGTATGACGTGCACAGCTAAATGCAGGCCTCAAATAACACCAGTTCAAAATCAAGATCTTTCCTGTACCTGACTTACCTGTGTGTCCAAAAGTAAAGAGCCACATTCTGGCAGACAGAAACCAACAGGCAGCCCCACTTTGGCTGGACAGCGGAATTTATCATTTATTTTGAAAGGAACATCATCAAGGTAGCTGATGGGTCCTGTATACAAAAAACAAAGTGTATGTATATATTAGAAAAATAGACACCAGAATTACAAACACCCGTACACTTTGAATATACACTTAACTCAGAGCTCAAAACATCAGTGTAATTTAACAGTAAATCAAGAGAATTAAAAAAGCCCTTACCATTGTTGTATGCATCTGTTCCAGACTTCCTCGCAGCCATTTAGAGTCACTGAAAACATAAATGAGTTTCCAAGTTAGTGAACAAGAGTTGATAATTACAAGCCACAGGCCAGCGTTTCTTCAAATGGTGCTACAGTATGAAAACAACCAAAAATGGATTTCCACAGTTTTGCTTGCACCCGCCTTCACATGAAGTGTTCAGTCAGATATGGTGTTTTCTGACAATACGGTACAGTACGTCTTTCAAAAAGAAAACAGTCACATAGAACAGTTTTAATCGAAGCACAAGTGACACTTTATCACATGCCAGTGCAAATTATCCCCCATTCATTCTTTGTGTATTAGCTACTTTGAATCTTAAGTCACATAATCCAGTTATTTGGTCATGCTGTTCAACAATGCCTCACATTATCAGCACAGAGAAGCCACTGTTTTCAATCTGAGAAGCACGGAACTTTGATCTGTGTGTTGGTGGGGGCCAATAATCATTATAAAACATGACTGATATGACCCATTTACCCAGTTAACTTGTTTGTAAAAAGAACTTAAAACTCTGGTAGACTACTGTTTAAATAAACAATCTAGTTATTTACAGACATATTGTGATGGTTTTGCTAACACTTCCCACATCGTTGAAAACAAACACCACACTCTACAGTCTACCACACATAACCAGCGTGTATCTCGCTCTATTGGGAATTCTAAAGTGAAAGCGTCAACAGTTTAGCTTTGTATTTACCTTGGACTTAGTGGCTAATAGTAGTTAGAGACAATGTTTTCTGACATCCGAGCACACATGCTGCCGTTTCGTAGCTATTTTAACAACTTAGCTAGTACACAGAGTGGAGCAAACATCATCGCATCACTGGACAACTGGTCATGGTAAATGGGTTAGCTAACTTAGGGTGAGCTCAGTTACGTCTAACTTAAAACGAAAACGACAGGCGTATCTCAACACATTTTCTGGCACATTTTTGTTAAAAGAGGTAATTTCAAGGCTCCCAACTGCCACGTCTGGCTCATAAAAGTAGCTAAGGGAGGCAATTAAGTAAGATATTCTAATTAGCCACTTAAGTCATGTCACTTCAGTTATGATAGCCGTAGCTACAAGCTAAGCTATTTGTATCTTTGGTTACTCCTAGCTCAATACGCTAACAGCTAGCAAACAGTGAGAAGTCAGCGTCGCGTACGGCGTTAGCTTAGCTGATATTACGGGAACATAGAGGCCAAATATATAAATTCACTGAGAATCCCCACCAGACACTGGGTAATAGACTTGGGGGAATGCCACTGTTCATACTAATACGCTTAGATTCGCCAGTGGCCTGGTTCTAACGTTATGTGGCCGGATAGGACTGCTGTCTCTGCTGCCACCGCCCCTCACATAAAACTGAAGTCACACATAAACACAGAGCCCTCTCACCAGTGTCGGCTCCGTCTTGTCCTTTCAAAATTCAAACGACGTCTTTTCGCGGTGGCACTCCAATTTAAACTGTTCTCCGTGTGAGTTTTATTTATACTGAAACCTCTTTCCTGCTTCAGCGTAGGTCGCCATCTTGATTTGTCAAGCTCCCTGCCACTGGTTCCTGTTTGACGTCACTCCGACATGACGTGTGATCGTGACTCTTCAGTGTATTGTAACTACCACTATTTTTCTATCAATTAATCTAGCACAATTAATCGATTAATCTAAACTGCTCATTTTTCTCAAAAAGCAAACTATTCAATATGTAACATTTGTTTATATTTTGTACAGTGCTGCATTTGTTTACATTTTGTCATTTTGTACAGTGCTGCATTATACTGTATAATTAACATAATAATATAAAGTGAAAACCCAAACAGGATTTAAAAAATAAATTTAGAAAAGAGGGATTATTATTTAAGTCAGTAGTGCAACTCTAAAAGAGATCCAAGTTTCAAATAAATCCTTTAACAAAGCACAGACTAGCTAGAGCAACTTCTTTCCTCCTTGTTGTACAATTGCTCTCTGGCTTTGGTAGTAGCACTGAATTTTATGAAAATACAGTCGATTTCATCGTTTTGCTGTCGACTTTAACTTCCGGGTATGGTGAGTTCATCAGGCAATGTCACAGTTCGAAAATCAGTAAATAAGTGAGTCATAGCAGTAGCTTGAGAGGGACTGCATGTTAACATGTTGTCTTAATATGTTACACTTCAGTCACTGTTTCACACAGAAATGCTTCTACTTGTTCCATAGTTTCACAACAGAACCAAAACATATAAATGAGAAAGAACAGCTTAATTGGAAATTCAACTATGTTAAAACATTGTATAAGTAAACAGAAAAAAAGCAAACAAATGCTAAGTCACCTTTGTGTGTTTTTCCTTCAAGTGTTTGTACAATGTGCTGTACTTCTATGACATTCCATTGAAACGGCACAGGTCACAAACCACCTTTTTGTTCTGTGTTAATCTGAAGTACTCATATATTGCTGAAAGCCATGGATCTTTAGAAACTTTTGCATATAACTGAGTTTGACTCTACTGCTGCCATTGTCTAAAACTGTAGCACAGCTATGGCCGTCATTATGACACAACAACCATGCAGTTATTATGAAGAAAAAAAATTGTTATAATGAACTCAATGCACTGAAAAGAAATAGTGATGGTGATGAATTCTGAGCACCAATGTCATTCAGTTAAATTCACTTTGTTGCATTAATTTAAAAGTCTGAGGTTGACAACGGTTATTTGTAGTGCATGCTATGTTTATTGTAGTGTTTGTCAGATATATGAAAATATGTTCATTCCTACATGATTATGATGACTGCCCTGACATGGATTGTTATATTGCCTTTTAATGCATTTCATCTTGACCCTAAGTAAGCTGACTGATATGCTGGATCCTCTAAGAACTGGTGTTGACAGATTGATTCAATCTTGTCATTTCATTAAATTCTGAAATGGTGGTCATTAGATTCACTTAATTCACTTAGAATGCCATGTACAACTTTAACACTAAGAAGACATCTGTATATATTTGGAAATGACTGCAGCATGGTGCACTAGTTGATCTATCAATTAGTTTATATTATTCTAAAGATGAATCATTAAAATTAATATATTTTGAGATATATGAATAATAATCCAAATGGACTCTAACAAACACCACATGCCAAATATAAATGACCTTTTCCATAATTTCATAATCTCAATAGGTTTTAGGTAGGAATGTGCACAACTAGTCGTTTAATCGTTTAACTGCCTGCTCATTTATTAAACAATTAGTATTTTACTCGTCGGTTAAACGCTGCATTAAGCATCATGTACCTTGCTCTTTGCGCCTCTGCCTCGGCTTCTTTGTAAACAGGCTGAGCAGCCAGGGAGAAAATTGCTCCTCCTCCCCTCCCCTCACACGCACACGTATCAGGGGGCAGGGCCACACAGTTTGGGGAAGAAAGTTTGGAAAGGTAAAGTGGGAAGATGGCGACGCTCCCGCGTAAGAAAATCAGCACCGTTTGGCAGTATTTTGATGCAGCAGATGACAACAAGGTCGCCTGTCGGCTGCGTAAGCAGAAACCAGTGTTGCCAACTTAGCGACTTTCTCGCTAAATCTAGCGACTTTCCAAAGCGTCCTAGCGACTTCCATCTATTCATTTTCTATACACGCTTTATCCTCACTAGGGTCACGGGGGGTGCTCGAGCCTATCTCAGCTCACTCGGGCCAGGGGACACCCTGGACAGCTCACCAGTGTGTCGCAGGGCTACATATACAGACAAACAATCACACCTACGGGCAATTTAGAGTTATCAATTAACCTCAGCATATTTTTGGACTGTGGGAGGAAGCCGGAGTGCCCGGAGAAAACCCATGCATGCACAGGGAGAACATGCAAACTCCATGCAGAAAGATCCCAGGCCCACCCTGGGATTTGAACCAGGGATCTTCTTGCTGCAAGGCGAAAGTGCTAACCACTACTCCACTGTGCAGCCGTCCTAGCAACTTTTTTTGTCAAAAGGGACTAGCGACAAATCTAGTGACTTTTTCTGCCGTTTTGGAGACTGACAGGAAAACTCGGATCATTCTGCAGTTACTGTCCTCAACAAGCAGCAGGTGCTGCTGTGAGCTCCTGCCCGTCCCAAAGCACAGGCTGTCAGTCCAGTAACCCCGCAGCAGTCCCAGTATCTGATTAGAGGAGACGCACATCACTCCGCGGCCAGACGGCAGATGAATCCCGCATGTGCAAAGTCAGTACAGATCCCATCCAGACTTATGGAGCGGGATATAAATGAAAATGTTTCTTCACTGTCATTATGTGGCTTTATAGACCCTTTATTTGTTTACAAACATTGTGACGTTTTATGTGGGCGGGGCTTATGCTGGAGGCAAAAGCAGAGCGAGAAGTCAAGCGGGACTGGGAGTATATCGTTTGCGCTGGGAGTTTGCGCTGCAAACTCGAGCATTTTTAACCCGTTAAACTTCAATGTACCGCCAGCGGTACACTTACTAATTTGCATAGGAATTTAAAGAATGTCTGAAGGCTGCAAACGCGATTATATAAACACTATACGCCGATGGAAAGCTTAGATTCTCATGAATCCACCGGTATAAACCACTTTCAGATGTGATTACCACAGCAGGTAATATAAACACATTTGTCCGGCAAAAACGAATATCCATCCATCCTTTCTCTATACACGGCTTTAACGTACACAGCGCGACTCACATTTCCAGGTTCATTATTACACACAGATGAAAATATTCCACAAAAAACGGCCATAATCCAACCTTGGACATCCAGACGACACAAGCCAGTAAACTATTTTGTCCAAAACATGTCTTGAAGTCGGTATATAATCCACGAATCGGTCGTTTTCAAGGAAATGCACCTCGCGATGCGTGTCCAATATTCCCTTTATTTCTCGTCATATTTTTTATTTACAAATAGAATATTAGCGATTTTTTGTACTGAAAATGGCTGGAATTGACTGCAGCTGAGCCGTCTCTGTCCAGTCTTTTCGCCTCAGTGCATTTAACCACAACTATCTTCGTTCCCTCTGAGCACGAGTGTTCAGTGGAATCCTATAAAACTTTAATTTGCGTTCGCCAATGTCATTCCTCATATTCTGGCATCCAAAAACACAGCAGGACGACATTTTAGAAAAGTTGATAGAGCCTAGTCCCTCAGTCTTTCGCCTTTCGGTCACGGCCGTGGGCTTCCTTTTTGCCTCCAGCTAAAGCTGTGACGTCATTCGTGACGTGGGTCATTAAAGGGTCTATTGACTAGTCGACTAGTCGCAAATAAAATTTGAGACTAGTCAGTGGGGAATTTAGTCGAAATTCCCATCCCTAGTTTTAGGTTACGCTGTTGACAATTTATTACTTAGATACACTCATTCAAACTATTTTAAAAATAATTAATTTTTATAAATTTACTACTAACTAATTAACTAGCTAACTAGATACAGCACACATGACACATCCATTATTTTTCACTATACAGGGGAAATACAATGACTTATAAATTACTTGAAAATCAAGCAAAGTGATGGGTCTGATCTAATATGTGTTCATGAAATTAAAGCAACAGATGGTCAAATTATTGTCAGACTTTTTTAAGTTATTGATATTAGAGGTATTCACAAACGAGATACAAACTGAAATATAGACGGTAGATACATTTGTGTTTGTGGGTTTCTAAAGGTTATGCGTGTCTAAATCTAAAGTTGTGTTATGCATGTAAATATAATATATACCTAAATATATCAGTGAAACTTGAACAAAATATATTAACATTTAAAATGTATACATGTGCTTTGAAGTGCTGAGTTTGGTTTGTTAAAAATGTAAAATCGTGTTATATACATTTAAGTGTTCTATGTAATTGCAACGTAAATGAATATATTCACATTTCAAGATACACTTTAACGTGTTTTGAAGTGCTGCGGTTATGTTTATGCTACGGTTATGTTTATTTATAAATGTGTCATGTGCATGTAGTTATGGTTGAAATAGAAGGATTTTTCCCAGCATCGAGAGCGCGCACGTTACGTTCATACAGTACGCGCTTTACGTTCCGCAGACACGCGCAATGATAGCCGGAAGCATCGATGGGAGGAAAATAAAAATCGATTAAATCCACTGTAATTCGCGAGTGTAAACCTTTCACTTACTGTCGTTTTTGCGACCGTAGGCTCGTATTTCTCAGTCTTTTCCTTTGCAGCTGTGCTGGAGGGGCCGGCAGAGAGCAGAAATCTGCTTCATTTGAACGAAGTTGCTCGGTAGGGTTTAGCTGACGTGTGGAGAAGTTGAGACTGCCAGAGAGCAGATAAACAAATATAAACAAGCAGGGATCAGCTGAGCGCCTGTCCGAACCGAATCAGCAGCACGGAGAGATGGCAGGGAGAGCGAGACTCCTCTTCTGAGCCCAAGAATGATCCACAGGAGACCGTGACTTACATTATACTTGCTCCATGTCAACTGTCAACACTGGCACACAAAGAATTTCGGAAACACAACACGAGGACCAGCCATAGGCTTTAGCAGAAAATCCACTGCTCCTGTCCCTGTCTCTTTGTCAAGACATAGCCAGGTTAGCATGGACAGCCAATGAGTTTACCCTCCACTTCTCAGCTGTAACGACACGAACACACATTACAGTGCCAGGAGACGGAGGTAAACACTTTCTGTTAACTTTGCTTCTTCCCCATAAAGGGCCTGCGAACTAAAGCACTGACCTAAGCTAGCTTGGCAGGCCACATATCCTGTTTGTGTTTGAATTTTTTTTCTGTTGCGTTCAGTTTACCAGCAGGAATGTTATCTAATCGGGTTTGCTGTTGCATTTTTCCCCCAGCGTTTTCTAGAAATACTCATGTCAATACTAACAACAGCCAAGAGATTGTGTGCTGCAGAGTCAGATTGTGAACTGAGGAATATCTGGAATTTGAGTGGAGTCTTGTCTGTTTTTGGGATGGTAATATTTCTGTCCACTCTGTAATCACCTTTGACTGATCTATGGCTACTTATGTCAGGAGTGGAACTAACATGGCCCACCAGGCAACCCCTAGTTCCCAGAAGGCCCTGATGATGGAGCTGAAGTCTCTGCAGGAGCAGCCGGTGGAGGGTTTCCGCATCACTCTGGTGGAGGA
Organism: Acanthochromis polyacanthus; assembly: GCF_021347895.1. Lineage (NCBI taxonomy): Eukaryota > Metazoa > Chordata > Actinopteri > Pomacentridae > Acanthochromis > Acanthochromis polyacanthus. The sequence goes on from NC_067117.1 coordinate 20,902,449, forward strand.
GTCTGACCTCTACAACTGGGAAGTGGCCATCTTCGGACCCCCGAATACCCTGTATGAGGGCGGCTACTTTAAGGTGGGACAAACTTTTACCAGAACATGTATTCAGAAAAGTCAAAGCAGGGCATCATGTTTGCTTTGTGAAGCCATTATACAGTAAATTCAGCAGCAGGAGATTACATATTTGTGTGTGTAGTCCAACTGCGCTATTGGTGAAATTTACTTCCTAAGTAAGACATACAGATCTGAAAACAGCCAGGTAGTTCACTTTACAGTCACCCTACTCCTACTCAAAGTGTCACACTAAATACTCCTGCACTTCTAAAACCTATAAGTCAACAAGATTTTTTTAAGACAGCCATTTCTATAGTTGAATAATTTTCAGTTACCCCTCTGTGTCCCCTTAATTCCCCTTGCCCAGCCGACACCCTCCTCACTCTGCAATGGTTGTGCTTCAGATAGCTATTTTTAGCGATGAGACCGATATAGATGGCACCACAGAGAAGGACTAAGAGAGAGGGGCATGATTAGACTCATCTTCTTTTCTTTAATGTTACTTATTCTGTAAAATGTTCCAAAAATGTAGTGCAGCGAGAGCCCGCTTTCAAGCTGGGGCCGTGCAGATGACGCCACCAGGAAGGCCAAAATAATACACAGCAGGTATTGCTGTAGTCTGCTCTTTCAGCTGGCCCATGTTGATTCTGCCTTTAGAGTGTTATCTATTATTGGGTTTACTCAAATCAATTTTGTTTATCTTAAGTCACAAATTTGTTTTGTCCTGCTGCTTTCTATGTTTGTTTCATCTTATATATCTTTAGACATTGGGCTCGGATCCCCGATACGCACTAAAGTAGGAGAAACCTCAGGAGTAACAGCAAAGCAGGGAGATATTAGGTGCTGTAACTTGGAGTTAACTCTGATCAGATCGCCAACCTTAAATCACCCAACCTGCATGTCTTTCAAAGAGATATGTAACTTATTAACACAGAGGCCTCACTCTGCCAACACTGACCTACTTGCTTTAAAACAACTAGTGCTCACCTCTGCACCACTGACTTCCATATAATTACATTAATAAATGACTTGTAGAGTGTGGTTTACCACAGAGAGGCGTACCTTGATTGTGATACTTAATGTGAGTACAACTGACCTTCATTTAATGAAGAATCGGTGGAAGTGATTGATGAAGGTATTTGTGTAACTTTGTTTCTGCTGCTGAACCCTGTGTGACTCCTGGGGCATTAAAGGCATTAGAGGAGATTTAATTTCCTACGACTTTGAACGTAGCATGCGCATGCACACAAACAACCTCTCCCTCACCCCCCCTCTAACCTCCCCCCTCTTAACATTTACGAAGAAACGCCCCCCTCCAGAAACTTCCGTAGCACTCGTGAAGTTGTCTTTTACGGCTGGGTCCCCCTGGATCTTTATCTGCCATTATGTAAAAAAGATGAGCAAAACAAGTCGCCAGCTAACTACGAAGCTATACCAAAGCAACTCATACAGAAAACACATAAGTCCAAGGCGTACGTAATCTACGTAACTAGGCCTGAGCCGGAAGATTTTTGATTGACAGGAAAGGGAGCAAACCAAACGCCTCGGTCCGAGCGCATTGATTGGCTGATGTTTTTCAGGTCCTGCCATGTCCACAGTTATTTTTTTTATTTTTTATTCTTTTAGAGACCATACATACAAGTCCACTAAAGGTCAGTATATTCATTTTATGTGAATCAGACAAATTAAACAAAAAAAACATCCTCCATAATGCCTATAAAGAACATCCAATCTATAAACAGGGATGAGGTGTTTTGGTGTATGTACAGTACTCACCAAAAGTCCAGAGAAAGGGGTTTGAACTCCGAAGGAGAATGAAATACAAGGAGTGATTATCAACTTTTATCGAATAGCCTTCAGAGATGTATTACCATTTTACAGAAATGACTGCGGTGTGTTCACTGGCCTCACTTTTATGTGTAAAAGTAAGTTATCTACAGGCTGAACCACAAGATACAAACCTCTTGTCAGCAAAACACAATAAATCGACAAGTGAAAAGTATTCTGGAGCAAAGCTTAATAAACAAGTTAGAAGTTAGGAGGAAGACTGAAGCTGATCTAAACCATTCCACTGCTTTAGTGAAACAATAGGGTTGTGTCAGGCCTTGGCATATATGGCTGTTTTAATTTACTGGATCACTCATATTTAAAAATGATGGAGGAGCAGGATAAATTCAGAAACGCACAGGCAAATTTTGTTTGGCTGTTTACAAAGCAATTCTTCCAATCTCATTGGCAACACCTTCATCTTGCAACAAGACAATGACCCCAAACGCACTGCTTCTGCAGCCAAAGCTTTTATCAGTGGAAAGCATTAGACTGGCCAAGGCAGCCACCAGTACTGAACCATAATGATCATTATACCTGCTGAAAAAAGGAGACTAAAATGAGCCAAGCAACTAAAGGCGGCTGTTTTTTCAAGTATTCTCAAGGAAGACATTAGAAATGAATTATGTCAATGGCTCATAGAGTAGATAAGATAGCTACATAACCAAACATTAGACTTTCTAACTTCTATTTCATTTAACACTAATCTGTTACCTACTTTTGCACATCTGAAAAAGTAGCTCTTAAAATAGCTTTAGAAGGGCATTATGCAGTGAAACTTTTGCCAGCGCAACATGACATCTGTGTTTTTAATGTCCCACGGCTACAGTAGTGGAATGACTCGTTGTAGAGTAGTGATAGTCCTATCTGACTGGCAAGTAGTGTTAGCTGGGGTGGTGTTACACACACCCAGGCCTACAAGCCTTTCACCCAGATAATTGCACAACACTTTGGAAAGCCAACACAGATCCAGAAGCACCTAATGTTATGTTATCTCATGTCTGGTGCTTATAAAACATATTAGTGTGATTGTAAGTATGGCTGGATGTGTGATTTCTGTGTTGTGACATGTTTCAAATGAAAGGTTACAGGAAGCTACTTTGTGATTAAATACCTGCTATTGGTGAACTTGTGAGGTTAGACAATTCAGTCAGAAGAGAGGTTATTATTTAATGCAGCATTATAGTTTGATTTGGGGAGTTAGCAGGATGCACACTGTAGTATGACTGCAGTGTGGACTAAATTCATTCTATCAAGATCTGTTTTTAAATATCTTACATTCCTGGTTCCTCAATGTCAAAAGGAAGCTAATAGCAACTTGCATGGGCAAGTTGGTTCATTTTTGACACAGTTTCACTTCAAAACCTAAAGGAAAAAATTAGTTTGTAAGGCCAGCAAAATGATCTATTATATATTTTACAGATATATTTATTTGAGTTATGTTTTGGCACATTCTGCCTTTCCCTCAATCTGAGACCCCCATAGATTCAAAGGCCTGAACCTTATAACTTTGGTCAAGCTTGGTTGTCTGTGAAATGTTCTGACTGTCAACCTGTGCATGTTCTTGCAGGCTCACATCAAGTTCCCAGTCGACTACCCGTACTCCCCACCAACCTTTCGCTTCCTCACTAAGATGTGGCACCCCAACATTTATGAGGTAAAATGTTGTGTGTTTGTCATTTTCATCTTTCATGCCAAAAAAAACAACAAAAAAGTAACTTTGACACACAATGATTAGTTTTTACATGTTAGATAATGGGCTGCAGAGTGGAGTAGTGGTTAGCACTTTTGCCTTGCAGCAAGAAGATCCTGGTTCAAATCCCGGGGTGGGCCTGGGATCTTTCTGCATGGAGTTTGCATGTTCTCCCTGTGCATGCGTGGGTTTTCTCCGGGCACTCCGGCTTCCTCCCACAGTCCAAAAATATGCTGAGGTTAATTGGTTACTCTAAATTGCCCATAGGTGTGAATGCGAGAGTGATTGTTTGTTTGTGTATGTAGCCCTGCGACAGACTGGCGACCAGTCCAGGGTGTCCCCTGCCTTCGCCCGAGTCAGCTGGGATAGGCTCCAGCACCCCCGCGACCCTAGTGAGGATAAAGCGGTGTATAGAGGATGGATGGATGGATGGATGTTATATAATACCACAGGGAGATTCTAAACATTCAGACACCTTCATGTTTACATCACAGATGTTATCCAGTGTGTTTTGGTCTCCTTTCAGAACGGAGATGTGTGCATCTCCATCCTGCACCCTCCTGTTGATGACCCACAGAGCGGCGAACTGCCCTCTGAAAGGTGGAATCCCACCCAGAACGTCAGGTAATTTGTTTTTCCATTTTCTGTATAAGCTTACATGTATTCTGTAACATAAATGTGCTGTCTTATTTGCCTGTTCATAGCTGTAATTTGTCATTTTATAGTACAATAAATGTAACTGAAACTGAATGTTGATGATAAAGCTGAGGGTTAAAGGGGAACTTTACTTATTTTTTACATAATAAGTTCAGTTTACAGGTCTTGGAGAGTACTACTACTGTTAGCCTGAAAAAAGTTGCATTAAGCATCTCAAGTGATGTCACATGGCGGCTCTGTTGGGGCCTGAATACTGCAAATTTGAAAATGAATAAATCAGAAAGAAGTGAACTTAGTAAACTTTTATTATCAGCACTACATCTCTGCTTGAGGCTAAATTAGCTGCCATTAGAGCAAAAGCTACACATCTGAATTACTAATGTGGTTGAGTTGCATTATGGGTAATGTATATGCCGTGTGACGACAAATTTGTGCAATAAAATGGATACGTTGTTTTTACATGCTAAATTTTTGGTGTGACCCATTAATAACTGTTCCTGAGCGTCTGCAACAAAAAACATGAAAGGTCGTCTGATACATACAACTTTTACTGTTCCTTTGTTCTGTGTTACATCTAAAGAAGACACTGTTTATGAGTCTTTCTTCTATAGTTAGCATGTCAGCATTATTCACAGAGTTGAGGTAAAGTGCTGAGTCTGTGTTTGAAAACCTAAGCAGATTGGGTGCAGTGTGTAATTGAGCCACAAGAGGAAAGAGGTGAGGTAGCACCTCTGTCTGAGCTGGCATGAAGCTTGTGAAGTTTGAAAAAAGTGCTTTTCTTTGATGACAGGATGCGATATCAGAGTGTAATCATTTTGTGTCTGTGTTCTTTTCTGGTCAGGACCATCCTGCTTAGTGTGATCTCTCTGCTCAATGAGCCCAACACGTTCTCTCCAGCCAATGTGGATGCCTCTGTTATGTTCCGTAAATGGAGGGACAGCAAAGGCAAGGATAAAGAGTATGCAGAGATAATCAGGTAACGTTTTGTTCATGTACAGACGGTTGTACGTTGTAATAACTTCAAACAAGTGTACTTTATCAGAATCAGATCAGAATGAGAGAGGTTTTATTGCCTACTAAGTGTTCGCATTCAAGGAATTTGACTTGTTTTAGTACATAACAATAAACAGTAATATGTAGATTAAAAGGGTTGCAAGTTGTAGGCATTAGGTGGAACAAGGTAAATCAGAAGCAATGTGTATGGGGTTTATAACTAAAAAAAAGTAGGAGAAATATTTCCTGTGTGGAGGAATGCGCAAATTAGTTACCGGAGAATATACAAGGTTGCATAGTATGTAATGTGAACAACAACTTGGAATGTGCACCAGTGCAATAATTTTCTCAATCTGGCAAATGCTCGAATACCAACTTGAACTTGTTTCTGATTTGCCGGCAGGAAGCAAGTTATGTCAACAGCAGCGGACGCTGAGCGCGATGGCGTCAAGGTGCCAACCACATTGGCGGAGTACTGCGTCCAGACCAGGGTTCCCTCTCAGGACAGCAGTTCAGACCTTCTCTACGACGACCTCTACGACGACGACATGGAGGAGGAGGACGAGGACGAAGACGAGAGCGAGATGGAGTCTGTAGGTGAAGCCGGCGGGATGAGTGCTGTGGAGGACGGCGGAACGTCCACCAGACGTTACGACAACCAGGACGACTCTGGCAACGAAGACTCATGATGATCTGGATGATAAATCTTCCCTGCCAACTCCCTCGCCACTGTCCTTCTTTTTTTCAGTGTGCGTGCGTGCGTGTGTGTGTGTGTGTGTGTGTGTGTGTTTGCACATACAGTGGGGTCAGAAGTCTACTGCCAAAAACTTTTCATCATTTATTAAACTAATACTTAGTGTTTGGTCAAATAATAGTTCTCAGACGCTGTTACATAGCTTTTCAGCAGAAGTTCGTTGGTACTGTTTTCACTGAAAGTCAGAATTTGGCGTTTCCACCATTTGCCTTAATTACAGCTTTGCACTCTGTCTGGCATCAAATGTTTTGCAGAGTTTCAAAGTTGAATTATTCCAGCATTGTTTCAGAGCACCTGGGAGTGTTTTTGATAAGTTTTGAAATGCTCCACTGAAGAATTCGAGGATCCACGATGATGATGATGATAACGTGCTTCTGCAGAGTCAGTGTAAGTTACTGACTCTAGACAAAGCAAAATATCCCCACGCCTGAATATTTACATGACTGTATTCAACTCTAGCTTTTAATTCCTGTTTTTGTAACTCTCTTGTGCAACCAAATCCTCACTTGCTTTAAGTTGTTTGGTTGCAGTCGTGAAGTTAACCATTTTTATTTAATTTCTTCAGTCTTCATCACTGAAACATCTGTATTGTTCAGGTCAGCCATTAGACTTTAAATGGAATAGTTTGGTCACTTCTGCAGTTTATTTTCTTTTACCTGTTTGTCAGCTGGAGCTGGCTTCATATTCTTTATGCAGGCACGGCTTGGTTTTATTGCAACATTTATGCGTTGTTCATTGGTATTCAGATGGTAAAGGTCTGAATGACAACAGTTTGGTTTTACGAAAGTCTTTCCAGTCTGCGATTTACTGCAGAAAACAATGAGGCTCCAAATTGCTTTACATTGTCTGTTGACTTACGAGTACCAACAGAAACAGTCAGGACGTTGGCTCCATTAAAGGCCGTTATGATGTATACTGTGCAACGGGAGCTTCTATATGTTCGTATTTGAATCATGCCGTGTTGAAGGTCAGGCTAAATCTTCCACTACGTCAGTATTTCATTTACTGAGCTGCACTTCCCAAAGATACAACCGATACTTGTATCAGTTCTGAATAATGCATTATTTATTTATAACCACTCTCTGAGTAAGCATTTTCTTAGTTCTGATAAATGATGAAAACAAATTGTTCTCGTGGTGGTCTCTTGAACCCCACTGTAGCCGGTTGGCTCGCGGTCTGGCCAGTCATGTCGGATTGTAAGATTGGATCTATCCACTGTGTCTTTCCTTGTTGTTTTTCTATGTTTATTTGGTTGACACTGTCCTCCCTGACTTGTCTCCTGTATTTTCTGGGATGGCTCAGACAGTCTGGCATTGGGACACTTTAGCTGTTTGGCTCATTAACCAGTCGATGAGCTGTCCAGCTTGTCCTGTCTTTGTCATTCAGTGCGTCCCATAGCAGAATATCTCTGTCCCTCACGCCTGTCTGTTCGACTTTGATGCAATCAACTTAAACTTGCAAAACTTGCAAACACAGGCTCTGCCGTGACTTCACCCTCTTGGGGGACACTTTCAGTAGTGTCCATCACAACGTCTCCCTCATGATCGCCTCCCCCAAAGCAACGTCCTTTGGTTAGGGGGTGAACAAGTAGAAGACTCTTTTTCTCACGTCGCCTCCTGCACCTCTCTCTGCCTCTTAAACCTCAGGGCCTCAATAGACTTTCACTGAGAGAGAAAAGCCAGTCAAAGAGAATCTTAAGACACAAACTGCTCCTCATCTCCACCTCCTTTTCTTACTTTCTATATCACTTGGTGTTATTAGAGGGCCAAGAATGCTCTGAAAGTCTCCAATCTCACTGCTAGCGTTAACACGTGACTGAGTGCTGCTGTTGGTCCCGATTAAGGTTCTTCAAGTTGTTTTCTTTTTGGTAGAAAAGAGTCAAATAAAGAAAAATCGAAATACATCTGTAGGGACTTTCTCCTCAAGGCAAAGCTCACATTATGTTGCGATAGATGTGAAAATGTTCCGTTTTTTGCGCCGTGACTCCAACTTCTGCTTAAATGCAAACTAGTGAAAATTGGACGTTGTTACTGTGCTGCACCACATAAAGAGTCTGTTTATCGACAGGGACAAAATCAACATGCAGCTTAGATACACATTTGCATTTGAATGAATATGACACTGATTGCCTGTTGTCTGTGTGTGTGTGTGTGTGTTTACATTTAGTATTCATATTGGCTATGATGTCAGGATTTTCCTTGTTTCTGTTTCTGTGGAATCAGTGGGAACTTCTGTCACACGAGTTGAGTTTGCCCAAATGACCTTTTCCACTTTGTCCAGTTAAGAAAACATTCAGTGTGCTTGCACTTTGTCCTAGTGCTGTTTTGGGTGGCCTGAATCGGCCAAGGATTTGACTGGTTTTAAAAAAAGAAAAAAAACACACCCTCTGAGTATTAAGCTTTTGAACACACTGAACAGCATAATGTGACTAAAATTACTTGTGCTGCATTGAGTACACCACACACTTTGAGCTGTGTTTTATGAATCTGTTGCCCTGTTCAACACAACAGAGCACCGGGGCAAAACCTGTGATTCCAATGGATGGATTTTATGCCAAGGAACCTAAGTAAAGCCCCACAACTGTTGATTTTAAAGACTATGGAGCAACAGATGCATGTAGTGGATTTAATGCTGTTTGAATAGACTCTTTATGAGTTACCTTTTGGATTTTAATGTGAAGCCAAAGGAGTGAAACTTTTTCTCCTGGCCCTGTGCTTTGGAGGCTCACAGAGACTGGATTCTGTTGAGGATGAGGAGAGGATATCCACTCCTGAACCGGACTTTTATTACAGCACAAGAGGAGGTGGATACATGCCAGACATTTGGAACTTTTCTTGACGTGGTCCCCGTTTTCACCCATCCCCCACCATATAGAGAAGAAGTAAAATCAGTAGTAAGCAATGACAAGTACCAATCTCGTGTGTGTCTGCTAAAGGAATAGTCGAGCATTTTGGAAAATATATGCTTTCTGATTGTACGTTGGATGAAAAGATTGATATCAGAATGTCTATTAAATATGAGGCTACAACCAGCAGCAGGTTAGCTCATTTTAGCATCAAAGGTGGAGTCTGTGATACTGGAGAAAGGTTGGTGATGTCAGCTGGTTAGAACACTTTCAGACAGGCTCTCCTTTCTGCTAATATGATGGCTTCTGAATTTGTTGGCTTCATGTCATGAAATGGCATCTTAGTCACTTTTCGATAAAAGTCGAAATTGCAGTTTCACTAGGTTGGACCCAGTAACATTTCTGTGTCACTTTGAACACAGCACAAGTCTGAACTACATGCCGTCTCAAGAACAGAAAACGATTTGGGGGAAGCTTTTTCCACATTTCAACACCAATATTAGTCCAAAAACATTGCAGAGAGTGCAAAAGACATTAAGTGTGGAAAAAAAACTAAAACACAAGACACCTTCCCATGAACGTTAACCTACATTTTTACATCTATTACAAACTGGAATGCCCATAAAAATAAACCTTTACTGCAATGAAGGCAGACTCTTCCAGATTAATGAGATTCATCAATTATAAATATAACCCAGATTTTGGCTGAATGTTAACAGGAGTTTATTTTGTTGCTTCCAGCTGCCACCTCTGAGGTTATAGTTGGCTAAAACCTGCATCAGGCAGCAGAAAGATTCATATTAGCATCTCGGAATCAAGACAGAAGCTCATGAAACGGCAAAAGTAGCTGTATTAAATCATGTAATTGTAAAGACATGGAGAAGTCTAAAAGGATCTAATGGGAAGTCACATTGTGTGCTTTACTTCAGAAGAGGTGAGCTGCCATTTGTCACAAAGCAGACTTGGAGTCTTCTGATTATTAGTGCATTATTATGCATCATATCATGTGATGTACTGTCCAATCTCTGACAAATATCGCTAGGTACTTTAGCTCTCTGTCGCTGTTGTGGGTATATCTGAATGAAGCTGTAAGGAGTGTAATTGTAAAAGTGACTTATGCCTGAACGACAGAATGCCATCACTTTACCAGATTGATGAAGCCTGTGTCGTTACGTAGCCCATGTCTGAAAAGGGCTTTAGATGGAACATGTCAGATTTATGCTGCTGCTCACTCCCACTGCCCCCCCTTCCTGCCAGCTCTCTTCCCTTCCCCACTCTTCTGTACATGAGCAACAACATGCACGGGACATGATGGAATAGTGTTGTGTGGATCAGTCTGAGCCACTTTGTTGATTTCCCATTTACAGAGTCAGCACTGTGGATCTAAGTGGACTGTGAGGAGATAAACAGTGACTTTCATAAAAATAGTGTTGGATTTGAATCACTGATTCCACCTTTAAGACCAGAAACAGTGAAACATCTAGTCAGCTTCAAATTAACACCTAAGTAACACATTATATCTGTTTAAAAAAAAAACCAGAATGAGAGATTGTGGTTTCACCTGGTTAATGTGCTGGACTAAAATCTGGCCAAGTGGAGCTTATTCCTTATTCCAGTCTTTGTGCTAAACTAAGAAAATCAACTTGTGGCAGTAACTTGACATTTAACAGACCAATAAAAGTTGTATCGATCTTCTCATCTGACTCTGCAAGAAGCAAATAAGCGTATTTACCTAAATCAAAATGTTAAACTATTGCTTCAAAGCCAAGTTACTGCCTCCCATCGCAAGTTTAGAAATCAGAATCCACGTTTTTGTTTTGTGAGAGCAACGTCTAGGTTTAGTGTAGCCCTTATGATAGCTGTTCAGTTTAAACTTCTTCAGTATTGTCCATTTTTAAGTTGAAATTTCTCCTCCTGCCCTTGTTTTCACAACAGGGGCAGGTGGAGAAAAGCTCAGAAGACCTCTCTAGGGAAGACTGGCCACCAGCTAATTTTCAAAAACTCAACCTGAGAAACGGCTCACTAAAAAGGACTGCAGTCTAAGATGTCGAGACGTTAGCTCACACATACCGTTACATACAAAACCCGAATGAAATCATTCAGTTCATTTAATCTGTGTGTGTGTGTGTGTGTGTGTGTGTGTGTGTGTGTGTGTGTGTGTGTGTGTGTGTGTGTGTGTGCGTGTGCGTGTGCGTGTGTGTGCACAAGTGTGTGTTTTTGAAGCGTTGGCCGACACTGTGCGGTCACACACTCACTGGACTGGCCTGTCCACATTGTTACCACAACGTGTCCGCACCAATCGATGTTAAAGCTGTCCTCGTTGGTTTCATCTTTGATTTTATTTTTGTTTTTTCCTCATCATTTTGTGTTTGTGAGGATGCAAACGTCACTCATAAAGTTTCTATTGTAAAAAAAAAAAAAAAAAAAAAGGAAAAAACCTAAGTTGTTGGATTTGTTTTCAATATTGCTTTGATATCTGTTGCTAAGCCCACATGTCATGGAAAACAGACGACAGCAAGTTTTGGACTAAGATTAGGAGCGGTGTTCAGATGGACAGTTGTGGTTAAGTTGGAGAATCATTCAAAATAAAACAGTATGTCATTGAAGCCGGCTGAGAGGTTTTCATCTTATTTTGAGCCAATTACTGTGTTATTTATTTATTAATACTCAAGTTATAGTAAAAACCTGTCATGGTATGTAGCCATGCATTTAGTTGTGGTTTCATTTGTCCAGAGGTTGATTTGTCTCTGAGATTTGTGCCTGATTTTGTTTGTCATGCACACAAGATTGTCACAAAAACATGCATATTTAAAATATATATATATTATCCATGTCAATCTGGATGATCCACAGTCCTCACGGTAAAATAATCCAATTGGAACTACTTTTTTAAGCAAAGAAATATTTTCTGTAAAGTCATTAAAGAAAATTCCATTCAGCTCCATTCTATTGGTGAGGAGGCAGAAACCTCAGAAATGAATTATTTAAGAAAAAAAAAAGAGCAGCCAGTATGGGGTGAGACAAAGTTACTGTAAACTGTGTGTCAAAGAATGAACTACTTTGGAACAGTGAAAAAATACACTTCATTTTCTCTGAATGTGAGCGTGTGTGTTTGTCAGTGTGGATGCGAGTCACTCCTCCTGTGGTATTTATGCAGTTCATGTGTTACAGTCCCGTTCATTTTCAGTATTTTTTTGCCACTCCAAGTTGTTTTATCCGCATTGGATATCTTCAGACCGTTACAGCAAGAATCAAAGTTAAAAATGAAAGTTTAGGAACATTAACATTACCCCCTAGTTTGAATCCATTGTGAGACTGATTTCATAGCACAGAGGCGATGTTTGGATGCTCCACACCCCAAAGCTACCAAACTGCACAGTAAATGCTAAATCGTGAAGGTCATTCCAAACAGAACAATTAGCTATCTTTAATCACAGAGAGGTGCCTATATGCTCTGCCAAGCATGAAATGAATTACTGATTCCATCTTTTTCTGCCTGTACAACAGTTCTACTTCATGGTGTATGGAAACTGAAATGATACGGGGGAACTTTCACTGACCTCCACTTACATGATCCACGTTCACTGCACTTTCCTGCATGTCTTTATAATGAAAAATGGCGGGTTAACTGATGTCAGCGCTTCCATTCTGCTTTATGAGTTGAAAGATCACATTTGTTTCTTTAATGACTCTTATTTCATCCCTTCAGCAGAGGATAATAACCTAATCCTGCGGCATGAAGTCCAGATCAGAGCACGTACCTGTATATAGTAGTGCAGCAGTAGCATGTCAGTCTGACCATTTGCTTGTAAGAGAACAAGCACTTTGGATTACGTTTTTATAGGTTTATACTGTTGTCTTTAAAGTGCAACTTATTTTCAGATCACTAATGTTGAATTAATTTATCTACAGTAAAGGATAGGAAACACAAAAAATTAATTGAAACCACTGTATGTGTCAGGCTTCACAATGCATTTGAATATGAGCTCCATTTGTAAAGGTATCATTACTAAAAGCTCCATAAAATATAGTTTATCCTCCGTGACAAATACGGTTTTCCTAATGTTCACCGTTTGACATTTATGATGATGACTAAGATTCAACTAGAATCATTACATCGTAACAGTCGCTCTTAAATTTCATGATCATTATTTATGACATAATGTAGTGAGATCTGCTGCTTGCTTTACATTTCTGAACAGCGATTCCTCTGAATAAAATGAGAGGCGTTTCTCATTTTTATTTCATTGCTTAGAGCTGGAATAAAAAGATGTTTCTGATGTTAGAGTTCATGTAAAATGCAGTTTTGAACCAATGGTACCAAAAGTGCAGCATTGTGAAGAAATAACATGTTTTTGTCCCCACCCAGTGGCAGCATCTTCTGTTCACAATTCAATTTTTTTCAGCTTCCTTTTCACTTTATCATGCTATTTTTACACCAGTATCCCCTTTTATCCTTGTTTTTCACACTTTAAAAATACATTTAAAAATAACGTGATACGAAGGAGGAAACATCAGGAGGTTGGACAAAATTTCTAGTATTTATTCTGGCAAAATCTGACTCAAAGTAGAGACAGATAACAGCATTACCACACAAAACATATCCTTCACTTTAAGGTTTGCTGTTTGACCTGTGGTGGAACTCTCATGTTTAGAGCGGCCCTCCTCCATTATATTTGTCTACACTCATTTTTCTGCTTTGGGTGTGGATTTCATCTTATTTACATTCAAACAAACATAATTTGCATGCTTAATCACATTGCACATGACTAAGAAGATACAAGGACACAGATAATCATCTTTTTGTGCAGTACCTCGGATAAAATCATTAAGCCCGAGTTCAACTGTTGATTCATTTCCTCCCTGCTTGTCTTGACAGAAGAAAATCTATTACTTAGATAAGATTTCGCAGAAGAGATAAGCCCTAAGCAAATGGTAAACACAGAAAAAGTCAGAATTCTGGATGCCCTGCCCGAAGAGAGTAAAGTCCCATGTGAGTTGGCAGTTATCCTCCTTATTTAATCCTCCCCAGTGTATAGTCTACAGCTGCATCACTGTTTGTCTTGCTGAGCCTCCAAGTGTCTCTGTGCTGCCCTAAGAGTGTCCTGCAGGTCTTTGTACCCAGCCAGAGAGCAGGCCTCCTCCAGCTGGGCCCAGCGGTAGTCCTGGTGTTCGTCAGACAGAGTCACAGCGGTTCCTGGGTCTCTCAGCTCGGCCAGCCAATACAGCACCTCTTTGGGTTTTCCTCGCACCTCGTAGCGCAGCTCCTGAAGGAAACCGTCAATTACCCGCAATTGCTCGGCCCCTAAACCTGCCTCCTCCCTGGTCTCTCTCAGAGCTGTAGTGAGGTCGTCCTCACCCGGGTCCACATGACCTGAGGGTGAAGATATTACAGACAACACTTGAAGACATATCACTAGCATGTAGCTCATTAGTACCTGATTATCTGTTATCAACCAAATGATACATGCACTGTTTTTTAACACACCTTTGGGTGGGGTCCAGTGGTGCTCACCATAGGAAGTCTGCAAAAGTAGATACTCTATATTGCCTGCTGGAGGAATGCAACTGGCAAGACGTCGAAACACTATAAAGCCACAAGCTCGCAATGCCATTTTCCTGTTTAACAAATTTGCACATAAACAATGTTTGCATTATGTTGTGTTCCAACTTTCCAGAAAACAAAGGACTGTAGTGTGTAAGGTAAAGACAGCATCAGTCATTTCTGACAGCACAAACACAACACAGGTTTTTCAAAGCGTAAACCTGTGCACTTTTTAGGGGAGAAACTACTTTGCAATGGGCTATTATGGAAAGTCTTATTTCCCTTCATAACCGCTTTTTCAAGCTTGAAACATTTGCTCATCTGTTTTCCAACACCACGCTGTGCAACTAGCACAATATTTGTGGCGTCGCTGTATGCAGACGGCCGCTGCAGCTGTGATTAGAGGTACTATGGCTGGTTCCATACCGCCTGACTACTGTTGCACCTGTGGTTCAAATGACTGTCGGTTGACCACTAATATGTCAGCATCCTTTCCTCTGTTTTTTGTGAATTCACACAGTTGATCATGATGCAGATGTGCGGACTAAAAATTGATAAGGCTCTGGTGTTCACAGGTCATTTTATAACTCCACTTGTGCACTTAGGCTATCTGGAAACCACAGGTGTATTTAATTTAGTTTTACTGATCACAGGTTTTCTAACTTGTGCGTTAATGATCACAGGTGTAGTCACTTACATTGTGTTGAGTTTTAGCTATAGTGTTTCTAAAGTAGTTGTTACTGACTTTTCATAAGGGGAAAATCTATTTGTCAACTTAGAAATTATGCATCATTTGACATTTAAATGACATTGTACAGGTGTGTTCTCTGTTGTTTACTGTATATATACATGTTTTATTAGTTCACCTTTTACATTTTTGCTATTTGTTACTATTTTTACTACGTAATTCTGCGCAACAGTTCTGCCATGATGGGACCATTTAATATTCAACATGTGTAAATTAGTCATGTGAAGGGAGTGCTCTTTCTGATATAAACTGGCTAGTACTGCTGCTAACTGCAGACTTTCCAGCTCTCACTAGCTTAAGTTTAGCCTTTGCTTGTAAGTTACAAAGTCCAGAATTGCTAAATCTGACTGGAGTTAACCTGAACTGTCCATGATAATCTTTCACAGCATAGATGGTGTTAACATACAAACACAGTCAGTCTCCTAATACTCCTAATAGCTTCATTGAATCTGTGACAGTATAGTTATGATACTAAAAAAAAAATCCTATTTCATTCTGACAATTTGTGACAAACGTTATCTACCACAAGCAGTACAACTCTGGTGATGGAGATTTTACAGATGTACAGTTTGTACAAGACAGTAGGGGAAGTTACTGGTGCATTAAAAAAGTGTCGCTGAATGGCGCGTGTTAGCTAGCTTGCTTCTCGAAATACACAAATCAGACGTTAATCATACAAGTACGTTTTTACAGTTTCTCGTCATGTTTCTCTCGTTTCTGTCGCTTCTTTTAAATTCTTCATGCTCACAGACTGCACAAATGACGAGCAGCAAGCCATTGGTTTTCAAAAACATCTACAACTTACTGTTTATTCTCAGTGACAAGATTTCATTGGGCGCTGTTGTGTTTCTCACCAGAAGCACTGAGCGGTGCACTCAGATAGTGGTTCGGCCCACTGCGAGGACCGGCACAAAAGGTTCCGGTTTGTAGAACGGAGGTAAAATCGATCAGAGGTTAAAGTTCCTATCATAGCTGCATTCAGGTATATTATAATGTGTCACAGATTTGATAATGTAATGCTTTATAGACTGCTGTTATTATGATTCATCGTTGTTATCAGAATTGCAATATGTTTGTATACTGCTCGGTATTTTATGTATAATGATGAATTATTGTACAAACTGATGTCAAACCTTAATATGCAAAAGAATTACAGAAATGAATAATAGCAGAGGAGTACACAGAACAATATTTGCCTCTGAAATGTCATTGAGTAGAAAAAGGAATCATAATATAGTAAGAAATCTTATGAAAAATTCTCAAAGTTATACATCGGCACAATAATTTGTTAAATTTAACATGCCACCATTGTTACTACTACGATAACAAATGATGATGATGATGATGATAGTGATGAAAACTATATAGGAAGTCTTAGGGGCACCAAAAGGTGAAATGATAAGACTAAAATGCTCTGATAACTGATCTCCCTTTTTAAGACAATAATACATTTGAATTGATAGATTCATCCTGCTGTAAATCTCTCTCAATGACAGCTTAATCAAATAGGCTTATGATAAATGTGCACATGTCTGTACTATCAAATAGCTGTTGTGCCTGTGAGAGACTGATAAGAAATGTACCGAGTGGGGCTAACTGAAGACAGCTTGTATCAGAAGATAAAAAAGATAGGCCCCCCTTCCCACGCAGCCCTGAGCTGTCGGCAGAACATTTGATCAGCTTGAAGGAGGAGACACAGCTGCTGAGTTTTAAGGTAAAATAGGTTAAAATTTCCTTTCGATATTTTCAAACAAAAACCAAAACTATACAGTGAGAGACAATCACACAGACATAGAGTTGTATAACATATTACTGAAAGAACTGTACAAACTTAGCTGTAATCTTTAAAGGTTTACTTATTTTTTGTCTTAACGTGAATTACTGTTTAGCTGTTCTGTGGCTCCTTCCTTCATATCAGCCGTCTGTAATTTAGACACAGGCTTCAAGAAATGTGACTTTTGCCGCTGCTTCTACTGTGCTTACTCAGCCTGAGCTGAAGTGCTCATTATTCCACTCCACTATACATGAATCATGCTTGCATCCAGATATTTTTGGTCTACACTGACTGTCATAGAGATTACACATGGAGATGATGCAGCTCTGGAGAACCAATGCCTGTGTTGAATGATGACAGCTAAATCTATGTCATTTACTTTAGCCTATATGTGTCACTTTATGTAGGTCATTGACTGCAATCATCGGGCACATGATTGAACTGTTATTTTGCATTTAGGAAACAGACAACAAGCCAAAAATTGTGCTTGCTGTGGAATTATTTCCTTTTTTAAGCCTTTTTTTTTATTGCAATGAATATGTTCACACAGAATATAACAGATGATGGTGAGACAGATATTATGGACGAATGCTGCAGGTCTTAGTGTGTCTGGAAAAGAACTGATCAGTGCCAAGAAATGTTCTTGCTTGAATGTTCTAGAGGTGTTGTGGACTTACTTTAAGCTGACAACTGTGATGCGAGGTGCCAACACAATAATCCCAGTGACAAATCCAAAAGCCACACATTTCATGTGTAGTTAAGAAGCAGTGGAAGTTCTCATTTGAAAACATGTACTTTTTGCTGCACAGATGACATTGATTTTGGGTTAGCTACACCCAGTGTTGTGAATTGGGGATGTAAAAGTATTGTGACAAATCCTGATATTTCCTGCTTACACACTGAAGAGCACTTCACAGAGCCATGGAGGAGAACGAGCAACCGACAGGAGGGCCGTATTTTGTGGGCAAAAAGGATGAACTGATTGAGGCAAAGCGCTCCTTCAGAACACTAGAGGACCGGGATATACTGATTATCCACCATCAGGGAGTCTTCTACGCTCTGGACTCTTACTGCTATCGTGAGTTCAGTTTTTCTTGTGGAAAACTCAAAACAGCTGCTCTTTATTAGAGATGGAATTTAATGCTTTAGTTGCACTGAAAATTTGAATTTTACATTAGATTAGAATGTGGATCCAAAAAGTTGTTGATGAATGCCGATAAGTTGCTGCAAATGGAACTCCTGTGATAGGACAGTGGCTGCTTTGTTGCTTACTTACTTTGTTATCCATAGAACATTTAAGCACGTATCACCTCAAAAGGGTGTCCAGTCAGCACAAGCGTGTTAGTGTGCTGTACACTGTTTGCTTATTCTGTGATATACTCATCCTCTATCTTCCCGACAGATGCTGGGGGATTGCTGCAGAATGGAGACATTGAGGTGAGGTTTCCATTTGGCTCAACACATTTAATGTTGTGTCTTTGTCTAACCCAGAGGATAAAAATGAGCCAAACTGTCATTTAAGTTAAAGCACAGGACTGTACATTTTTGTGTTTTATCTCATTTCTGCTTTCTATGTGCACCGAAGTGCCAAAAGTCAACAGCTGGGCTCAGGCACAGAGGGATACTGTAATTATAATATCAAACTTGCATAACATTAATGTTATACTGTAGTCCCACAGGGCCTAAATAACGAGGTTGTTTACCTGCTTTCTTTCCACACACACACACACACACAAACACATACACAGGAGCTTAATGGCAGGCTGTGCATAATTTGTCCGAAGCACAAGTACAAGATCACGTTAGCCGAAGGAGAGAGTTTGTACAAGGCCAACGACCCCCGGGATCCACAGCCTGTTCCCAGATGGTACTCGAAGGGCATGAAGCAGCGGACGCACACGGTTACAGAGATCAACGGGGAAGTCTTTGTCAAGCTCTCCAAGAGCCAGGGCTGGCTAGAGTCAGACTTCTTCCAGGGAGAAAAAGGCAAGCTGGAAAGAGCAAAAGCAGAGGCAGCTGAACAGAAAGAAAAGGAAAAGAAAAAAGAGAAGAAAAAGCTTGAGAACACCAAATGAGGACTGGATCTCAGTTGTCGTCGTTTGTCCCTCTGTTTTGCTCTAAATGACTGTATGTAAAGGATGTTGGTTGTTAGATGACATCCACACAGTGCTCCGTTTCAAGTAAACTTGGGCAGGAATGGCCTCAAAATGGGTCTTGTTTTTAATGAGTGTGGGAGCATTTATCATTTTAAATTGCATGGCTCAGAGCTTACATGAAAATGTTTTACTTTAAAGCGTGCCACTTTGCCATTTTATGTTTGTTTCTTCTTCACTTAATAAATATTTCTTTCCATTATTTTAGTTTTTTATTCTGTCTTCTCAAATTGAATGGTGACATGAAGTAACTAGATGTGGGCCCTCACTGGTGCACACTTTGCATTTCAGTGCTCTTCATGTATTATGCATACAGTGAATTAATCGATAAAATTACAGGAAAAAAAAGGGTTTATATAGATCAAAAAGTCCTAAAGTGGGTAATTGTTTATGTAAAATATAAAAAGATCACACCATGCTAGAGTCTGCGTTTTTGTAATATTCTTGTCTGTTTATTCCCTCAGATAACATCAAAAAGCATAAATATCAGGTCAGAGGCTGCATAGATTAGAGTGTTTAGGGTTTAGTGTGTCGTCTTTTGGCAAAGAACTCCTTCAGTGACTGTAAAAAAAACAATCTTGCTGAGTACTCAGAGTAAATCTCAGAGGTTGCTACAAGGTGTGTAGGGCAGCTTAAGTCGGTACTGTAGCTGTTTGGAAGATGCTGAAGAACTGTCCAGTCTGTCCTCCTATGGCCCACTGGTGCATACTATATATAGGAATGTATTTTTTATTAGGCTTTATTGTGAAGACTATTTAAAGAGTGCGATTTGTCCAATGTGAGACATGAAAAATCCAGAAACGAGGGGATAGGTGCAAACTATTATTGCTACTATTAGCCTATTTATGGAATGATGTGTTAAATGTATCTTTATTTAACACAATGATCTGAGATGTGGCTTCGGCGAAAAAACAAAGTTAAATCATATTTTACTGCATAGGTTTTCATCATTTCTTTAGAATCTGATGCAAAAAGTCACGACAGGCTGTCACATTTAGATTGTTTCTGTGTTTGTGTACCCACAGCACAGGCTAAAGCAGTGACATGGCCCCAGAACTACAAATGCCATGGGTTGGAAACACAAAGGCTATGGGGTTCAGTGTTTCTCTCTGCATGAATGATGCCGGTCTCTGTAGATGGCTTACAGCAAACTCTCCGCGCTGTCCGAAGGCCTTGGCCTCTGTGACACTTCAAATACGATCAAGAAATGCAGAGCCGTGGGTTATACGGAATAAGAGGGGAAGAAAAAGCATTAAATATTAAAATATGATTATACAGTCAAGTTGGGAATCTTGACACAAGGCAGGGACCATTATCTGCAGGTGGTAATTTGCAGCAGGTCATGCAGAGGGCTGTTTGTCAAGATAAAGAGCAGACTGTGTGGGGAAAATGCTGAGTATCTGCCAGGGGGAGAGCATGTAAGTAGCATGGATTTACAGTGTTGCAGGGCATTTAAACTGAAGGCCAGGCTTTGTGTTTGCTTTACTCATCATGCTGTGAATGACACAAGAGGCTCTGATTAGACCTTTAAGGCTCAGACTCTCCTTGCTCTCCAACAGGCCTGGAATTTGTCCAAGAGGGACGACCGGATCTCATTGTTAGTCAAACTTTAATCAAATACTCCCACAACAAAACACCCCCACGGCCAGTTCAAGTATTCTCCTGCTGCGTCAGCAAACAGCCCAACACTTGCACAATGCGGCTGTCATTATTGCTACCACTACTCTAGTAAATAAAGGTGCTACCAGCAACCGAAACGGGTTCTTTGCAGTGCCATTGGAGAACCATTTTTAGTCCCACAAAGAACCTTTTAGCAAGAAGTTCTTACACAAATCCACAAAGGTACCCTAAAGAAAAATCTATAAATTACTGTATTCATTTGTGTACCATAAACGGCAAGACAGTTCTTCATGGTTCTATTTTAGTCATATATGGGAGGCTACACTGATTGAAAAGGTGAAGTTCATTCACTAAAACTTCAGTATCAAACTTTCATGAATACAACGATGGTGTCATAGTGCAAGTGAAAGCAGCATTAGAAAGTGAAACTGAAAGTGTTACATGCAGCAGCAGCCTAGCTATGTTTCCCATTCAGAAACATTACAGACACAAGGAAAAAGACACAGTTAGTGACTTCAGTTGACGGAGGAGCACACGTGGACCTTAAAGTGTTCCCAGTCGTTGAACATTAATTTGTTGCTTCCAGCTGTTTGTAGGAGTTTCTCCTCTAAGTTTCTTAAACACCTACAGCATCACACAGTAAGACAAATATGAGCATCTCCAAAACACAAGAGGTGTGCACATTTACGCGCACCACACAGCACAGCAGCATCCTTATTAATCTGTAATAATTTCAATTATTCCTGACATGGAGACAGGATTGGTCAGTATTTACCAGCACACACTGAGTCACAGTTTATCAGCTGCAGTCAAGCTGAGCTCTATTACAGTGGCATATTGTTTTACTGTAAAAGTCTGATCTGTTTACTAAAGTCAAAATTTTTTTGTCATTTCAAAGTTGTTGTTTATTAAACTGATGTGACTTTACAACTTCACAACGGGAAATTTGCAGCAGTGATGTTAATGTGAGTGTGGATGTAATACAGAACATGACCTCTTTAATCACTAAAATGAACATTTAGTCACACATGGATAGACATCGTAAAATCATCAATAGACAATGGATGAATTAAGCTGAGTTAAGGGGCTGTTCTTCCTCAATTCACCAGATCCCCCATGCCTGATCTTTTTTTAAGTGGTGAATACTGATTGAGTATGTGTAAAATCTGGGGTCATCGGTATCTTTAGTTTTTGAGTTAAAAATTCCCAAAGAAGGTGCATTCTTGTTGATTTTTGCATCTTTTCTTCATGTCAATTTGTAGAGCAAAGTTTGGAGTGCCATAACTTGAGAATCATAGCAGTCAGAGTCCTGAAAATTTGCAGACTCATTGATATGTACACATGGTCTCCAATGGTACAACTGTGGTTTGATAGAATAACACAAACCAACAATATGATGGTGCAAATTTGTTTAAAAAAGATATCAATGTGTCCTGTGGGCCACACCAAGACTCCCATATGTCCACCCTTAAGGGAAAAACATTTGGAGGCGCCCCTGGTTTTTCTGCCTCTGGACAATCACTTTTAAAGCTTCATGCAAATGCTGGAGTTTCTCTTTGAAAGTTCAAGGGCTCACATTTGGAGGACAAAGCTGGTCCCCATCATGGTGAAAGCTTTGAAAAGACAACAGGAATAAAACAGCATCTGTAGTGATCTGTCCAAAGCCTGATCACAGTGTGTTCAGGTGTGTGTTTGGTGTGTGTGTGTTGTATCCTGAGCGTGTTGCTGAGTCAGTCAGACCACTGCGCTCTCTCTCTCTCTCTCTCTCTCTCTCTCCCTCTCTCTCTCCAGTTGTTCTTCGCCTCTGAGACTTTGTTTTATCCGCCATCGTCATTCACACGGTGTGGACACGGAGGATCGGAGCTACCCTCTCTCTCTCTCTTTCTCTCCTCTCCTCGTCGTTATTTCGCGTTTTCCTGCCGCCTGACAACTTGTTTGTGTGTTAGCGCATTGGGCTGCTGCTGTCCATGGGCGCTGCTGCTGTTGACACACTCCGGTTGTCCGGTGCGCCTCTGCGGGTCGGTTCGGGACGGGTATCGGTTGGGCGCCGCTTTGTTTTTTTATTTATTTATTTTATTTCTTAATTTATTGTTTTCATGAATGAATATCGAGGCGGGGAAATGCGAGTGACTGCGAAACTCCCTTGCAGCCGGGCTCCCGGGGGGCCAGCCGCCGATGAGAGGGATTAACGACGGAGCGGAGCCGTGGCTCATTGCGGAAAAAAAGCGAGCCTTGACTGCAGCCTGGCGCGGAGACGCACCGTGAGGGAAACGGGCTCCATAGCGTAGAGCAGCGGACCGAAAACCGCCGTGACCACAATGTAAGTTCATCTGAAGCTGCAACTCATCACCACCTAGGAGGAAGAGAAGGGGCTCCTGCCTGCATGCTTTGTTTGTTTTACTGCCAATCTACCAGTGCTTGGAAAAAATAAATCTCCAACATTTATCCAACCATAATAGCTGCACACTCAGGTGTGACAAAAGGCCTTGGCTCAGCTTCTTCTCAGTCATTCCCAGTGACATAACACTGATGCACTGTCTCCGTGATAGACATGAATAATAAGGTGCAAAGGAGAAAGGTTCCTGCGCTCCCTCCTTTGGTGCTCCAGCATCATCATCATCATCATCATTCAGCTGCCTCCATTCACTCCAGCTGTTTTGCCTTACAGGTCTATCCACATCGTGGCTCTGGGCAGCGAGTGCCCCGGTGGAGTGGGACCCGGGGAGGAGATCATGGGCCAGGGGCAGCTGCAGGGAGGCTTGCTGTGGAGCTACCTGGGTCATGGAGCCCTGGTGGGACCCTGCGACCTGGAGAGCAGCCTGCACAACCCGGCCTTCATGGAGTACACCTCCAGGGTGTTTGGAGATGTCACCGTGGTGGTCCGGGATTGTCCCAGCTGGGTAAGAGATGGGTGGTGTGTTTATGGAAGAGACTCCTGCAGGATATAGTGGCTTGATGAGGAGTATTGTGTGTTTTTAAGCACGTTAACTGAGATCTTTATTGCACTGTTGTGGTTTAACATCACAGAGAGCACAACAGACAGTTTAGTTGACAGACTGAAGTTCAGGTTGTTGCTTCCAGCTGTTTGTAGGAGTCTTTCCTCTGAGCTTAATAACTACCTGCAGCATCAGGATCCAAACAGAGAGTTGTATACGCCAACATGGCAAAACATGTCATAAGAAGGTGGTGTAATTTTGCCAGAGCATTGTCACTGGGAGGTGTGTGTTTTCAAGCGTGCTTATGGAGATCTTTAGTGTGCTGTTATGGTTTAACATCAAGAACTGTTTAGTTGACAGACTGTTACCAGGAACCTCGGCTTAGTTTGTTGCTTCCAGCTGTTTGTAGAAGTTTTTCCTTTGAGCTTAATAAATATCTTCAGCATCAGACAGCATCAGGATGCAAAGAGAGGGGTCTGCACTTATTTAAGCAAAACACAGTTGTAACTTTCTGTTATGACTCCTCGTTGCATTTCCGTGCTTATGGTCGTATCAGCTTGTGTGATGCCAGATAAGGCTCGATTCACAGAGGAAGACTCTGAAACAGGCCAACATGGCAAAACACATCATCTAAAAGTGGTGTGATTTCGCCATGGCATTGTAACCGGGAGCTGTGTGCTTTTATGCACCTTAACAAGGATCTTTAGGGTGCTGTTATGGTTTAACCTGACAGAGAGCACAAAAGACACAGTTTAGTTGAAAGACTATTTAGATTAGTTTGTTGCACAACTAAACCAGCACAATACAATACAACTGTAGCTTTCTGTTTTTTCCATATTTCGGGACAATATCATGTTTTTTTTATTAGACAAATGAGATCACTGTCTGAGTCTTATGTCCTCTAGTGTGTCCTCCCTGCAATGAAGAGGCAGCTCGAATTCAAAAAAGTGCATAGACCCGTGCATACAGTCTTCCACATTTTAAAATCCTTACTTGCTGTCGACATAGTCAGAGAAAGAGTTGAGGAGTAGGGTAGCAGGGCGAGTCCAGGCCTTAAAACCACATGTGGCTGAGGCATGCGGTTTGTATGTTCTGCTTTGTGCAACATGTTTTCTACTTCAAACTGATTTCCATATTCATGATCGTCTCAGCTTGTGCGATGCCAAGTCAGACTTGATTCATAGAGGAAAGGCCAGCATGGGAATCTATGTCATGAAAGACTGGTGTAGTTTAGCCAGAGCACTGACACTGTGAGAGAGCGTGCGTCACTTCACTAATAAGCTGTATATTTTTCAATCTGCCACCGTTTCTCAGAAGACACACAAAATTTCAAATTCCAAGGGCACTTGCCTTCCAGCGCTGATTGCAGGCTTTATAAAAACATCTCTATTCTTAGTTGGACGCTATTTTAACATGCACTACACACACAGAGAGAGAAAAAAACACAGATGAAAGAACTTTTGTTCCTAATACCGTATGAATTTGAAATGAAAGCACTGTTATGGCTTTGTGGCAGCGCTGTATGCCTCCTGTTATAGGGCTGTCGAACCATGGCAGGGGTGTTGCCTAGGAAAGTCTGTCAGTCTCATTTTTTGTCCTTTATTGTGTTCAAATTGCTCAAAGCTTTCTGAAGTCATTCTTTCTTGGCTAATGAGTTGAATCAGGTTAGTTCAGAGCAGTGATCCTTACACAAGTCCTTGGGGGTAAAGTCCCAAGAGGCAGCCACACTGAGGTATTCATACTTAGAAGGGGAAAGGTTATCTGAGGTCAGATTTGTGGTACAGGTTGGGGTATGTCGACACTCCTGCATTCCTCATGTGTGTGTCCTCCTCTGACCTCCCTCTGCCTACAGCTGTCGTCCTTTTCTTATCTTTCCAGGACTTGTTGGACAGCGACTGGGCCAGCGTACGGAAAGTTCTTGAGCAGGCGGACATCCTGGTTATTAAATATTCAGTCACAGACAAGTTGGCCTTCCAGCAGGTCAGGAACGGCTACGCCCCGAGACTCCGCCCGCTCCTCAGGCACTGGGGTGTCCCTGTCATCCTGGTCGCTGTTGGAGCACGGCTGAATGGTGAGCACGCCTTTGTTCTGTGTTTTTGTTAGAGCTGGAGAGGGAGTTTAGCTTCGCCGACAGCACTTTGCCAACTGACGCTTCCTCAAGTGAACAGTGGAGTTTGAGAGGAACCAAATTCAAAACATTCTCATCTTTCAGCTTCTGTGCTTAATATTCTAGTATTTTTGGGCCAGTTTACTTTTGCTTCAGTTGTTGGTCCATGTTCCAGTTTTTGGTTTCGGGACAATATCGTGTTCGTCTTGTTGGACGAGTGAGATCACTGTCTGAGTCTTGTGTCCTCTAGCGTGTCCTCCCAGCAAACCAAGAGGATGCTGGTGATTAAATCTCCTCCAGGCTGCCTTCGGGCGCTCGGCTCACATGTCTGTCTGCAGGGAATACAGCAAAGCAAAAACATCAAGATGGGATTTTTCTTGCCCATAAGAAGCCTTTCTAGTAGACCCGACTTCATCGTCGTGGCTCAAAAGTGCACCACAACAGAAGTATGTCGCTTAAATACTCTGTAGATTCTCAGTCCTCCAGGTCACGGTGCTTCTAGGAGCGTCAGTAGAAAGAAGCTACTTGGACAAGAGGTGAAACACCTTGAAGAACCTATAAGACAAGTCCGGTTGGTTTCTACTGAAGCTCCAAGGGTCGCTTCAATAGGATTAAGCCACTTAAGTGTAGCTATACTTGAGGCCACTTTATACAGGCATTAACATACAAGTACATCGTCACCTCGGTGGGTGTGCACGTGTTTTCGCAGACACACTGACCTCTGTTAAAACCAGCTTCTGTAAACAAGCCCATCAAATAGTCCAGGTTGTATTTTTAGCTCCACATACTTTGAGATCCTGTCAGAGAGCTGCTGCAGAATGATCACAGTTGAGTCTTTACTGGAGAGAAAAGAAAACGGGGAGGAGAAGGAGGGAGTGGGTAGCTGTAGACCAGAGCCTTTGTTTGTGTTTTTGTTTGTGGCTGCCATGAGTATTTTCATGCTATCCCCTCATGACTGCAGAGAATGACGGCTGAGCTCCGAGCGCTTCCTGCTGCTCGACTTTTAGACCACCTAAGGCACAGCTGTGGCAGGGAGAGCGTTGCCATACGTGCATTAACGCAGCCATTAAACCGGCGGTGAAAGAGCACAGACAGATTTATCCAAGGGCACGCGGCACTAACATACCACTGATATGCCAAGTCACTGCCTGTCAGACGCTCACACACACTCTGCTTTTCCTCATACCTTCCTTATATTCACTCACTCACTCACACGCATACATTCATCCCGGCTCCCTCTCTGTGTCATGCCTGTAGGATATTAGCAGTATGATTTATCAAATGCTCAAGCACTTGACTGTATCTCCCGCTCATTCTCTCTCTCTCCTCCTTTGTGCAGTCTTTTTTCCCCCCTCCTTGAAGATAATCCCTCTAATTTTCTGTCTGATTTTGTCTCTGTGATCCCCATGGACACATGCCACAGTACAGCTGGTTCTAGTACACGTGCCACTGCAGATTTTACACGTTTGTATGATTTTACTAGTTGTACAAAAAAATCCTTTTTTTTTAAAAATCACTTTGGATTTATTGGATGATGTGAGAACTGTGGCTTGGAAATGCTATAATTTAAGAAGCAAAAAATACTGCAATGTTTCACAAAGTCAATAAAGTGCATAAGCCCGTGCACTCAGTCTCTTACACTGTAAAATCCTCACTGGCTGTCTGCATAGTGACACAGAGAAAGAGTAGAAGTTCGGAGCAGGGCGAGTCCAGGCTATAAAACCACATGTGGCTTTGGCATCTGGTTTGTATGTTCTGTTTTGCGCAGCGTGTTTTCTATTTTGAATTGATTTTCAAAATGCTGCATTATGAGCTCTACTCTTCAGTTCAAGTGAGCAACAGAACATTTTTTTGGAAGTATGTTTTGAGACAAAATGAGTTTTGTGTATGGTTGATTTTTTTGCTGGTTATTTGTGACATAGTAGATTTACATGATCTTGTTTGATATTTTCTAGACACTTTGGTGCTTTGACTAACTGGTAGTAGATTGAGTGTTGATCATACAAATGACTTCCACCTGAAGGATTGGGTGTGTTTTTGGCTTTTAGAGTGAAAAGCTGTTCTGTTTAACTTAGTGAGACCCATTTAATGTATAATATTAACCTTATTTATATAGCACCTTTTAAAAACAGAGGTTACTGAGCTCTTACAGGCAGGGCAAAAAAGGGAAAGAAGGATGCTCAGGAAGAACAGTGAAAAACAGAAGGCTGGTCAGTCCAAATATCGTAAAAGCACTTTCAGACTAAATGAGTAAATAAATTACCAGTACAACTACACCAGATAAAATGCAAAAATACTACATTTAAGGCAGGGAATGAAGAAGTGAAATAACAGAAAATAGAGGGTAAAAACCAGAAAAAGACAATAAAATGAACATTACAATAAAGGGAAATTTAAAAATCAATTAGACCCTAAAAATAGATGAAGCATAGAAGGATTAGGTAAAAATAGAAATAGATGATGTAGCATGCAGATTTTTTGTCCCACATTTGTGTTTAATATGCATTGATCTGTATCAACTAAGGACATTAGCACTGAGGATGTTGTGCTTGAAGGTGTACAGTATGTTATTTAGTTGGGCTTTTTACAAGGTATAAATAGCACATTATTGGTTTCCATTTACTGTCTGCTATAGTGGTCCAGTGCAGCTCCATCAGTCTTTTAGTATTTAGCATTAGCTGTCCAGTTCATACCAGGTTCATGTTTCCAAACAAGCATCATATCAATACCTCACGTGCTGCTCCTCATCAACCCTCCTCAACTATTTATCAGATTACGCTGTGCATTCAGGATGCATTAATTCATCTCAGAGTTGAACTGTGCTCTGTGTTCAGACGAAGGCCCTCCTTGTACGTGTCCGTTGTGTGCATCAGACTGGAGCAGCTGTGTTCCTCACAGTGAAGGTCTGCAGCTGTCCCGGGACCTGGGGGCCACCTATCTGGAGCTGCCCTCCCTCAACCACGTCTTTGTGGGTCGCTACTTTGGCAGCGTGGTAAGTGATGACGCAATGCAGGAATCAAAGGATCTGGTTTTGAATGAGCTCTTAGATTTAGTGTTTTTATTTACCCAGCACTCCCCGAGGAAACCAGCCTTTTCAGTTATGGAAAATACTCTTCTATATACTGCATGTGTTAATGCTTGAATCCCAGCAAGCACTTTCCATACAAATTTGCATTCATAGAAAGCTACAGTATTCAGTAGAGGAGACAGTGACAGGCTGGTCTTCCCAGGAAGTTATTTCCAAAGCAAAGAAACTGATGATGTAACGTCACTATTTTTGTACCCCGCATTTGTACTAACGTGTGTGTTTCTGTATTGTTCAGCTGGAGTACTTCATGATTCAGTGTCTGAAACACAAAGCCAAAGAAAGGCCAGAGAAGAGGCGAGGAAATAAAGTGAATGAGCTCCGTCCCCCGCACTTAGAACAACCAGGTCAGAGGAATACTATGAGTATTAATGAGTAATACTACATTCACTCTACGCTGCATGTTTTTATGTTTTTGTTGTCGATTCACATCTTTACTTTTTTGTTACATATTTTTAAAACGTAATTATTGTTTTTTAAATAGTAATTTCATGTTCATGTCATTAAGTACCTCTTTAAACTGCTCTCATGGTGCTTAGAGGACAGTCAGTGGACTGGCCGGATTGTTCCTTCTTGAGCTTACATAGCCATAAAAAGAGCTGAGCACAAAGGTTTTTATCTTGATCAATATTCTCTGTTCCAAACTGGAAATAAGAAGAGAGACAAAGAGCGAGGTAGACTGCTTTTATTCAATGGCATCTGAATCAATTTTAGACTGAGCTGCTTTCAGCAAAAGGATGCAACACCGACTGAGTTTATTGCTTTAGCCGAGGCAGCTCAGTGGTTGTTGTTAAAGAATGAGGCAGGATTAATCCTCAAGCATATCTTCCACCACATTTTCTAGATATGTTTAGATATTTGACTAACCTTTCTCTCTAGTTAGTAACATGCCAGCTAGAGCTTTCTTTGTATGTGTTTTTTATGTATAAAGAAGATTATGGTTGAAATAAATAATTATCTTCATTATCAGTTGATCTGTTGATTATTTTAATAAATGTAATAATTAATGTTAATTAAATCCTGATGTTCTTCACATTTTCCCTGGATATTTAGCTGACTATTTCACAAAGAAAACAAATTCTCATAATTCTTTCTCTTTGAAAGGTTAAAACTAGAAAATGTTTGGCATTTTTCCCTAAAAAGTTACGAATCAGTAGTCAAAAAACTCCCCATTCATTACTGACTAATTATTTGAGATGCAATTTGTTTTAATCTGCATATTAGAAATGTAAAATTCGGATTACATTTTAATTAAGCTTCATAACAATCCTCATGCTGAAAGCTTTTGTCTCTAGCAGCAAAATAGAGGCTTTTTGCAGATTTATTGCAAAATTAATCAAACTGCCTCTAAGCCAATCAGATTCCACAAACATTTAGTTATGATGAGATAAATGACCATGTTGATCCAAAATTCAGAATTACAAACATTTATACGCAGTGAGCAGCTTTTGTAGAAAGACCTAAAAGAAAAAAGCTGAGCCAGGAGCTGCTTTTTTTTTGTCTTAATGTTCCACTTTTTTAGACTGTGGCTCTCAGTCTCCTAATTGGATAAAAGACAGTCTGAATAAACCTGCAACTGATTGCCAGCTGTTGTCACAAACTGAAAGCGTTCTCTGTGTTCAATTTGGAATTACATAAGTAAAGTTAATGTGACTCCAAGCACAGCTCTCACACCACAAATAGACCCAGTAGCGTTGTTTTATTTTAAAAATAGGAGCCCGCTGCTGTATTGTGTAAGGTTTGAATTCACAGCTACACTCCTGTCTCTTGCTTTACAACTGCTGCTACCATTTTTTCAAGCTGCTTTTTTTTTTTTTATAAAATGAAACACCTGAAAATATTCAACACAAACTCCGCTGTTATACTAACATTAAATATTGATCTGAGCAGTTTCCTGCTGTGTGACTTTCAATCGGATGCAGTGACTGACAGCTTTAAGTGCTGCCAAAAATGGCAGCAAGTGCTGGCGGATTTATAAGTGTTCGTTCAACACTACTTAACTCTACTCACAGTGTAACTTACATTAAATATGGCATGCAGTGATTCAGGAACAGCTCGGTGTTCGTGGACAAATCAGAGCAGCCATAAAAGGTTCACAGAAGTACAGTGTGTATGAGGCATGAATAGGAATATAATAGGATGATGATTTGCGAAGCTCTCTTCCTCTGTGGTTTTTCACTTTTATTAACTTGCTTTCCTGAATGCATGAATCATTTTATTTTATTTCTTCCTTTTTCTATGTAATGTTTCTTTCCGGGTTGTTCTTGTTTCTGTTCTTTTGTCATTGTGTTTTTTGTGTGTGCTTATATTCATTATTGCCACCATTTTGCTGCCAATCATTCATTTCTCTTTTGTATATCTTCTTCAAACATTAACCTCATTGAAAACAAACATTTGGACGTGCTTTGCTTTATTGTTTTATCACTAGAATGACTTGCAACGTAACTAGTAAAGGTCAACTTTTGGTCCCTTTTCAGTCCCCTAAGGTTAGAAACTGTCAACTGCCCACTGTAGACCAAAAACATGGGAGAATTTCTCTGTTATTTCAGCCGACTGGAATCCGATGCAGCAGTCTGAGCTTGCATCTTTTCAAGACTGTCATTAGTGCAAAGACAAACATGTCTGGAAGCGTATTTTTCTAGCTGGTGCAACAGGACAGACCACAACGTGACATTGGTCTCTCTTAGTGCTCTTTTTCTTGATCTCACTGCACTATTG
This sequence comes from Acanthochromis polyacanthus, assembly GCF_021347895.1. Classification (NCBI taxonomy): domain Eukaryota; kingdom Metazoa; phylum Chordata; class Actinopteri; family Pomacentridae; genus Acanthochromis; species Acanthochromis polyacanthus. The sequence continues at coordinate 20,933,955 of NC_067117.1, forward strand.
CGGTCAAAGCTGCTTCCTCCACCTACTTGTACACGGCCTATTTCTCTCTGGATTGTCAAAACCCATTGCCAAAAAATAGAGAAATCACACGTATAAATGGACAAGGTAGATTAAGGGAAAGTGAAAACACCAAAAATCTTTATTACGACACGCCTGTGAGGCTTTAAACATAATAAATTGATGGATTTTCTCCTTTATTCTCTGATTTAGAGCCAGGCTGAATTTCAGCAGTAACTGCTCGTTATCTCAGCTCATCCTATCTCCCTTTTCTTTCCACCCCCCTCGGCTCCCGATCTTCCTTCCCATTCAGCTCGTCTTCCCCCCATCCGAGTGGAGGAGTCCAGCTTCTCCCAGGACATGCAGTGGTTGCTGGAGCGTGGCGTACAGTTCGCCGATGTGGCTTTCTACGCTGGGGATTCTGGGAAAGAGCTGGGGTGGGCTCACGCTGCAGTGCTATGTGCTGTCAGCCCCTACTTCAGACAGCTGCTCCTGGGGCCCAAGACCAGGTAGGACAGACATTAAGTTGCTCACAGGTTACAGCTTATTAAGCTATTTCACCACCTGAGTCTGTAGCCAGCAGGGGCTCAGCTATTTTCTGAAAAACGTCCTCTTTAGTGTGATTGCGAAGCGTTTTGTTCGTCTCTGGTCGGACAGGGAACGCCCACAGTCACGATGTGTTTGCAGAGAGCGAGATGGAGGCCCCCATTCGCTGCTCTCTACCTGGGATGGAGGTATTATTGATGACATGCCGAGATCAGAGGGACACCTGACAGGACGTCTCACTCGTCTGGTGGTGAAGGACCCCCTCCTGTGTATGTGCCTGTGGGAGACTCTCATGTTCATCTATAGAGGTAAAAACCACCATTTAAACTTTAAGCTCAGATCACACAGACAAACAAACTGCCGTCGTAAACCTGCTGCTCTGTGCCTTTTCTTTCATGTCCAGTAAACCTCTTTAACACCCATTGTTCTGCTGGCCCGATGCTAGCAGCACAGTGTACAGCTTCAGCTGACTGCTAGTACAGAGAAGACTACGATGAATGTGAACATTTGTTTTGCAGATACATTTACTTGATTATTTGATTGTCTCTCACTGTAGACAAGCTACTGAAAAGAGATGAAAAACGAGCAACATGGCAGCAAGGGGATGCAAGACGATCGAATAATGGCTCAAAATGACAAAAATAAGACCGAAAACCACCACAGAAACACTTAAAATGACTAAAATAATGGGACAGAATCACTTCTGAGAGGCAAAATGGCAATGAAATAATGCCAAACAACCAAAATGAGACATAGAACTACCAAAAAGAGATTATAAATGACCAAAATGCAACATCAGCTGACCAAAAACGGACAAAAAACAATCTTAAAGAGACACAAAAATGACCAAAATAGCAACAAAAAGATGTCAAACACCCAAAATATGACACAAAACTACCATAAAATGATGAAAAATGACCAAAATACAACCAAAAAACGGTCACGCAAGACATTCGATTTAGTGACATAAAAGTCGAAGAAAACCAGAAAATGCTTTTATTAACCCGCTAAACCCTAAAATTCACCAGCAGATTCGAAAGGCATGTTACATTTAACAAGTTGCCAAAATTAGACTATTAGACAGAAAACAGAATCAAAAAAGAACCGCTGGATTTTTAACTTTCCAACAGTCCTTGAACTACTCATGTGTGATGTGCTGTTCCATTGAAAAACAACAGGTTTAAGCTTAACATTGTGGCGTTTCCCATCAAAATCCCTCTATTTTTCATGTCTTATTTAAGAAGTTGCCATAATCTAAGTGTTTTCACTGGAGGATTCTGTAAAAAACTAAAAACTCCTTGTGACTCAGCTGCAACCACCAGCGATGTGACAAAAATTCTATGACTTTTCAACTGGCTTAGTGAGGAGATAAACATGGAAACAAACTACACATTCAAGTAGTAAAATATCTGTAGTATTTAGAGCTACTTTTTCTTCAGTATTCACACCTGAAAACACTTTGAAAAAGGTTATACATATTGATTCTATGTTTTTCTCAATTTTTGTAAAACAAATAATTTTTAAAAAATCTACTTTTGTAATTTCTTTTTCAAACTGCTTGAGGTTCAGAGGGTTAAATCTGCTATTTTGTGCCTTTTCAAGCGCCCAGTAAACACTTCAACACCCATTGTTCTGCTTGCAAGATGCTACTGTAGAACCTCAGCAAACTGGCAGAGTTTCTCTCAATATCACACAATACTATTCGAGACAAGGAAAAACTGAATATTTCTCATCCGAAAAGTCCGCAGCCTTGATAAAGCTAACATCAGTTTGTCAAACAAGTGCTTGTAATGATGATATAAACATGCAGATGTGCATCAAGTATTTTTTTCACCATGTTCACCATCTCAAAAGAAATCCTCTGAAGCATTGCACTGCAAAGTGTACAACAAAAAGCTACCCCAAGTTAAATAGAAGTGAGTTCTAGTGTGAGATAATTTCTGTATTAAAATCTCAACCACAGAAGAGCATCCGCGCTGATTAAAAACCCTGTGATTTCACTGAGATGAAGTCGCCCAAAATGACACTCTGGCAGCCGGATCTGATGCATGTTCGGTGCCAAACAGAATCAGAAATGACAAAAGCTTCTCCAAAACAGAGGCTGTCATGTACTTCATCCAGAGACATCTAAACCCAGCCAGCAAGACTCAGTCACTTCACTGCCATGTACAGTCTATAATCACACTACTGGAGTTCTGCTGGAAAATTCAGCTGTTCCCTGCTCTTGAATGCTGTGGGCTGCTCAGTGTTTTTTATTGCTTTCATCCTTTACATTTACAGCATGTTTAATAAATGCAGTAGTTTGCAGATATTTATTTTTCATGTACCTGCAGCCAGGTCCATCCACTGGAGTTTAAACACAGCTGCCAGAGCAGGACGGACATTCACAGGATGGGAACTCCAGTCCAAAAAGCAGTTGGTCTTTTTCTAATAATTTAGATGTGATGATTAATGTCCCCTGGCAGCAGAAGGCAGTTTGCCCGCTATTGGGTCTTGTCCAATGTTCCACTACAGAGGAACAGAAATCAGTCAAAGTGGAAGTACTTGATAGTAAGCCACTGTAGTATTTTAATTAAGGAGCTGATCAGTCATTTTATAATAGTGTGATCTGCTTTCTTAACCTGTAGTTGTACTTGCTGGCTGCCTCAGGCCACACAGGTTTTTCTGTGTCTCCTCCCAGCTCCATTCTTTTAAGCATTATGGAAATCAGTGAGGAGGGTCTGCTACACTGAAGGAAGCCTTTGATGAAACTGAATTCCCATTATTTTGACAGCTAATGGGATTAGTTGATGGAATCAGACTCTGTAACCTGTGACAGGAGATTCATATTTACATCAACAGATGATGAGCTCTGCAGTGCAACTGTCTTGTACAATTATCTGTGTCGTATGTTAACTCCGCCGAGCAACAATGGAGGCACATTCAGGCACAAAAGAAAACATTTGCAGACGATGTAAACTGTGGCACTCTCGTCCAAAATGTTCTCCGGTCGTACATGAAGCCTAGTTAAACAGGCACATGATATTCTCTGCGACTTTAGCGGCGTAATGAAAATCTTCTCAGTCTGCGGCTTAGACTCTGCAGTGCTGTGCTTGCTGCATGTTAGATTACAGTGTCTCTGCATGCCAGCCCATCATCACAGGCTGTGTCTCATGCACGAATCCTTATGGCAAAAAGCTGCGCTCACATCTGATTCATGGCCGCCTTTTAACATGTATGAGAGAAGAGCTGATGTTCCGGCACACAAACACAAGAGGCAGAAATGCACAAGCTGAGAGTGCATGTGGTGAAAGGTTGAGCGGAGAAGAGAAGAAGATTATAGGGTTAGACTGATTCCCTGAGTGACTGCATGAATAAGAAAGCCAGCAGTTGAAAGACAGAGCAGTTTGTGTATTCAAGCACGCGTGTACAATTTAGTTGAGTTTTTTTTCATTATTTTTTAGTCAGAAAGGAGAAAGATGAGAGTGAAAAGTGGCAGGATGGGATGAGAGTGAGGCTTTTCCTGCAGTTTTTGCGAGGTAGCGTGATGGTTACTAGCTGGGCACCGGAGCATGCTGTGAATGTGTGAGAGGTCTAAAGAGGAGAATGTGCGCAGAGTGGAATATCACGTTTTCATAAAACACTGCAGGGAGACGGTGTTAAGTCAGTGTGAAAAATGTTAACCTTCAGAATTCATAGACAGCGTGTGTATTAGCGTGTTTTCTTGCATTGCGGTGCATAATCAGATGTGAATGGACGCCGTTTTTGCCCACAGAGACATTCGCAGCCAGTGTTTGATGTTCATTTGCAGTCAATCTGCAACAAACTGTCCTCTGCCTTTCTAAGGAGATGGGACAAATTCCACTCATTTGTCAGTTGTGCCTTGTTTGATTGGCTTATCAGAACAAATTTCCATAACAATATCATGTTTCAGTAAACACACACTTCACACGTCACACTAGGGGGTATTATTCCACGCTCCGGGTTTTTGTCATTTGAGTGTGTGTGGCCAGTCAAAGAGGCCATGACTTTGCTTGTGTGATGTTAACACTGTGAGACTCTGTCTCTTTGTGTAGTGTGCTACTGAATTATTGCATTTGTCACTTGGTTGCTATTGTGTGCGTGTGCATGTCTAGCACATGTAGTACATGTGTAGGACACAGATGAAACAGTGTGTGTTTGTGGACTCTCAGGTCTCATCCAGGATCACATTGTAGACAACACACCAGTTGTTTTTTGGGTCAGCTTATCTCACTGTAGAAAAAAATGTAAGTTGGTGCCCTTGGAACAGAATTTAACAAATGTTTGCAGGGATTTAGTTTAAGTTAGGGTCAATTTTGAAGTCAGGAATGATGCATTTATGGACAAGTCAAGTAAAACCTTTAGGAAATTCGCTGTAATCTGTTCAAAGTATTACCTAGTGTGTGTTTTTGTGTGGACAGGTAAGCAAAATAACTACATCAACATGGAAACTTACTTGTAGAAATGATCATTTTTCAGCGTCTCCTCTCACATATCTACCAGCTATATTCCATTTCATTTGTTTTGGCTCCCACTGGTGTATTTTCTTGTGTTTAGCTGCATCGTGTATCAGCGCTACAGCTCCTGAGCTAATCTCTCACCCTGCATTTGAGGTGTCTGTGCTGTGCAGTGTCATTATCCAGCGCGCCGTGTTGAGGTAATCCCTCTATCAGCCCAAATACCGTCATTATGAACTAATGATGAGCTAAATCCTGCCCAGTCCAACTCCCTCCTCTCCTCGGCACTCTGCTTATGTCCCAGTGAGACAGAGTGCGCCACCCCAATCAAGCTGCGGGGATGTGGAGGGTTTATAAAGCGAACTGTAGAGTGGATGTTTTCTCCACATGTTTTCCAATTGACAGAGCAAGTAGAAGAGTGTATGTGGTGTTTTGTGTGTTCACATTTATCTGCACATTTCAGTGCTCCTCATTGAGTTTGTATATTTCACCCCGAACTTCTGCTGTCATGTTTGTTTCCTGTATGTTCACAGTGTGAGTCTGGAGACTTTAGTTTCAGTCTGTTCGCCTGTTGGATGGTTAGCTACTTAGTTTCAGACTGAAATATCTCTACAGCCGTTTAATGCATTTCAGTGAAATTTTCTGCTCACATTCATGGCTCCCAGATGTCGACTCATAACGACTTTGGTGATCCAGTTCATTTCCAGGGCTACCATAATGATCACATTTGTGTATTTTAGTTACATTCCCGAGCAGCTGTTGAATTGTAATCACTTTTGCAATCCTTGTCTTTTTTTGCCGTTGCCATTATGCATCATCAAGCCAAAATGTCAAATTCAATGCTTCTGTTTATGACCAAATACCTACAGACTAATGGGGTTCACACTACACACTTTGTGTTCCTATTAGCAAATGCAAGTATGATAACAATCTGACATAAGATGGATGCATTATCTGCTTCACATCAGCATGTGAGTCACTGTGAGCATGTTGGCATGCTGTTGCTACTATTTCGCTCAAAGCAACACTGTGCAGCCTCACAGAGCTGCTAGAATCACTGCACATTCTTATTATAGCAGCAGCTTTAGCCACACTGTAAAAAAATGTTTATACATTTTATGGTGAAAAACTGCCAAACCATGATGGTAAAAATCTGTAAACTCTAAAACAGTTTGATGCAGTTGATATAACATGGAATCAGAGGTAAATAGGTTAATCAGGAGAAAAATGTGTTTTTTAGATTTTTTTTCTCTTGAAAAAAAACATTTCCTGACTCCTGCACAGTTTTTCATAGAAAAAAAATGCCATAATATGTATAACAATACTGTAATTTTTGCATTTAATTCTAAAAAAGAATGCAGTTTTTCCTAGTTAAATGGACATATTGTCATACTGGTAATGGAAACATGCTGCAGTTTTTATAACAAGTAGCATGGCAATTTCTGCATTTATTACATGTAAAAAAAAAAAAAAAAAAGCAGTTTTCTACCGGTCAAATTGAAGTACTTTTGTGTTAATAGCGGACATATGCTTTAATATTTATGACAGCTTTAACTGCAGTTTTTGCTAAAATGCATATATTTAATGTTACATACACTAACTGTTGCTGTAATATTTATAAGAAGTTACACAAATTTTATTTTAGATTGCATTTTCATGTAAATTTTTAGATTTTTAAAGGTTGAAGTTTCTTTTCACAGTAAAATATAGAATGACGCTCATTTTTTAGCCCTAAAATCAAAAATATCTATACATTTCTTTACCATAAAGGTAGAAAATGTTTTACTGTAATTTTATGGTAGCATTCTGGCAACCACAGCTGGTGGAATTTTACTGTAAAAACATTTTTTTTACAGTACAGTGAAAATGTTCCATATTTTTAATATGATCGAGTGAGAAACAAAGTGTGGAAGCTTTATCTCAAAGTCAAACTCCTTATTTATACCTGCAAATACACCTGTAATACAACTCTAAAATTAATGCATTTGATATTTTAGATTTGCATAGACTACATAGACATTTTTTTGCCAGGAACTAAATGAAGAAAAGACGTAAAAAAAAAAAACAAACACATTTCTTTTTAACTGAGCTGAATTGAAGTACAAATGTAGAAAAAATAATACTTACTAACCAGTTGACTTTTATTCTGGCCATCAGTGTGTTTTGCAAAGGACATTTATTTACTGTTTCTGACATTCGTGGAATCTGGACTGAGTGTCCCACCCATAACCACCACAGATTATATAAACAGACAAACTTTTGAACAGGCCAACTTTTACAAAAACAGGCCCCATGTGTTGGGTGTAAGGTATGTGGGTGGTCAGAGCACAGTGCCAGCTAGAACAGAGTTTTCTTGTGTGTCTTTGTTAACTGTTCAGTTGTGGATGCATAGAATGTGTGTGTTTGTGGATGTTTTGTAGGAGCGTGGGAGTGGGAGCACCTTCAGGAGGCCCTGGAAGAGAAGCTGAAGAATTCGCTGGCTGTGGCTCAGCTTATGGAGCGCATACGATCGCTCATTGGCAGAGACAGGGTGAGAGCTTCAAAATCACCTGTATTATGGCAAAACTGATAAAAAAAAATAATGCAATCTATTTTAAGGCTGAAGTATTTTATATGTATACGGAGCCCTCCCTCACAAAATAGGTTAAATAACTATAATGCGTCCAATCTGCTCTTTGAATGTACAAACACATGTTTTTGTAGACTTAAAGTGCCTTAATTAGCAAGACCTTGTTTAGAAACAGTGCAGTAATAATGTGGCTATAATTAGCATATTTACATAATTACTGCCTGCAATCACCTCTCAGATACTGTTGAAAATAAACAAGAGGTGCTCTCCAAGGAGCAAAAGAACAACATAAGATCTGGGAGGACTTCACACTCACATCAGCAAAGTTATGCTAAAAACTGCAGCGTCATATCTGGGATGCACAGTGTCTTTTTTAAACCGTTTGATGCACAACATGGGTCAAATGTGGCCCAAATCCAATGGGAAATGGGTGTCTCCTGACCCACACTGTGCATCAAAGGGTTACAAAGAAAAACACACAAGGGATCTTCATGTAATAGGCAGCAGACTTTAACATTTAGAGAGGAATCAGAGGATATGACATGGCTGTGCCTGACAAGCCTTTGGCACCATGCACGGTCTACCAACCCATCTGGATGGAAGTAGGTCTTCTACCTGAGGCGGTGTTCAGATGAGCTGACGCACCGAGATGGCTGAGCCGCTTTAACGCGATGAGACATCCTAATGTCCTGTCATGATTCGATCTCGCCATCTGCAAACACCTCGGGGTCGTCGCTGAAATTAGCTTTCCGTAAGTTTTCCACAAGCTTTCCATTCTTTTACAAGAAAAAAAGGGTTTAATTCTCTCGCCGTCTCTGCTGAGAACCGTGTGTTTGTTGAAGAGTCTCTCTGCAGCGGAGCGGTGGGAGAATATGGAGTTCTTTGTGCTTCAGTTGGCTCAGAAAGGTCACGTAATGGTAATGGGATGCTTTGACGGCGCTTATTTGTGGGTTTAACAAAACCAGGTGCACACTGACAGCTTTTATATGCATGTAACATATTCAGCATTCATTAAAAAATTGGGAAAATGAGCATGAATGTGTTGATGATGGACAGTTCGGATGCTGTTCTCGGCTTCACTCATATCGTTCTCGGCTTTGCAGTTCAAGTATGTTTAGGTAGCGTTAAGCAAGACTGGCAGAGAGTCCATTGGTATTCCACGGGGGAGGCGGGATAGATGCATGGAATGGCAATTGTGCTGGTAACGAGTACCTGCCATGCAGCACAGGAATGTTAACTCTAAGTTCTGTTGGCTTTTTCTCCACTGCTTGTGTGTGTTTGTGTTGCATTTGTGTGTGCGTTCAGGGCCCCAGGGACACACCGAGTGCCCGGGCGGCTCAGCTCGGCCCCCAGACTCTTGTCAACCTCTTCAACTCCCCCCTTTACTCTGATGTCATCTTCATGGTGCAAGGTAGGTTCACGCCGATCCGCCACACATTTACAAATGCATGCCCCGTCACACAGCCGAGGAAGGTCACATTTTATTATCCCTGATTGAATTATGATCTCGGTCCCCCGGCCTGGTCATCCATTTGGAGACGAAATAAGATAAAATGGTCCGACTGATGGGTTCTCTTCCGTTCCTGTCATGTTTCATCCAGACAAAAGCTCCTCCATGAGCTGCATTTAATATTTCTCTATTAAACGGAGAATTATAGAGAAAATGCCCAAAAGCCCTTTCTAATCAATATTTATCTCATAAGCTTTTCTTGTCCTTGTACCTTGGAGCTTAGAGTTAAACTCTCAGAGGTCATGGAGAAAATTTGTAAAAACGCATTTGTAGTTTTTTTTTTTATGCTAATTTGCCGATTAAGTGCTGCGACTGACTGGTAATGGTACTTAATGACAGTGATTAAGTGAGGACTTGTGCCCAGGCTTTACATGTCATTTGTTTCCTGTTAAATTAAAAGGGCCCATTATGACTGATTATCACTTCTAACAAGCCAAATTGAATCGTGTTTGCACTCTGCACTTCTGCGATGAGGCAAGGAAACCCCAACATGTTAGTAATATTAGGAATGTTTGATTGAAGTTGAAAGTGGTTCAATATTTGCATGTGTTCTCGGTGGCCTTTGAAGTTTTTAATGCCAAAGACGCACTCTCTCTCAAGATTCAGCACATTAATTATGAACACTTCATATTCTCTGGCACTGCGATTCTGTCTTTTTTGGGACTTTTCCAGGTGCTTCTCTCAGATTCTGAGCTTAGATGTAAATTTTGTGTGTGCATGTGAATTAGGGAGTGTGTTGCCGGCTCACCGGGCGGTGCTGGTGGCCCGCTGTGACGTCATGGCGGCCATGTTTAGCGGGAAATACGCAGAGGCTCGGAGTCGAGTGGTGCCAATCCACGGAGTCTCCTCTGACACCTTCCTGTCCTTCTTGGAGTATCTCTACACTGACTCCTGCTGTCCTGGTGAGTTCACTACAGTCAAACAGCGGTCAGCTCAGCTACACTAGTTTTACTAGATGGGTCAATATATAATTGAGTGACTTGTTGTAACATAGTTGATATTTTTGCTGTTTTCAGGCCTAAAATCAACAAAACCAAACGTATAACCAAACGGCACATGGCATTTTTAGAGAAAGATTCTTCTAAATATTATATTTAAAATTGAAATTGAAAGTTATTTATAAAGATACTGTAGTAAAGCTGTTGACATGCGATTAATCCACACACTACATTACATTAAATAACTGAGAAAGCCTTGGAGTCTTGCCAGTCTTTTCTTCAGGAGGAAATGACCTCATGTGGAGCAGGTCATGTGATCTGGAATTAACACACTTTCCTAGAGAGGTGTTTTTGCAATGAGTAACTTTGTTGAAAATGATTCTTTGGACACAGTTACAATTATTTTTTTCCGTATAAAATTTTACATGTTGCCGAAAAAGAAATATCTGTCATGATTATATCAACTAAATGAAAAGAACACAGTCAAAACAATTATTGAATAATCTCATTTTGTTATTGTTTAGCCAATTAGAAGGTGGTTGTTATTAAATTTGGACAGTTCTTTAGTTGACATTTTAGTGATTTCCAGTCATTTTTATTAATAAGTGAGTGTTTCCATAATAAATAATTATTTGTAAAGTCATGATCACAATGAACATAAAAACATTATTTTTTAAACTTTTAATAAAAATGCAGACAAGATACATCCCATGGACCCAGATACACTAAGATGATTGGAGTGATGATTCAGTTGATTTCTGACAGAGATGAAACCTGCTTTATATTGTATGATGTGGATCTGATCCACATTCTCTCACAGCGGGACAGAAGACGTTTGATTGACTTTTAACATATTGTAGATATAATCGCTGTCACCAAATCGCAAAAACACTTGAAAGGAGTACGTCAGTGTTTTCCTTCAGGCCTCCTTTAGTCACTAAACGCAGCCCAAAAACAAAAGTGCAGATGACAAGTCCCATCAACCATCTGTGTGACTGCGACATGCTGCCAGTGTCAGTCTCAAGAGGCGCTCGAAGAACAGCGCTGAGCTTAAAATTAAATTAGATTTAGTCATGACAAAATCAACCCGTGGCATCACTGCTTCATCTGCTTTTATTGCTGCCAAATCACAGCCCCAGACGTGTTGTTGTTCTTGTTTTTCTCTGTCACTTTGTGACACATTGTGTGCTTTTTTCAAAGTAATTAGCTCTGATAATGCTCTCTGGTGAGGCAGTAAGCTACAGTACATTACATGCATAAAATTACAGTACATCTAAGGGGCTTCCACAACTGTAAAGCTGTGGCTGTGGAGTATTTTTAGAATTGGCTGTTTGTATTGTAATGTGAAGGCTTTGCTAATACTGTTGATCCCACTGAAAATCAACATCCAGCTGGCAGCTTTTTCCACCTTTCAGGCACGCTCCACTGTTCTTGATTTTTGTGAATCAATCAGAAGTGAGCTGTTCCCAGTCAGACTCAGACACATCGGTTGTTTGCTGTCTTTAAGGTAACAAATGGCAGAGTCATAGGAAAAGACTGGTGAACACAGTTGAATATTTACAAAGATGTAGTTTTTTCTGTATTAATTTATATCTAAAATGCCAAACTAGTTTTACCACAGTCAGACACTTTCACTGACCAGAAAGTTGTATTTGTATGCGAGGATCAAGTTGGCCTGGGCCTGCTGCATGTTTGGATAGCAAATATTTGCATACAAGTGTACCAGGTTGATCAATTTGCACCATCACAATACCCCAAATGAAAAAGGAGTTTGAAAATGTCATTACTTCTGAAATTGATAATTGTCTAATTGTCTGAGTGCCTCCTTAAGAATGAACTTTTTGTACAAGAACAAAAAGTGACTCTAGTACTCTAATTTGTGCTGTTGTGCTGGTGGTAGGACTGTACCAACTCAGTCATGTTGTTGTTGTTTTTTAGCTCATCTAACCACGCAGTCATTTATCAGCTACCTTATTTTGGAAGGGTTTGCAGACATACATTGATATTACTCAGAAACTTGAACTAAAGGCAAATGTATTGTTATTATTGTTAGTCATTTTACACACAGAATAACAGCCTTCAAATGTCTTTTTAGGTTAATACATGAATGGATGAGTATAAAAAAGATATATCCCAACATGTAGTGTAGTAAATAAATGACTAAGTGGACAGATGTTACTGTATAATACATGACTGTGTGACTGAGTCTGTGGCTGTACACTCCCCAGGGCACTAATGGTACAGTCCAACTACGAGCTCAGCACACAGGGATTTAAAAAAAAAAAAAAAATCTGAAAAATGGGCTTTAAAAATAACTCTCTTGTAAATTCTAACCCAACAACCCAAATGGGAACAATAAAAAATTAAACTGAGAGTCAATTATTCATTTGTGAAGTAATGGAGTAAAAAATGGGCAACTTTGATTCATTCTGAAGGTGCAAACTGAACAAAGAACTACAAGGTGCCACACAGACCAAAAACAACTGGATACGCTGAAATATCATTAAAGCCACACTTCCTGAAAATCTCATTTTTTAACATGTCCATATGGCATTTTTATATGCTGGAAGACATGACTGCGCTTTCACATTTCACACTGAAACTGCTGTGTACTGATGTCTGCTTGCATGGTGTGGCTCTCTGTATCATTAGTTTTCTACAGCACCAGATTCCAGGTCAAAAATGTAGCTGAATTGCTCCACTAATACAGAACATCTGGCCATTGTGAAGGGTAGAGTGGTGACCCGAGTGGGACTTTGAGACTTTCTGTCGTATGCATTGTGACTTTTTCTGCCCCCGTACAGTGAAAGGTCACTTAATAGAGGTTTAAATGACAAGCTTTTGTGTCTACAGTGGCTTGGGAAGTTGCGCATGTCACTGTGTTTGTCTATTTTTACGACAACCATGACTGCTTTCTGCTCTTAAAATAAGCCGTTATAACTACAGATTGAGAAAACAATACAATGTGTTATGCTCATTAATGATAAATATTACAATTACAACTGTTACTCATAGTTGCAGAATGAGTGACAGACAACGCTGACTGTCACCCTCCTTTGCCGTATTATATAACAAAGCTGCTGAAGAGACAATGCAAAGTGTCAGAATAATCACTTCTGAAAACCAGCTCCCAGCAGCTGATGATCCCATTATTTAGTGGCATGAGCTCGTTTGATGAAAAAATGATGAAAAACTTGAGTCCTTAAGATCCAGCTTAGGTACAGGTAGGATAAGCAAGCTGCTCCCAGAGATACTGCTTCAGGTTGAGTCAAGGGAACAGGAAATTAAAGCCACGAAGCGGCTTCAGAGGCTGCAGCCGCTGTACCGTTATGTAAGAGCTCAGCACTCAAGGTCAAAACAAGGTAACTCCACCAGCAGGGAGAAAAACGACGGGTGTGAAATCAAAGCAGGGGTGGTATCAGAGTATTTCATTCCGATAAATAATGTATATATGAGAGAAAACATAGTGAATGCTCATTTGTGCAGTCAGATATGCTGCTCAGCTCAGAGTGCAGCAGCCTGTCAGAGACGTATGCAGAGAATCAGTGTGTATACGAGGGAGTGATTGATGCTGAGGGTGGTGTCTGACATAAAATGACAGGATTCAAGTTGCATCTGGGGTAATTTGGGTTGACATTTTGGCGTTATGTAACAGGATTGGCAGCACTTGTCTGACATTTGTTGCACGAAAGGATGTAATTTGACAGCACAGAAAGAGCAATGGTCAATTATATATGCTTTATGTGCTTTGACTATCGGCCTCTATTTAAAATCACAGGCAGCCCAGATTCAGCCAATCTGATGGTATTATGTTCAATATGGTGTTTTCCCCCTGACTACTACTAAAAAGTACTGCAAGTCTGAGGTAGGGTGGGCTGCAGTGAGTATAATACAATGGAAAAAAATGCTCCTCTCAAAACAAGAAAAAAAAAACTTACTTCAAAGAACTTTTACCTTGAAATAAGTGAAAAAAAATCTGCCAACAGAACAAGTGAAAAATGGCTAGGTCAGATTTCTTGAAAAAAGATATGATATTTGGAATACTGTGATCTTAAAATTAGCTGGGAAAACTGATTTGAAGCTATATTTTACCAGGATTGTCAAACTTAGGTGTTTTACCCCTCCTGTTGTCCGCATTTACGGCACCAAAAAAGATTTTTGCTTGTCTGAAAAAATTCAAAAATTCAGCAAAAAATTCCCCAAATTAATAAAAAAAAAATTTGCTAAATCTTCAGGAAGGAAATTCCTTAAAAGTTTTAATTAAAAGTCTAAAAATTGTAAATATTTTCAACAAATGAATAAAAATCCTCCAAAAAATCCTAAATATATCTAAAGTGATTCCATATATATCAGTAAAAGTTCTAATAATTTCTTTAAGAACATTTGGGGAAAAAAATCAACACTTTTCTGAATGTTCCTAAAGAAATATTTTTTTGAACATTTCTTTTTTTTCCACCAAAAATTCCACCAAGAATTTTGAAAACGTGGAAGTTTTCACTGTGAAAAATTCTTTTTTTTCCCCACATTTTAAAACTCCAACAGGAGTTTGACTTATCTTGTTAAGTCAAACAATCAAGATTGTTTGACTTAACAAGATATTTATGAGGGATTGTCTTAAAACAAGTCCCCATCTTGCTGAGGGACTTGTTAGGTGAATTTCAGATTTATCTTAAATCAGGTGAGATGAGACATTTTGACTAAAACTAAGACAAATAGATTGGTAAGATTTTGAGTTTTGCAGTGTATGTGAGGCACAAAGAAAAAAAATCTATCAGAAATATATAATATTTGTAAAAACAAGAAAAAGATGAGTGCATCAGTGGGTAGAAGAAGGTATACTGGGTGCTCTTCAGGATCTAGTGGAAAAAATCCATTTAAATGTCAAAAAGAAGAAGGAGAAAGATCCGAGGCACTCCGAGTTCCTAAAAGTCCTTTATTAATACATGGATGGCAGTTTACGTGTTTCGGCCACTACACGGCCTTCGTCAGAACGTAATCTTTTCAGTTTGAATTCATCCTGTCTCTTTGTTAAAAAGCTCTTTTTCAGAACAATTTAAGAAACATGTAACCTTGACATTTGATACTGTGAACATTATTTTTGCACTGTGGTTTCATCAGCTGTCTTCTAACATAACTACACTGACAGTCAATAGAAACTTTGAGACCATATTTTTCAACATAATTTTTATTTTGAAGCCCGAAACTGGATTTTCTTCATATGAATCATTTGTTTAGCATACTAGCATACAGAAACAAAAATCTAAAGTTTGAAGAATGATTTCAAAATAAAGAATTTCACAAAAGAAAACGGCACCTGCCAAACACAAAGTCACAACAGTCAATACCGAGTATGGCCTCCATTTGCTTCGATGCAGCCAGCAATCCGTCGGCGCATGCTTTGGACTAGGCTTCTGATTGTGGGTTGGGAACAGCCCATATGCCTGGCTACATCACTGTAGCTCAAACCGGCCTCCACCATACCCAGTGCCCGGAGACGTTGTTCATGTGATAGACGCAGCATGATGCTGTTCACTGGACTAACAATGGTGGCCTTTTTTGGGCCTTTATATAGGCCTTCAAAACCCATTCTCAAATTGTGCAGATACTCACTGAGTAGTGCTTGGTGTGTATTTGGTTCACTTTTGCAAAGTGACCAATCCATGTGCAGTGAATCATGACAAAATGACAACTCCTCATTATCTCAACTACCAGGGCACTAGATCATCAGTAAATCCACAATGAATAATTACAACCCCCCTACAAGTAGAATTCTGCGTACATTTCTACCTCCGACTGTCAGTATATTTTCTACTAAAAACTGCATTAAATGTGAAACAACTTGCAAAACTCAACTCTAACACCTTAGAATGCCAATAAGGTGAACTTGCAGCATTAATATTTATTAGGAGCAGTGTTTGTGTCTACCTGAAGAATTTACAATTCTTTTGTAGCTTTTATTGATCAACTGCTGAAAGAAAATAACTCTTAAAAGCATTTGGTCATTGAGTCAAAGTACATAAGAGTGGGCTTAACCTTTTTTTACTTAAAATGCTGCCCGCTTTTTGTGTGTGGTCCATGAGAGACGTTACAGTGAACCAAAACAATAACGCTGTGGTCTGTAAGAGCAAAACAATGCCCTGAAAGATGCAAAAATGCTTCCCAGCAATGAGTCAGTTGATCATTTTGTGTGTCGCTCTAACAATGTTTTCAGTTTTTATTCTTACTTTCATATTATACAACTTTGTTACCCCGACAGGCGACTGAGCATTCAGCCATCACTCCTGTGCATGTTGTGCCAATAAAATTCTGTTGCGAATTCCCTAAACTAGGACTGATGTAGTTGAGTTTGTTCACACAATACTTACTGTGTTTTAACCCAGTAAGACCCAAATATAGAAAAAAATGAGCAAAAAACCCCCCACAAATCGAAAAAACATGAAAAATGAGCAAAAAAATAATTATGTATACATATATAGAAACCCAAATACAGAAAAAAATGCAACAAAATCAACAAGATATTTATCTATAGACATAATATACATATATATTAATATAAAATATATAAATAATAGAAAACAATAATAAACTGATGTATTTTTGCAACAGTGGGTTTTACAGGGTTAAAAAAACAAAACTGCTTTTATTGTTTACACATTTGTTTGTTTTCAGCTTCAGCTCAGTGTGGCTCTTTTCCAAACCGCCTGTTGGATGAGTAAATATAAAAACACTAGAAGAATGTAAAGCTTTTCTTCTGGAATTCTTCATGCTTAAAAATGTGTTATATATGCTGTAAACATTGTTATACTATACTGCTGTCTGTATTTTTCATACTAAATACGTTAGGAATGAGTGCATGCAGAACATCTAACAGTGCTGTGTGTATTTGTGTGTCCAGCCAGTGTGCTGCAGGCCATGGCCGTGCTGGTTTGTGCCGAGATGTACCAGGTGAAGCGACTGCAGCATCTCTGTGAGGTCTGTGTGTGCGCGTACCTTCAGAGCATGCCCAGCAGAGAGCTGGCATCGACAGGCATCAGCGTGGTCCGACTACTCCGCAGAGCAAAGGTCAGAGCACTCATGGGTAAACTAGAAGGAAAGAGGCGAACTCCGAACAGACCTGTACATCATGGCTCGTCTATGCAAAGCCATTTCATTAGAATATCACATTTCCTTTAGCCAACAAAATGCAAATTCATTGTGTTGAATAAATCTGGCTGTCTGTCAAACTCGAGTCAGATTAATCGTTTGAGTAGCACTCACTCCAGGCCTCTATCTGCAGCTGACATTCATGGTAGAATCATTGTTGTTTCACAAAGCCTCTGTGTTTCTATTCATTCTCAGTGCCACAATGCAGAGCAGCTGTACGTCTGGCTCCTCCACTTCATCGCCAACAACTACCTAATCTTCAGTCATAAACCCGACTTCCTGGAGCTCTCAGGTCGGTGTCAACTTTTACACAATCTCAAATATGCCTTATAATTGCTAAGCTATTTAAACTAAAACTGATGCATGTAGTGATATTAAAATTACACTGCTGATTTAAACAATGTAACTTGAAAAATATAAATCAGAGCTGTTGGAAAAAGGCTGAGAATGCCAGGCATGGTTGCATCTTTTTCCAACAAGCCAACCAGACGGTAAAATACATGAGAGTGACATCAAGGTGCCTTTCAGGTAGCTGTGAAGTGAAACCAAACGGACTTGTTTTCTCACTTTATTAAGTTGGGATAATAATTTTTTTGTGATTTATTTTTGAGAACCAGTCAGACACCCGTGTAAAACTCTGTATTTTACACTCTACTGCCATACAGCATAGTATGATAGTATTTATGTACATTATACTGTGGGTTGTCAGGCCCTCAGAATAATAGCCTCCTTATAGTACACTTGATACTATAAGTTTAAGCTTGGATTCTTCGCATTACTTCCGCTTATTAAGGGTTTTGTGCGTTAAACAGGCCACATAAAAGCAGCTAAAGGTAGAATAATGATAAAAAAATTAACAGCAAAATTGCACAGCAGTAACATGTTTTATTGGCAGTATTATTCACACACAAAACTCATTTAAGGTCACTGGACGGATAATGAAGGGCACAAGCAAAGTCAAAGGCCAGAAAGAGGAGAAAGCACACAAGTGATTACCATTGGTCTTCAGCTGTTTGTTGGTAGAAATGAAATCACGTCAGATATGGCAGCAAGCCGAGGAGTTGTTACAGTATGCATATCTGAGCAGGTTTGCCATGCACAGTAAATCTTGCTGTAATGGTTTTTTTAGCAAAACCTTTGATAGTTGCGACTGTAGTGGATTACAGTTGTACATGATTGTGTTTATGCATTCCAGATGAGGAGCGTGAGCAGGTGGAGAGGCTACGCTGGCCATCCAGAGGGTACTTGCAGGAGCTCAGCGAGTACCAGCAGCGACGACGCAAACTACGAAAGTCCCGCTGTATAGTCATGTGACCACATCTGGATGCCCAAACTCTGTGGACAAGAGGAGGGGGGAGCAGAGGAGGGAATCCAAAGAGAAAATAAAGGATGAGAGTCATCATCAACATGTGTGGAAGCAGACAGAGGGAGTGTTTCTTTCTGGTTGTGCTGCTGGATGAAAGGCTGACTGAAGGACGGTGTTGCAGTGGATTAAGATGTGTGACTCCTTAACCAATCAGACATCGTCAAGCAGTGACACACACACTGCTACAATACGCCTCTCTTCCCCCACAGGAATGACTGGAGCATCCTTTGCATAATGACTTCTTCCTCGTTGGGCAATACAAAATGACCTACTCCTTAAAAACCAATATGACTATTTTGTCTGGCCACTGTCCAGAAGCTCTGTGAAAGATTATATTTCTACTGGCTGGAGCACAATAGTGGAGTTCAAAGATGAACAGTGACACAAAATGTCTCCATTCTGAGTACATATATATCAAATGCCCACACATCTGTTGGAAAACCAGCCAGGATCATGTCCAGACTGTTTCAAACTACATTAACGGGTTATGTGACTTCAGGTTGAAAAAACAGGAAGAAATCAGTGCTGAGGGGTTTTCTTCTCTTCATGATACCTGAACATGTCTGTGTCTCTTCTGTGCGCTGAACACAGGACTTCTCAATCATAAATTAAACCATGTTGGCTCATGTTACATCTGTGTCCCGTTGGATCTAAAACTTGTGAACATGTGCAAATGCAGCATTTCTGAAGCTGAAGTAACTCTTTCAGCAGAGCGGTGACCGACAGTAACACAGAGGGCAACTAGTGATGCTGCTGGTAGCACCGTCATACTCATTACCATCTGTAATATATCAGAAACTCAGTTTAGCATATGAGCAGGACCAATTTAATTACAATTCTTTTATTAGATTCTTTCACATCTATAATGCAGCATCAGTGAGTGGCCTGACTGATTTTATTACCATGCAAGATGGAATACAATTTGATCGCAGTCTTTGTCAAACGAGGCCATTTCACTTTGAAAAAATGGCTTAAAATAAAATGCTCAAATGAAATGAAACCTTGCTCTGTACACCAAATTCTGAACAATCATCACTGTATTTTAAAATTTCATTTGATGTCTGTTGAGCTGGACTTTTACACCATTTCTTTTGCAGGTTAATATGAATTCATGTAGAAATGAGTCCTTATCTGTTTGCAATAACGAATAATAATGATCTGTCTCTGTCACAAAAAGGCAAAAGCCTTTTGTAGCATTTACAGAAGTGGTACAAAGATATGAGAGAAATAACATATCTTGAACATAAGTTAGTAAATTGAAAACCTCAATGCCTCTGGGTGGGGATACACGATATTTATTTGATCTTTTTTTTTAATTTGACAGGTTGTTTTTAATCATAACGAGATTATGATTTATTGGTGCTGCAATTATTTTTGTAAACGATACTGTATGTGGACATTTATGATTTTTTTTAAACATTTGAGTAGAAACTACAGGGTCGCACTCCTTTGCAGTCTAATGTTTTACTGCTATTTACTTGAAAGGTGTAAAAAAAAATCTTGATTTAAAAAAAATGGGTACAGGATGTCTTACCTTGTCTGATTCATTCAACAAAATAAAAACAAATAAAGATCAATAGTGACTTTTTGTAGTTATTTTCTCATTTAGTAGATCACTGCCAATCTACAGTCTTCAACAAACAGTATGTAAATTATTTGTATCCAATTCTTCCAATATATTTGCAGAAATGCAGCAGGAGGCTGTACATATCCTACAATCAAGTCACCACTGTCAGATTTTATCAGTGTGCAGGTGATATCAGTTGGTATCTTTAACCTGTAGGTGGTGTACATTAAATCTGCAATCGAAGTTTATGTCTGGTACGAAGTCCTCAAATAAATCTTTATATCCTCATGAAATCAGTACATAGCAGGTGAAACTCTGGACTGTGAAACCAAGTGAACCCCAGTGCTGCACCCACACACATGGCTCCACTGGGCCAGTGCTGTACAGACTGTAGATAACATAGCGTTTGACTTTAAATAAAGACATGTTTTAGAATGAACATACCACCGACTCCATCAATGTCTACACCCTGTCGTTTGTTTGTACGGATTCGGTTGCTTGATTTATTTATCTCTTGACCAATAAGAGCTCACTGAGAGTCCAGATCTCCCGAGGAACAACGTTCACTCCCTTATCTTAATGAATATTTCAAATGCTTTCATAAGGATGGCAGGTTTCATCTCCTAGGAATGTTTGTGTTCATCAGGGTAAAGGTAAGATGCCTCCTGACAGTGTGTGCAGTGTGTCCTGTACCTGGAGATCTGAAGTGGATCACTGCAGGGCTCCAATAGACTGCAACATGCCCTCCAGTTTACCGCTCTTATGCAGGGCCGCTACATCACTTCCACCTCCAACGCACTCCTCACCGATGAACACCCGAGGCACCTGCATTTAAATCAAAGCAAGAAAAACAGGCACCAAACCAGTAAATATGCAGCTATTGGTTTTCAATCTCACGTACGGAGTGACTTATTAAAATGGAAATTAAACTGTATAAAACTATTTATGAAAAACCAGACAACCCAGCATGATCTGACAATGGCTCCAAAAATCTTCTTAAAATGTCAGGGATCTTTGATTTTCTCATTTTTCAAGTGTCCACTTAAATTTTCAGTGGGTTTGAGGTCAGGAAACTGTGAAGAAAAGCCCATGACAGCCAGCGCTCTTTGGTCTTTTTGATCCAAGCTTTGATGTTTGTTTGAGATTAATATTCAGCTGCAGTATGAATCATATGATTAGGAGGCAAACCAGAGGGAAGAGAATTTTTCTAAAGAATGCAGTGCTGCTACTTTCTGGTAAAAGTGGAGTCAACTGAATGTAGGAGCTCAACTTCCAGAGAAGTAAAACACCCCCCAGACTTCCCAGCAGCATGACTCATTGAGGGTTTGCTAAACTGACTGTTTCCATCAATTTCCTGTTGCCATCTTTACAGAAACGTTTCTTACTGCCATAGACATAAAATAATCAGCAAACTGGATTCTTTTCCTCATGATCCTTTATAAAATGCTGGTATGTTTGGCTTTGTTTCCTCTTCTGACATGTAGTTTAAAAACCATACTTGTCCTGTACAAGGCAGGCTTCTGAGGGTTTGATTAAATTTGACTGGAGGCATTCTTCAATTTATTTTTCACAATTTCTTGCATTTTTGTTTGCATGAAAACATGAAAGACTTTTTCACTATGATCTCTTGTGAACTCTTCAGGTACATTTACTTAATAATTTGATTACAAATTGGAGGTACCTGCACTTTACTTAAGTCTTCATTATCAAAATCAGAAATACTTTTTATATACATTTCATTAAATATAGGTGAAAAAATATGTCCTAAAATATACACACAAGTAGAAAAAGCATAAGCGTAAAATGTGCACTGTTCTAAGAAGAATAGTAATGTGAGTGTACAGTGTAACAAACAGTAATGGAGTTACATTTGTGTTACTGGGAAGTGGTTATTGTAGTTATAACACAATATATTTGACAGTTTCAGGCACTGTTGCATTTTTGTAGTATTCGCCCCACAACAATAAAATGTTGTCTTTACGTTACTACAAGCGGAATAATAATCTAGTTTTGAAATACATCATAGCAATACTCTGTCAGGGACTACTTCATTCATTTTATAATGCTGCACTAAATGAGTTAATGAGGGAAATTTCTCAAAAGGTACTCGTGACAGGAAAACAACAGCTAGCTACCACTGTCGTTTACCTGAAACTAAAACGCCTTTTTAAGCTAGCTGCCAAACATTGCTAGCCAGTTAGCTTAAAACGCTCAGTTTAGCGCAGGCGTTAATTAAAGCTGACCCTGTGGTGGGTCATGAAATGTGATGCGAGAGCTGTGTGAGGTGGAAACTGCGTGTTGACAAACACTTGTGTCTCTGTGTTGTTTTACGGTAAACGTCGTAGTAAGGTGACACAGCAGCTTCTTCACCGTGCGGGCTCCGGTGAGCTCCAGGAAGTAATCCTGCAGACTGCCCATGTCGCTCCGCTCGGTGATATCGATCAACTCCAGGTGTCCTGGCTTGAACTTGTACTTGGACATCACATCTTTGGCCGTGATGCAGTACGGACATGTGGGCTTCATGAACAGCACCACTTTGTCGCCTTTGACATGAGCCTTCACGAACTCCTGAGCCATTTCGATTGTACTGGTGAAGCGACGAGTCGTTAATGAAACTAATGCTTGAAAGGAAGAGAAGACGACGACGCTCCGCCTTCAAGAATATGTTAATGAGGGTGACGTGACTTGACGTATGCCCTCTTAAAGAGACAGTACATGTGTTAGAGACATGCATCTACGTAAATCCTGCTGATAGAAAAACCAAGTTAGGGTGCAAGAAAAGAACAGATGGTACTGGAAAAAAACAACGACAAAAGAAAATTAAAAGGTATAGATACAGTATAAAAATCCAAAAATACTGTGCACACAGTGGTCACAGCATCATTATTATAATAATACCAAGCACAAATATAAGTGCTTTTCAAACATGGGACTTGTAACATTGCTGGGTTCATTAGTTTGTTAAAGTGACAAAATTCTATCATAGATCACATTTATGTTAATATTCCTCACAGCTTCAGTCAGCTATGCACACTACAGTGATCGAGATGCAATTTTTAACATTCACATAATATATATTAATGTATAAATAGAATAGAATAGAATAGAATAGAATAGAATAGAATAGAATAGCCACTTCTGTTGTCAAACAGAACATACACTAGCTGGTGCACATTTGGATGAAATTTTATTGCAAAAACTCCCCATTGAACTGGTAAAAAAGAAAAAATGATATTTGAAATAGAGTTGAAAAAATAAACTGGATAGATAGATAGATAGATAGATAGATAGATAGATAGATAGATAGATAGATAGATAGATAGATAGATAGATAGATAGATAGATAGATAGATAGATAGATAGATGATATACACACACCTGATAAATAAACTAAAGACTAAAGCTAATGTAATAGCAGCTTATCTGTTTAACTGTCCAACACACACCAATAGCCAAATTTTTTTATCATTTACTAATCACAGAAAATTCTGTGTGATGATAATTGAACCACTAATTTAATCACTAATTTAATCCAGTGGAACATCTGACAGCTGTGGTGGCACTCAGGACTCAGTCTGAGAATGGCCACTATGTAAGGAATGATTTACTTGCAGCTTGTAAACTGAGATTCTGTGTGTGATAATTCACCTGTCTGAGTCATCACTCCTATCTCCATGTTAGGGATAATTTAATGATGGTAATGATCAGTAATCAAGCTACTGTTGTTGTTCCATGAATGTAAATACCTGCAGCTCACTCTTTGAAGAAATTCATTTGGATCCTGCTGCTGTCTGATGCTACAGGTATTTATTACACCGAGAGGAAAGACTCGTATAAGCAACTGGAAGCAACAAACTAAACTTCAGCCCCTGTCAGCACTTTCAAGGTCTGTGACATCAACAAAAGGTCGCGAACTGTGTTCTTTGGTTCTCTGTGATCTCCATGGAGAACCACACAGCAAACTAGCTGGCATAATTTACAATTAATGAATTAAAGTAATCAATATAGTTACCACTGTGCTGTATTGCTTTGGAGATGCTCATATGGAGCCTACTGCTGTCTGATGCAGAAGGTATTTAATGAACTAAGAGGAAAAACTCAAACTAAACTTCACTTCCTGTTAACACTTCCAGCTCTGAGTGTGTATCTGCCATGTTGCGCCATGGTGCTTCTCATATTTGAAAGGTCCTACCTCACACCTGAAAATCATTCTCTAGGCGTCAGTTTTCTCTTGGACACATAAAAGCTAAGAGAGAAAATATAAAATAAGGGCAAATAATTGTTCAACACATGCATTTGATAAAACTGCCAGGGCACACAATAACTGGCACGGCTGAATGAACTTGTACAGAAGCTCGAGGGGTGAAAACTGTTTGACCCTGACATGTTTGACTTCGGGCTGCACAGTGAAGCAGTGGATAGCACTTTCGCCTTGCAGCAAGAAGATCCCTGATTCGAGTCCCGGACTGAATCCTGGATCTTTCTGCATGGAGTTTGCATGTTCTCCCTGTGCATGCGTGGGTTTTCTCTGGGCACTCTGGCTTCCTCCCACAGTCCAAAAATATGCTGAGGTTAATTGGTGAATTTAAATTGCCCGTAGGTGTGAATGTGTGTGATTGTTTGTCTCTGTGATAGACTGGTGACCTGCATAGGGTGTCTCCTGCCTTCGCTCAAGTCAGCTGGGATAGGCTCCAACACCCCCGGCGACCCTAGTGAGGATAAAGCGGTGTATAGAGGATGGATGGATGGATGGATGGATGGATGTTTGACTTCCCTCACCCTGGGGCTTCCATTCCCACTGCATCCACAGCAGAGTTATTATTTCCACAGAGGTCTGCATTTATATAAACTGTATGCACATCAGGATGTGACATTAGTGGTTGAAACTGTGAGCTCTGGTATAAGGACACTGTTATATTTTCTACATATGCCAGCTCATGAGATCCACAAATCTCAGCATCTCCCCAAGATGCGTGTGACCCTTCCTTGCACTTCTGCGTGCATAAAATGAAAAAAAAAAAAAAAAATGCTGGATTAGATAAAGCAGGACAAACTTTCTCTGATATTGTACTTTAATGTAACAGTTTCTCCAATAAGTCCGTGAATAATCGAATGAACACAGCCAGTTGACATTGAGTGACCCACTGGAACTTTGTCAGGTTCATAAACCAGCACTGATTAAGATGGGTGAGGTTTGTAGACTGCTGAAGCTCAGGTTTGGTCCCAGCAACAAGGAAATGTAAAGAAGTTTAAATAAAACAAAGGCCTACTATGAACTTACAATGTGTTTGCTCTTTCTACCTCAGTTTTGTCATCTCCATAGCAGGTAGGAGCACAAGAGTCAAGATTAGTGCAAGATCAGAGTAGGGAGTTTAGTCAGTAATATTCTACAATCTGAGTGTCTGGATTCAACGACACGCAACAGTGAACCAAAATAATGTCCCAAAAGTGACTAAAAATGAAAAATGTTGGCAATGGGTGTTGGTTTCCAGTGAGTTCAGTTATACTAACAAACCTTACCCATGCAGTCGGCCATTCTCTTTAGTGTGAAATATGAATAAAATGGGATGTTATATGTTTGGGATTTTAGATGCAGTCATCTCAGTATTAAACACACAGAAACTGATATTTAATCTCCTAACTTCTTTGTAGAGCAGACAGGCTTTGCAGGTTGCACTGGGCTTGGTTCAGCCCTAACAACACACAGCCAAATCCAGGAAGACTTTAGTCCCCCATTTAAACCAGTCTGACCAGTTCTTTTTCAGCTACTATGGCAAGCATGAAACCTGGAGGCATATTATGCACACAGCTGTCTGGTCACACTTTCTGGTGCAGGGAAGGCTTCCAGGCATATGAGAGTCTCCTGGGATCACATGAATTTTTCAGTGAAACAGGGGAAACAAAATTAGAACAGGCCTCCTATTCTTTGTGTTCAGATTTGGCTTGCACATTTTAGTTACATTCCCAAGCAATTAACGAAAAAAAATTAACAAAAATATGGTAGACGCAATGCTTCAGTAGCAAATTAAATCAACAATCTAATATTTGACAAATGTGACATTCTGCACCATGGAAGCAAACTTGTATTAATGAAGAACTATATTTATTATGAATGTGAATATGTCTACATTGACCGGTAAACTGTGGACCAGTGATCTGAACATCATTACGTGGGACAGATGGACATTTTGAAGGACATTATATTAAATCACACCTCCAGAATGGAAGCATTTTTAGATGCTTGAGAATTTAACATGATTTGTAAAATACTCAATATCTGATTCCTTTTCAGGACAATTCTAGAGGTCATTACCCTCATACTGATAACTCGTGTTGACAATGTGTCCTTTTTTATGAGAGAGCTTGGACATCATCTGCTATAAAGCTTAAAGCCTTAAACACACACTTTAATCAACTTTAACCATATTATAGTTTGTCATTTTTCTAATCACCAGAAGGGGAAACCATAGAAGACACATAAGAGATGACAACCAGTCATGTTCCAGGTAAAACTAAGTTTATTTTTATTGAAATGTCTTGTACATTTTCAGGTGGGCAGGATCAGATTTCACTCAAAATTCATTTGATTTTCTGTAGTTTCTTGTACTGCTGGAGCACTAATAGCTTCCTCATTAAGACTCTTAATCAAGCCCCTTCTCTCCCTCCTCCCGCCACACCGAGTCACAGATTAATAATCCGTATTGCTCCGACCTAAACAAAATCTCGCCGATAAGGACAGAAATATTTGGAAGTCTGAGAGGACGACACTGGTGAGAGGCTACACCGTCAAGGCTTCATGTAAAGCTCTGTTCAACGTTAATTTGTAGAAGTGGCCTTTTGCAACTCTGAAATCAGGGAAATGACCATTTCAACATAAAACAGGAAAAATTAACCAGAACACCGACCCTGTAAGTCTCAGATCTGTGGACATTTATCTACTGTTGTGACACCTTCAATATACAAGTGCTGATTTTCTGTCCAAAACAACTTGAGAAACAACAAAGCCAAGTTTTTAATTATATTAAATTGACTGACAGCCAACCAAAACAGCCAGTCTACTGCAGAGACTGACTATTTGATGGAATGCCATAATCCAGATATAAGAAAAAAGAACAGGACAAAAATTGCTTTAATGTCTGTTTTGGGGATAACAAAATTGTGCCACATTTCTTTTTTTTCTTTTAAACAAGACTTACTTGTCCACACAATATTTTCAATAGGACTCCTGAGACGGGGCTGACCACTGCCAAAGTGCAGTTAACACCAAGTTCCTCTTCAGATCCCCAAACTTAAGGAGGCTTTACTTATTGTTCAGTAGATGAGACACATCTTCCAGTATTTATGTCTCCTCAAATTCAGCCCCAATCAGAATTGTTTACTCCATGGAAGCAGTACCACAAAGGCATTTAATTTTTGGCAAACATTCTAACACAAGTTTGTAAACAATTTTTCCCTTATTGAAATAAAGAATTTCATAGAAGCCATTCATCCATCCATGAAACTAAATCTATATCAATGTTGAAAAAAAAATGCTACTCCGAAATCTTCCTGTTCTCTGGAACTCAAACTGAGAATCAATATGTTTGACGCCATAATACAGGTGATATTTCTGGAGGATGACAAGTTTTTGCTCCATTTTAAAAACAGAAAGACTGGACAAAGCTCAAGAGGTGGGCGCAGTCCTTTGTAGGGTCAAGAGAGGAAGCATTCTGGAAAATAAAGATCTTCTGTATCTCTTCAATTAGGATCAGTTACTTTTACTCCAGCCAGGTTGATCCTGAGTGCTCTGGCTGGTTAAACACTATAGCAGCTTTTTTTTGTTTGTTTTTCATTATTCTCACTTCTTTCTCCACGTTTCAATTTTTTCGTTCACAAGTCACACCACGTAACGCACAACCATACGAACGCATACACACACATTTTTTGTAACACTCCTTCCAGACTTCACATCCCTTCCTTCCTCCACACCGACGTGCTCCGACACACACACAATCACTCGCACACTGACACACACCTGTTTCCAGGCAGTTGTAGTTCCTTTGTGTAGCCTTTGGGCCATTCAGGTCGGCCCAACTCGACATTTCCGAATGTAAACACCTTAAGGCACCCATAATGCACCGTGAACGTTTGGTGCAGGGAATACTGCCCCCTACTGACAGAGGATCATACTCCTTCAGTTACCCCAACCTTACCACCCCATGTGGTCTTTACAACATGCACACATACTGTTGTTTTCTCAATCAGCTCAAATGATTTCTCCTCCTTGCCTCATTTCCTTCCTCTTCAGCTTCAAACTTAATCGTTGAAGCAAGACTATCCAGTACAGTTTTGTCTGAAAAGAGAGGAAACGAGGCAGGGGAGATCTCTTCACCAGATGAGATAACATATGAATCTTGCGTGCAAAATGGCTTCACAAAGTCAAAACACATAAGGCCCGCGGTACATTTTTTTGCATTGTTTTCAAGAAAAAAATTAAACAATATATCATCTGCTGACTCTGGTTTTTGCACTACGAGTCTTAAAATAAATAGATCTCCCTCTTTTTGTCTTTTTTGTTTTTACTTAAATACATGTTAATATCTTCTCTGATGCTCAAAAATACTTATTTGTTTGAAGAGAAAGTCCTTCAAAGGTTAGAAGAGTTGAAGTTTATCCGCAAACCCTTCACACATGCAGGCAACCCCTTCCACTAGTCCAGTGGTATCAAATTCCACAGGAGCTAATTAAGAAATAAAAATAGTGAGAAAGCAAAAAGGATGGGAGTAAAAGTCAAAGGGAGATTTTCAAAGTGGCAGGCAACAATGAAGCCTGTGGAATCAAAGATCAGAAAAGAAGGAAGGAATGAAGGATGATAGGAGAAACAAAAAGGTCGGAAAAGAAGGAAGATGTGGTGGTGAGGGTGTTAATAAATAAGAGCCGGTTGGACACCCCCTCCTGGTTTGACACTCCATTCTCAATGCTGAGCAGTGAAGATGTGCTGTGCCCTCAGCACCAAGCCTGGGCTCTACGCTGGTCAAAATCAGCTATTAGCCGTTTGATGTGGGCCAACTTGTTGTGCAGGTACTCGCAGCGCAGTTTCTCCTCATGGTAGCTGGGGCTGTGCTGTAAAAAAAACAAACAAACATCCATAACGTCAGACTACAGATGTCATTTCCACCTGAATCATATCATTCCTGCAATGCTCAGGTTTGGGCAGCCCTATGCAAATCTATTTTCTGCTATTTTTGAAGAAAATGCAGAAATGTAACCTCTGCGGCAAAAAAGAAAAGAGAGACTGATAATGATGTGCAAAAATTTCTTAAAAGGTAACTGTGGTATGAGCTTTTCATTCCACATCACTTAAAATTCTGAGAAATTTTAGGCTGCCAGACTGTGCAGCGTTTATAACCTAGAGTTTCAGTTTTCACGGCAGAGTTTGAACTTAGCTTTGAGTCACTGTCCTGTTGTAGAAACCAGCCTCTTCTCAGTTTCACATGCAGAATATGCTGATGATTAGTGGAATTCATTCATCCCTCCATCTGTGCAAACTTTACTGTCAAAACGGAATACTTCTACTCCCGCGCTGAACTCTTGGCAAAGCGTTTTTCATCAAATGCTCATTAGTACTACAAACACACTTCTGGTGATTCTGGCACAGAGCTTGAGTTTAATCTCACGTCTACAGAGCACTTTTTCCCACAATGACGTTGCCATATCCAGATGTTGCTTTGCATCTTTCAGACACTGACTTCAGCGATGAGGTGGCAGATAGGGTTGTCTTCTTATGACTCTACATAAAGAACCTGTCTATGCTTCAGTGAAACAGTTAGATGGTGCGCCACCACTCCTGTGTCTGCCAACATTTACTGCAGCTCCTTCACAGCTGGAGGATGTTCTCTGCCTCTTTGCCCAGATGTGAAGTCTTATCTGAAAGTTTTATTAGCTTCCTTTTGTGACTTCCAGAGTCCCCCTCTGCTGTCATTACATAATGGCACAGTGTCAGCCCAGCGGTACCTTCAAGTTTAAAGTGCTTTAATATGTTTTGGGAACGTTCTTCTGTTTTACATGCATCATTTAGCTTCATCTTAGATGCTGGATCAGTAGTTTAAAAGGAGTCTAGTATTACTAAATGTTTCCACAAGGTGTGGAGAATTTGAGAATTTATCAAGCTTCAAATTGACGGCAATTCCCAATAAAGTTCCTTAAAAATCCTAAAGATTCAATTAGGTCCTGCGCTTTTACAAGCGGCACAAACTTTTGCACATGGCACAGCTGTGTGCTTGTTTTCTATTTAGGTTCATTAAAATAAAAGTAAGACTGCACTAACATTTAAAGACAGACCCATTTTTAATGACCGTTTAGTGTCTGCTATAAATTTCTGTTGACTTTAATTAGGAAATGTGTCATTTGGACCAGGGCTCCTAAACTTCTCCTTACCCCTGTACTGCCTTCTCTCTCGGTGAATACAGTTGTGTGCATTTCTATATCTGTCTTTGGAAGGACCAATTTGGCGTTCAGATATTTGGAATGAGGACGTTCTGGAGAATCCTTATTTATCTGGCACACTATCAAAGGGCTAAGACTCAACTTTATAGTTCAAATTACAACTAGGTGAAGTTGTAGTGAGGGGATCCACAAAGATAGAGGTACAGACATATATAGATATAAATACAAAACTATGAATGTGCAACTACTTACTTGTTTCATCTTTTTGTACTCTTTCAAGACTTCTTCTTGCACCTTCTGTAAAAATCATGAAAATACTTGCTTAAATAAAATGTACATCTTTCATTTTTATCACAAATAACATACTCTGCCATCACTAACCTAATGCAAACTGCCAAGCTATTTATAATGAATGCATTAGAGTGAATGAAAACTCCATGAAGCAACGTGGTGAAAATAAGCACAGAATTTCACAGAAGGAAATTATTTCTTAACTAATTTGCGTTGCCTGCTGGTGGCAGATCTCAGTGGATTGAGGAACAGATGCCGAAGGTTGACAACACTATAAATTTTTCTTGATTATAAGCAAGTACTTCCAGCAGTCCTGCCTTCTGTGTGGCACCACAGTATGACAGCAGAGTACTAACAGGCAGTTCTAAATGGTCTCAAGCCTTTACAATATTATTACATTCTGTAACAACCAACTGGACTGACAATAATGAAAGTTCATATTAAAAAATGGTAGAGCTTAATTTCTGGATGTACTATTGTCATTTACATACAAGAAATGCAGAAAATCATCAGATCACATGTGCACAGACTAAATAAGATAACTGGCTTAATCTTTTAAAAGTCCTTTAACAGCTGTTATCTGCCGCAAACACAATGATCTTAACTGAAAGTTCGTGCCAATGATAGAATTTGCTTTGTGAAGATGTCAAAGACATCAAAAATGTTGGACTACGACCATACATAGGTAGCTTTAAAGAAGAAAATGGAGTTTAACTGAGCAGGTAAGCAAAGTGTTTCAACGTGACCTGGTATTCTTTGGTGCCAGGAACCAGCTTCCGACACCGAGTATCCAGCTGGGTGAAGCGACGAGTGATGTTCTCTACACGAGCGTGCAGCAGGCGGTACTCATCATACTCTGCATTGAAATCATCTTTGTAGCTTTGTCGCTGATCATTGGACACCAACGGTGTGTACTTCCTATTAACACAGAGGGAAATTTCATTGAATGATTCCTTTGAAAGTGGTTAAACACAAAATTATTATTTCAGAAAAATATTATTGGTACATGCAAGACTAAAGCCAGAATTTGCTCGTTTATTTGTTTGTTTTTCAGAACTTTACTCATTTTCAGTGCACCGTTCTAAAAGGTCACAACATTTTAAGACACGTGGGAAGCTTAACATCTGTTAAGGCTCTCTTTATCAGATGTGCCAAAGATAACATGCTCCCTGAACTCATTACCAATGATGTGGAAAGTACAGAACAGTCATAGTACAGCAATGGAAGAATACTAGAAAGGACAGATGAAACAAATCTGTGTTTATGGATGCGTTTCATGTGTCCTAATTCTTTTGCTTTCACTAATTTGCTTGAGTTTGCTCTCAACATTCCTTTTTAATAATATCAACATCTGTTTAATCACTGATGTTTAAGGAAAAAAATGGCGAAATGAGAAACACAGAGGGACACTTTCTAGGAATACTTACACTACATAGTCAGGCATCTTAATTTTGGATGACAATTCAGTAGCCTGAACAGGTCTCTCTTTATCTGAAGAGTCTGAGGAGACAGAGCAAAGCAAAGGATTGGAAACATTGCATTGATAATGCATAATACATCTAGTCAAAACTTCTGCAAGTAATACCTTTAGATGTGCAGCTATCGTAATAACACAAAAATAAAAAAACGCTCAGTGTAAAATTAATGTTGGACGATTTGCGTTTTGTATGCATTCATGAATTCAGCAAACACACAAAAACAACTGTGTATTTATATGCACTTTGAACTCTGAACATATGGACCTTAACTTATGAACATTAACTTCTACATAAACAGCAAGAATAATGTTGCTATGGATACAGTGAGTTACATTGTGGGAGCAGCAGGAGTCTCACTTTAAATTTTGAAAGAATTTGTTGAATTAGTAGACTTTAAAAAAAATTAGAACAAACAGTGAGACTCATGCTGTCACCCATATTGTAACTCACTGCATCCATGGCAGCATCACACTTTTTATTTCTTGCAGACATTTATTGTTTACAAGAAATGAAATGTGTTCACACAAGATCAGATTCTTCAGCTTATCAGATGGCACCATCACTTTTCAAGGTTATCAAGTGCAACACATGAACAAGTCAACAAGTTTCAGGTCCAAGAAATCAGACAATCGCACAATATCAAAATGACTTCTGTTTAAGTCCTGCTCGTTTAAATTTGAAACCACGTAAAACAAGCTCTTTTTGTTTTGTATTAATAAAAGAATGACACTAAAAGAATTGCTTCTTAGATTTTTTTTTTTCCATTTTCTAAATTTGGATTTTCTATTAAATATGAAAAAAGGACAGTGCATGACTGATTTATTTTTCTCCATCTTCAAACTTGTTTGTTAGTGTTGACATTAGAATGATTTCTCCCTCTTGTAAATATATTCTATTACATTAGCCAGTGTAGTTAAATATCCTGCTGCCAGTCTATGACAGTGAAGACTGCATTTTGTTTTTTTAGTAAAACTCAATCAAACATCAATGCAGATGTTGTCTAATCTATCAACACAGCAGGATCTGGAAACATGGCAGCATAAAATGTGAAATTCAACAGCCATACAGACAACAAGGAAGCACTTCAACATGTTCGGGCAAATACCAGTGTATTAGTGCAATTAAGGATCAGAATGTATGAAGCCGAATGGGCTGTAAGGTTCAGGACTGAGATAAACACGGAAACAGTATGAGGACAAACCAAAGTCCGAAAGATAAACTGTCTGGAAACTTTGATAGAAAAAGCATGCAAGTCACAAGATCTGCCGATGCTGCCTGACTCAGTCACACTTTTATACACAACATAAATTATATAAGGAAAGGTCTAAAAGTTGGACACCAGTTGGATTCATATGTATTTGGCTTTGTCATCATTTTCACTTGCCCTGTATTACATAAAGACTAACATGTCTGATGAACTTTGTATTTATTTATTATGCACTAAGCGATTAACTAATCTGATTGCAAATTTGCAATAAAAATAAAGAAATTTTATTCTATGCATTTCTAATGTGTTCAATATATTTTTTCTTTTAAAAGCATGTTTGACTTGAAGAACATTAACATCTTCTCTTAGCTTACCCCAAAACTCAAACCTCAATAGGATTAAACATGCATGAGGCAGCTAACAACAACACAGAGTGTTTTCTTTCAACACCCTAAAGTAGATAACGTAAAGACAACCAGATATGCATTGCTTTTGAAAATAAATATCAGGCAAACCCAAGTCACCTGGTTTGACTGTTACATATAATGATGATTACGGAAGCACTGTCACAAGACGTTGTTATTTATGTTAAAGCTACATTAATCAGTCCTTGGTCAGCAGGGGGCAGAAGGACTCCAAAGCAAAACAACAGGCCCTAACATTGCATGGACATTTTACATACTTTTATATCCATACTTTTTTCTGGCTAATATGCCTTGCAAACATTTCTGTATTAAAACAATAAGGGTTCTTAATGCAGGAGTGGCCAAAATGAGCTACAATGAAATAAAATTATGCAGTGCACTGCAGACTATTCTATCATTAAAAACCTGGTTCTGAGAGTTGTGTTTTGTCTGTGTGCCTCTCTCTGCTCTGGCTGCTCACAGAGACACACACAGCAGCAAACTTAAAATTAATTTCAGGTTTTCCATGTGTCTGCAAAAATTCTTGTAATTCAAACATGTAACAAAAACAGCCAGTAATGGAAAGAGAACCAGCAACTGAACAAGCAGAGCAAAAATACATCTATGAATCTCTATGCTTGACACACCCATATGCTGCCCATTATATTTCACCTGAGCAAGACAAAAACGAACAACTGTAACAGCTGAGTGTAATTATTGATGTAAAAATTTGCTGTACATTAAGGCTGACATTGATCAGCCCCTCCTCCTCTCCATCAATTCAGAGTTTGTTCACAGAGAGGAAGGCCAGTGGAGAGGATGAAGTCAAGAAAGTTAGCCAGTGTAATGTAAAAGACCTGCACTTTTTTATAAATTACATTTTTGAAGTGCTGACTGAAGCCCTCCTAAACTCAGTCTTTACATGCTTTATCATGCTCAAAATGAGGAAAGTTCGGGTGAATCAAAATTTTGTTAAAGATGTGTCAGTTCCATGAGGTGTTTCTGTAGCCAGAACCCCAGAATTAGCTCATCTAAATGTAATGAATTTATCTTTAATACTATAAATTCCACCCAGCATATCCGCTGTGAACAAAGTCTCTACTAGGTCTCTGATCAGCTAAATGGAATTCATTTCACCATTTAACCCTGGGCTTTTCCTACTGTGACATGCAGACATTACAAATTTTAGTTCAAGTATTAACTGAGCTTATTGTGTTTGTCCCACTAGCACAGAACAGTTGCCTGTTGCTGCCAGAACCTTACAGGCTGCTTAATTAATTCAATTAGCTATACAAGGTTGAAATGCTGAACAGAACCACTAATGTTGTATGTGTTTGACACTATTAACAGCACTTTGGCCACTGCAAGTAGTTCATTCATGAAACTGCTACGGTCATTTAAGAGACATCTGGCTCAGCAATGCAGAGAATAACCAAGATGGAAACACACCTTGATCTTTGTGAGAATTTTTGTTGATAACTTCTCTGTGTTCTTCCTCAGCACTGCGCCGCTTTTTGGCTCTACGACTCTCCTCAGGCGGTTCTGCTACACTCTGAGGTATAATGCTCTCTCTTTCTGTTCGTTTCCCTTTCTCCCTCTCTCGATCCTTGTCTTTGTGCTTCTTGGATTTCTTTTTAAACTTCTTATGGGTACTGCTGGACAAGGGAGGGCTGGTGATGACAGTAGAGGTAACTGTGAGTGAGGTGCAAGGAGGAGGAGTAGGACTGGGGGAGGCGGCTGGTCTGGGGACAGGGTGTCGATAGCGGTCCTGCAGGGTCCTATCGGAGGAAAAGGGACTGGGTGAAGGGTCTCTGCAGGAGGAACTCTGGTCCATAGGCAGGTCCTGAGTGCCGCAGCCCTCCGGGGTGCTGGGTGAATTGGAGTTGGAGGCTGGGCTGGGCTGCTGGTGAGAGGGCGCGGGGGGGTGGGATGAGATGGGGAGATGGGTGGGAGGGCCCGAGGTGGCATTGGAGGGTAGGGACCAGCGCTTAGAACTGGGGCTGCCCTCGTCCTCGCGGCGGTCAGACGAAGAGGAGGACGAAGATGAGACTGGCCCTCGATTGCTGAGGTGGGAGATGCGGGCTTTCTTGGGAGCCAAGGGATCGATGAAGTCGAAGTCTGGCTGGCGCTTCTGCAAGAAAACACCCAGAGTTTAGCCAGAAATTGCAACCACTGAGATTGCATGTGTGTGTGTGTGTGTGTTTGTGCTACCTGGGGGGATGTGGGGACACCATCTTTGGGAGAACTACTTGTTGAAATAGTCTCGGCAGGAAGACCTAATTTGCTGTTTAGGGAAGGAAAGAGTGGCGTCAGTGGGAGCTACTGTAAGTGTCTCGAAAGAGCATATTATGGGCTAGCATTTAAATATCATGACATTAAGACCTGCTGCAGATAAGATACTTTTATCAAAGCAACTGTGTACAATTCCAAAGTGTTGGTATTTAACATTACAGCTCATGCACACAAGAAGTAATTTTGTCCATTGCCATCTTAATTTTCCATTTGGTGGACAGCAGCTGCCAGCTGACGTATTAACAACGGGCAAAGACTGTAAGCTGGCAAATGCCTATGTCAAACATGCACTGCTCCTTTAAAAACAACATGCTTCAAAAATCTTTTACTAAAAGGGAAGTGCATTAAAGACCTTCCAAGCCTTTTGTCTAAACTTATCACTTAGAAATTGCACCAAAACTCCAAATTTCTGCATATTTTTTTGCCCCACTGTTTCAAGGCCAGAAGGAAAGAAAGCACAAAAATTCTGTAAAAAAACAAAGACAAAAACTATTTGACTACAACATGAGCTTTTTTTTTTTAACTCATCCCTCCTGTAAGACTATTAATGTTAGTTATGATGTGCTCCAAGTATGGTGGTGTTCAAAGGATAAGAAAAAAAATACATGGTAACATTTAATCAATTGGTAAAACTACTCTTGCAGCAAACCTCACTATTCCACTGTCTATTCATTATCTGACAGTATGTTCAGCAATACACTAAAAAAAATGTTTTCACTGAATAATAAGGTGATTTTGTAAACAAATACTAGTACTTATACATAGCTACAGTTGCCTAATATAAGATACATATGCTTTATCAGTGTTCAAGTAGGTCTTTAAGCTCAGTATAACTAAACAGTCCAATTCTGGACTTCTGAAGGCCATTTGGGAAAAACACATACCTCATAGCTGTAATATCCATGATTCAACTACACCCTGAGGATCTTTGCTCTGTGTTGGAGCCCTATCTCTCCCTGCATTTCCTACTAGCAATATCAAATTAATGCA
This sequence comes from Acanthochromis polyacanthus, assembly GCF_021347895.1. Taxonomy (NCBI): domain Eukaryota; kingdom Metazoa; phylum Chordata; class Actinopteri; family Pomacentridae; genus Acanthochromis; species Acanthochromis polyacanthus. The sequence continues at coordinate 20,971,135 of NC_067117.1, forward strand.
AAACTGCATAAAAAAATGATTGAAAAGGACTAATAGGCGGCTTCTGTACCGAGTCAGGATCCGGTCAACCTGGCACTTCTCATCCTCAGAGTAGCCAGGCCAGTCTCGCTGGACATCACGGTATATAAAGTCCTTCAGTGAGTATGTATTGTCTTTGGGATTCAAGTTTGCCACCTGTTTTGCATTGAAACACACACAAGAGTTTCAGAGTGTAACTATTACAGCACTAAAACTATCCAACATGAACAGAAACTTCATATTTCCTGTGCTGGCCAAACGTCTGTGGATGCAAATACTGTAACACTTAATTGGTGCCTTTCTTGTGAATGAGGCATTTATACAAAGAAATGGAATTTGTTAGGCAGATCTGCATGCCTCAATCTCTTGCTGAATAAGGGTTTGGGATGTCTACTATCAAATTAGACACTTGAACAGGACCTATGGTAATTTGTCAGATATCTAAAGATCAGCTTCTGCAATATACAAAGTGATTATAGGTTATATATTATTTTTGTAGAGCAGAATATGTGCCCAGAGTCCCTTTAATTTTCTCGGTTAGTATTCAAAAATGACATTCTGGTATTTGGACAAAAAGCTACAAAAGAAAGCCATGCAGTACCTGTTGCAGGGTGGTCCCCAATGAGTTTCGGTCCTTCTGGTTGATGCCATCCCGCTGCAAACGAGCAAGCACTTCCAACTTCTTGTAGGACCTCAGCGCCAGCAGGTGGACAATTCGGTCCCGAAACGACCGCTGGGAAACGGGGTTATTGGAAAGGCACTTGCGAATAGTGTTGGCTGGGTTGATGGGTGTGGAGCGTTTGCGCTCTGGGGCCACCTCTGGAGCTGACAGTGCAGGCTTACGAATATGCACTTTCTTTCCTAGAAACAGAAGGTAAAGACAATGCTACACTGCTTCTCTGAATACAGGTTCACCATCATAAATCATTCTGCCATTCAGACAGATAATTGCAGACCCTCTCCTGCTTATCATCACTGACCCACTTATTAAAGTGCATCTCCATTGTACCTGCATAAATTACTACTCATCCATAACAATAACAAAGGGAGTCTAAGGATATGGGTAGTCATTTGGCACCCATCAATTCTATGGCACTAACCTCAAAAAGAAGATACATATGGCCGTGAATATGCCTGCTTAAAAAAAAGCTTTAAGAGCAGACTATATGAGGTAAAACAAACAAAGGAGCTCCAATTAAGTATAGGAACATTTGATCAACTGAGGAAGTTAAAACGGTCACATAAACCCTAATTTCACCTGAAGCTTGGGAACTGTATCTAAAGGTCACAAGAAGCATAATTAGGAGTGGTTCCTCATATCTCAATTTCCATATTACAGGCAGAAACGACCTACTTTTATCATACTGCTTATGTTTCTGTCTTAAGAATGGAAGCCACAAATAAAGCACATTATACACTGAATTACAGTTGTCTTACTAACTCAGAGCGGTTTGAAAAACGGCTGGGAAATGTTGAGGTGATTAAGATCCAAGACACTGTTCTGTATTGCTGAGCAATGTGCTTAACCAGGGAGCTTGCACTTTCCCTTATACCTCGTCATGGCCATTATGAAATTCTAAAGCTCTTTAAGAGATTAAGGTTAAAGAAAGGCAGAGAAAACTCTCCTCCTCCCTTCTTCTTAAAAAGCAAACTAGAAGCAATGAAAGCTCACACACTTTGCGCAACAGGCCAATGACAGTGTGGCAGGTAAAAGTTTTTTGCTATTTAGCTTTACTTCTTCCAAAAAAAAAAAAAAAAAAAAAAAAACTATGTAATTTCCAACATCATATACCACACCATTCATAATGGCATGGGCTGTACCATTCATTGAATCACCAAGACTACACACAAAGACAAGGATAAAAATATAAGTTACAGACTACGACCTGAAATTAACACCTGTAAAAACTAGAAACTAAAGGCCTCTTTTGCATTAGTAACTATGGTGCTCACTCCAAACCAGATGCTGCAAGATCCTTACCCACCCCTTTTCTCAGTAGTTCCTCTCGTTTCCCAGTTTCTATCTGGGCCAGTGTATGCAAATCTATCCCCAGGGCCCAGAAAAAATGGACTGAGGAAGTTTTAACTCAGTTAGACAACATCTGTATTATGGTAATTAAATTGTAAAATTCTGTTTTTGTACGAAAATAATTCGCAAACACATTTCCAGGTGGTTTTGTTGGGACCCTTTTCCACATTGAAACACTCAAACAACATTAATATTGACTATGTCTGTTCTTTGCCTTATTCATCAAAAATGCAAGATGAAAAATGCATCACAATTAAAATCAACAACTCAATGGATTAAATTTTTCATGGCCAGGACATTGTCCAACAAAATGAGCATAAATACAGGCTAACTGCAACACTAGTGTATAACTGGTTTTATTGGTCTTTAAAATCTACAATTACAGAAAAAGCTTAGGACAACAGAAAGCTGACTTTTGCTTTGCTGTTACAAACACCCAGTCTGTGACTGCAGCCTTCACAGCTGGTTACACCGTCATTGTCAGTCTGTTTCACCTCTATTCAGTGCCCTCCAGCTGTCTGTGGTCACCGCTACCGTGTTTTAATGTAACCAGTTCATGATATAGTTGCCCTCATTTGTGTTGCTGTCAAGACAACTAAACCAGCAAGAAATTACATAACTGTCTGTTCACAATTGCTGCATTTTAACTAGTAGTCACACTAAAGACTCTGCACTGCTGGTGTATAATTCATACTTAATAATTTCAGTACTGTCTAATTAAATCGACAGAGTACTGGAACAGCAACTAAAGTTAGTTCCTAAAACATCACGGAAGCTTTTTCAGATTTAGATATTGTGGTGATCATTTAGTAGAAACTCCCTTCTGGGGGAAGAATATTTTATTTTTATTCTGACTATAGGACTGAAACAAAGAGAAAAACATCAGCTCCTACTTTATGTAGCTTAATGTGGGTATTCTCTCAGTTTTGTGGATCAAGTAAGCATAACGCCATGCTCATTTTCCCCCAATTTATGTTATTTGAGCTTTACTATATTACCTTCATCTGACACTAAAAGAGCACGGTAAAATCATTGTTCAGCCTTCACTTAAGCAATATGTCTCAGCTTGTCTTTCTGGTCCTGACCCGTGTCTGCTGTTGGTGATAAGTTTACGTCTTGAGCCTCTTTTTGTTTTGTAACTGGAACGTTACAGCATTAGTTTGTTCTATTGGACATCCTTTGCCCTACTTGTGCTAAGTTGGATAAGACATATAAGTGAGTGTAGAGAATGAGACAAGCCTAAATTAGATTACCATAGATTACTATACTGGGTGTGGTAGTGGAAATAAAACTGGTCTACATGAGATTATATTGACCAGGCGTAGGACACATGAAGTAAACATGAAGTCAGTCTTAATTTGATGCAAAAATTAAGTGTTTACCACAAGCAGAACTCAAAATCTATAATATGGCACTTCAACTTGACTTTATAATTTTGTCAATCTGTGGGGAAATAAAACAGAACAACTTCATCTGCTGCTTTTTGCCCTTATCAGTCAGACTCCTAATCTGGAAAAAACTGAGACGGCAAAATGGCTTAGTCAGTGTGCAATAATGGCTTTGAATAGAGCTAGGCAGTCAGCTTTCACCTATTCAGGCTCTCAAAAAAGGCAGAGTTTGAAAAGAGAGGTGTTGATAGGATGTAAAGCCGTGGTGGTGTGTGGGGATCCAACCTGCCATCTGGCTGTGACAGTTGCAGATAAGCAGGACTGCTGTGACGGTCTTACCTCTGTACTGACCACCAGGCTTGATGACTTTGGTCCCACGTTCACGTGTATCCTCCACAGCCTGGGTCATACGTTCCCGGGTCACCTGGTAGGAGTCATTAGTGGCGCACACTGTGACCTTGTCCTGTACCGCTGCCAACAAAGCCAGGTGTGAGGCCCCTGAGCTGGAGACAAAGAGGGAGTATGACAGAGAAATGTGAGGCAGAGGGGGATTACCTTCCAGCAAAGTGTGGTAAGACAGTAACAGTTGATTCAGCTGACCAGTGATTACCATTACCTCGACACATACTGATGGATGCACTCAAAGCTTCCCTGAGGATTGTCCTTGCCCACATTAGACAGGTAGAAATCAAAACTATGGAAGGTTTCTGAAGGGGAGTCAGTCTTGGGAATTTTAATGCGCTGTAAAATAATTCACATACAAAAAAAAGCACAATTCAATTTTTTTACAATGAAGATATGGAATTTGATATGAACAGCACAGCATTAGGGTTAGCATGAGACAGAACAAGTATTTAGATTGCTAAAAAAAATAGCATACATATCTTGGTTCTATATGGTGGAAGAAAAGAAGAGCCAGAGCATGTGAAAACACTGAAATCATTATTTTTCTGAAAATAAACAGCACACTACATAATTTGCTGGACATGCTGGAAAAAGTCTATTTTAAAATAAAAGCATAATAAACAACTTCTGTCTCTTCAGGAACTCTGTTTGACAAATTCAATACAAAGGTCCTATTGTCTTAATGTAGTCAATGCCTATTTAACATGAAATCTACCATCTCAACACTAAATATATAAGCAAATGACGCACTTGTGATCATGCAATAATGGATCACTGTTGGTGACACTGATAAGTGTAAACTAAGCAGTGCCTGAATAGCTTATTATCCTAAATCCCATCAGAATGAGTCAATCAGTAGCCGTGCTTCCTTAAAGATTTTATGCACTTTTTGAAGTATCACGCTAAAACGGCAAAGCTGGAAACAAGCAGCCCAATTTCACAATAAGTTTTCACGATTGCTTAAGCTGGTTTTCCATCAGTTTTTACTTTTATTGCAATATATCACAAGATATGCCCCAAATTTGCTTGGCATTTGTAGGGAAAGATGGCTAGTGATTTTACTGATTTCCAGACATGTGTGTTGGGTGGTCATGAATAATAAATACAAGTCAACATGTGTCATCAAAAACATAATGGGTCATTAACTAATGCAAAATTAAAGTTGCCACTAATGGTTTTAAACAAAACAAGTATTTAATCTACATTAGGAGCTCACAGTATAGTATGTGACCACATATTTGGCTCATATCTTGAGTGGAAAAATGTACTTACCCCTTGGAGTCCCTTAAATTGTATTGTTGGTGGCAAAGAAGGTACATTCTGCAAAAGAAGGGAAACAACACAGTTTAACCCCTTTATCAGCTGCATGGACATATAAAGGATCATTTGGGGAGTAAAACCAGATGGTTGGATAAAAGAGCAGCTACACAAATTTAAAAAAAAAACCAACCAAAAAATGCTCTAGAACTTGCAAAATGCGTTAAACTATTTGACAGACACTTCTAGAGTCAAACATCTGATTGTAGAAACTGCAGAGCCGGTCCTATTACGGTACATAAGCATACCTTAGAACTAGCACAGACAAATGCTGACTGCTGAAACACTTGCCTAACATATTTTGTAAAAAGTTGCACTTAAACATGGTGGTAAGACTACAGCTGACAGATAGCTGATGTCTCACATGCACATGTCTCTGCCTGTGTGAGCAAGAATAACTTAAACATAACTGTATTCATTATGCAAAAGATAAAAACTGAAAAACCTGTACTGCAGAAAGCCAGACAATCCTTCTCATTCCAGTGCGAATGTGAATTTGTTAAACAGCATAACTGATTGTGTGGTCTACAAAATATTTGAAAATAGTACTAAATGGCCATTAAAGATTTTAGAAAGTAATGAAAGTAATGCCAGATTGCTAGTTTTATCTGACCACCAGTGGAAAACCTGAAACATGCTGAATTTACAGCAATCACTCAAAACAAAAAGCAGCAAATTCTCACAATTAAGACACCTGAGCCTGGGAACATTTGGCTTTTTTATCTGAAAAATTACTTTATCAACTGGTTTAAAAATAGTTTGTTTGTTTTCCCCATTTTGTCTCCGGCTGATTATCTGGCACATGTTGCAGCAACCGTGGGTCACAACAGCCTAGTACCACAAAACCACACGTGAGGAGCGACAGAGAAACTACAAAAATCAGTTTTACCAAGGTCTTCTTCTTAAATGGCAGGTAAAATTATTTGCTTTAACGTAAACAGAGACTTGGACAGCACTCAAATGCAGCAGATATTTGAACAGGATAATGCTAAAGTGTCTTTGTTTTGTGTAGGCTTGCGTTGGTGGCTACTTGAAATGGAGATGACAGCCACAAATATGCAGTGGCTGCCCTGGAGCAGCATACACGAGGTTAGGATAGGACTGCCAGCATCTTCACACAGCTTTAGAACACAGACGAACCAGCTGGACATAAGACTTCTAAAATGTTACATCAATTGGTTTGAGTGGAATGTTTATTTTATTAACAGCTTTTCTACATAATATGTTTGATAGGGCATGCATGGCAGACATGTGGACATTCAAGGACAAAATGTATACTTTTAATCAGACTGAAAGAAATGTGTCATGGTTGTTAAAGCTAACCTACTCCAAGCCACAGATTCCCTCCCCCACTCTCACACAGTTCTGATCACATTTCACATCACCACAGAAAGACAAAGATAGCCAGCTTCCATAGTTCGATGACTGGTTCAGCTACAACACACATTACTGAGAGGGGGAGAGAGAAACAAAAAGCAGGCAGTTTTGGCTGCTCAGTCAGCAAGAGATGGCAGGCTGTCGTTCAGTGCAGTGAACAGACCAACATTACCACATCCAATAAGGTTGTAGCATGGCCTGTCACAAAAGAATGCCTTCAACTTAGTGATAACGCAGTCCGGCAGTTGTCAAAAACTTGGCAAATAAGCACATAAGATTTTGCTTTATATCCACATTTTGGCATTTGGTCAATCTACGCGGGCTGAAAGTGAAACACGGTTTTACATACAGAGGTGTGCAGTGTGGAGCAGACACACAGGCACACACTATGTGCCATAAAAAGCAATCTCTGAGACCTCTGAACGCTGCAGCACCCATGCTAAGCTACAGTCCATCGGCCCCAGAGTGGAGACCTAGGCCCAGTCTCTGCGTTATGTAACTGCGTTGTTGTTGGCAGTTAAGGTCAGGTAACTTGGCGTCAGGCTTCCGCAACTAAAGACTGCACAGGTTTCTCCAGATTAGATCACCTGTGTTCACCTCAACAAGATTACACTATTTGCACAGTCTAAGATTACCAAGTTATATTTAATCTGTACAGGTATGCAGTGTCCTATAGCAAACTCTGTTTCAAAAGAGCTCGCTGGTGTCAAGCTCTTAGGTGAAATACAGTATGTCTACTGAAGAAGATCTCATAAAGTACATATACATAATGCATTTTGCACAAAATATCAGATTGCATGAACTTTTATCTTAATATCTTTAAAAACTATATGGGTGTATTTTGCTAGAAGATAACTGCTGGTAACTAAGATAACTGCTGGTTTAGTCTTCTCATGCAGTTTGATGTGAATAGGTATGCACAAAAAGAAAAAAAATTAATTTGGTAAACAAGTACACATTAAATATTTGCTTCCTAGAAGTACTGGCTCATATATTTTGTGCATAACGGAGCTCGTGTGGAAGTTAAGTTTGACTACAACATGTTATAATTAAGTTCGGGAGCTATAAAGGAGTGATCTTGGATAGGAGCTTCAAATCCCTGCCAGGTTATGTTAGGTTTTCCAGCTAGCTAAAAACTTTAAACCATATGGTAAACTGACTAGTCAGCAACACGCTTCACACGCCACTAACTTGTAATGAAGTCGGATTATCCGTAATTTATCTGAAAATATTTCCACCCCGCTTCTGACATAAATACAACCTAGTCGGATTAAAATTCATATAAGTTAACTAAGCTTAAACATTAAACCCTCAGTCCATTAAAACTTGTCTGTTGACGGGTGTTTTCGCCGATATGAAATTACCACTTTCCTAATTTGGTAAGTAACGTTAGTTTGGCTTGAAAAAAAGGACTTGATTGGCCAGCACAGCAAAGTGAGCTCCAAGCTAACAGTGGCTAATCAGAGAGTCTAACTTAACCAACAGGTTTTCTAGGTTAATTCGCATTTGTCAGTTCGTAAAACCTGCTCATAACATTAGTCCAAAGCCTCAGTTATCATCTACGGTTGGTTAACTTACTGGCACAAGGCTACTCTAATAAAGAAAACAAGCAGAAAGTCGCTCTGTCAACAGCTTAGCTAACTTTGTAGCGTTAGCTGTGCGTGGCAGTTGGGCTTCCTAGCAAGAGACGAGCCGTGTCAGCTCGACAGTAATGGCTGATTTTAAGTGAAATAAAAGGACCGTTTCACTCACCATACAGTTTTGATAGCTCTCTATTGCTCTCAGCGCTGTCTCGGTCAATTTCACGTGTAGTACGGTGACTCTGTCTGCGCTCTGTTGGCCACAATCTAATCCATACCTCCCATCCTCGGAGAGTGCCGCCATCTTTACCAGCCCTCCACCATCGTCCCTCTGAGGCTGGAGCATTTAGCAGCCCAGACTCCCTGCGCTCTCTCTCTGCTCTGGGGAGGGATTACAGCTGCTGCTGCCTACAGGGCTCACGATTGGATTGGTCTTGACTTGCTAGCTTGTTACTTTTCCACTTTCCAACCCCAGTGAACTTCTGCTGTCGCAGGTACTGCTTTGTTTTCGAAGTTGTTGCACTGCAAGAACTGTGCTAGTATGCATTTAGACTGCACACAGTCACGCGTGGCCTTTTAAACCTTTGATAGAATAAAACTTGTACTTTCTAGTTCCCCTTTCCCTGTAAGCCTATAGCTTCTCTCTCTGTTGTTAACTCTTGGCTGAAGTGCCTGAGCCTGCTGTGTTTTGCTGACATGGTAGAACTAATTCTGGCCCACCGAAACAGTTCAAGGTAGCTTTTGTAGACTACTGCAGTGTAATTTCACTTTATTTCAAATAAGGGGTGGGATGCATTGTAATGAGGGAGTTATATACTTATTTATATATTCAGAAATTCATCAGCATGTTTAAAGTTATGACACAAAAATACGTTATTCAGTGAATCCACAATTGAGACATTACATCTGATCACGTTTACAGCAGTAAACAATAAACTACAAAAAATTGCAAGAAAAATCTCAAGATTTACATGTTTTTGCTCGCTTTTGGAAGTTGTTAATGGAAATAATGGTAATAATAATTACATCTGATTGTGTTTGAATATATAGTTGTAGCTGCTCCAAAGCTTTGGAATAGGTTTCCTTTCACAATGCAGTGACATTTTAAAGAAAAATCTCAAAGTTTACATGTTTTATATGACTTTTGGAAGTTCTAAATGGTCCTAGTTTCAGGTACTTTCTGTGTCTTTTATCGCAAACTTTGATCTTATAACTTGTGATCCTGTTTTGCCTTTTTATAAGGTTTTATACTTTGATTCTCTTTTACAAAATCATTGTTTTTTGCATGTATTTTTGTCACTGCCTGACATGTACAACACACACACACACACACACACACACACACACACACACACACACACACACACACACACACACACCACATATATATACTTGAGCTGTTCATATCCAAATCTTTGCACATTTCCCCTCATATCAACTGACTCAGATCAATCCTTCCTGTTATTGAAATGTACAGCCTCACACTTAACCAAATAATTAAGCACACTGAGGTGAATAACCTAGTTAGTAGTTCTCTTTTGGGATATTTCACTTACTTTTGGAGCTATGCACACTCATGTAATTCTATTTTATGAGCTTCCTTCACTGATATGGCATGTACGGTGACATCAGCACAATGGGCACCAGTGCGTCCCCCTGTGAGCTGGACTATCTCCCAGTGTCAGTCCTCTTGACCTGGTGATTAGTGGCGTAGCCCCGGGCAGGGTGGGGAAAGGCCTGCATGAATCCAGCAGATTACTGTAGCTCTTCACCCCACCCATCCCCCTGACTTGTCACGCACACACACAGCTACCTACACCTACATGCAGATGTTATGTTTTACAGACTTCTTATATATGAACCCATTCACAGCTCAGTTCTTTCTGTTTCTCAGAATGAACTGACCTGCATGGATATGGCGTTAGTTTAAAGATAATTGCAGGTGCAAAATACAAAATCTGAAACATCATTCAATGCTGTTATCATTAATGACATCCACTGTACCTTTATCTGATTGACAATAACAAAACGCAACTCCATCTCGTTTGACAGCTTTCGTTCAAAGCATTACTGTGCCTTCTAAATACATGCAAATTTTAGGTGCTAGTCTGTTTAATTCCGCAGGTGCTCCAGTTTGTCTGACAGGTTGCCTGCTATGCAAACAAACGCATAAAGCCTTTGGGGTGGATTGGGCTCATTGCTTTTAGAGCTCTTGTGTTTGCAGAGGCCACAAAGGTGTCATCTTATGGAAGCTTAAGAATGCTTTAAAATTACACGCCCCTTGTGTCAGGGTAAATATTAAACACACAAGGCTTAAGTGTGTTGCCAGGAACACAATGGCAAATTTTAAAATGTGGCTAAATTAATTGCTCCGTAATGATGTTGCTTGCTTAGTCCTCAGACACTGCTTTTGTTCCTGAATTAGTCTTTCTTTGCAGTACTGTGTAATGCCAGGAATATCCTTCTACCTTACTAGTGATTCAACACAAGTTAATGATTGATAGAGGTATTATTTGGCCAGACTGATGTTAATCAGAGGTGGATGCTGAGTGACTGGAGCCTCGAGGCTCCAGTGAGGAACACTGATAAAGATGCTTCTACTTTGCTTCTAATTGAACATTTAAAGCTGTTGTTTTCTTTTTCAGAATTGGATTTAGTAAGTCTTTCTGACATAATGTGCATTAGTTGTCCGGGTCCATTTGGATATTATTTAAACTAAATACATTATCTCTGCAGCAAGATATTTGCACAAGTGGAGAATGAAGGTGGTAATAATAATATTGTTATTATTTTGCAAATCCGTGCATGTACATACAAAATGGTTGTAAATTTAAAAATTTGTGTCATTATAAACAATTGGCTGGAAATATGCACCAGGGATTTACAGCAATAACCATTTCATCCTTTACCAGCATAATATATTTACAAGTTAGACAGTTAAAACTACTTTGCAGACTTAGTTACCCACCAATTTCATTGTGGGGATAACTAACTGAAAACTGCTTTAGTTTAGGGTCAAATAAGGCTGAATAAATATGAGCATCAATATTTAAATGTCTGTTTTTCCAGAGGTCATTCCACATTTGCTTAAACAGTTAAACATGCCTGTGGAAAAATATGCTGATGAACCCTACTTTGCATTAGAATTTCATGTAATCTTCTCTGTATCACCTTTGTTCTCTTTTGTCTACACAACAGATTTGTCTTTCAACACAGTGAGATTTGATATGTTGATAAAAATATATGCAAATCGTTTAATGTTAAGGATTTCTATGCTGCCTCTTTCTGTGCTTATAGGCTCCCTGACCACCAGTAAACCACATGACATGGATTAAACAAATAATTCTTTAAACTGCTTTGCATTATAGCAGGAAAAGGAATACACAGCATGGATCAGGCCAACAGAATGAAGGTATATGTAGGTGACAGAGGCATTTTTAGCAAAGCTATAGAAGGGACTAGTTTCACAAATATATTTTAGATGGATTTTTCATTTTTGCTCTTATGTTAGTTAGTTAGCAAGATAGAAAGTTACACATGGTATTTATTTAAGCAAAAAAAAAAATTAAATCGACTCCACAATCTAACTCAGAAATCAGAGCCATTTATCAATTAAGACCATCAGTGAAACCAGCTGACAGTTGACACCAAATATAACATCAGTACTTAAGATATTAAACAACTAGACAGTTTTGTGCAACAGATTCATTTATGTATCTTTGAGGTTCAGCACAATCAATTTCATAGTCGAACTCTTACTGAAACTGGACTCAGGTGTCAAGGGACATCTGCAAACTGGAATTATATTGTACTTAATGCACATGTTGACATGCCAAAGCTTAGTATTATGAGACAGACATGTACATTTCACTGAGCACTTCTGTTGAAATTCTAGTTTATTTGGCTTAAGTTTCCATGTGAATACTGATAATGAGTCTCCAAAAGCACATGCCATGAGCAATGATGATTTTCAGTTTGGTCAAAAAAGAGAAAAAAAAGGGCAAATCACAACTGCAAATTAGTTCCATAGGATTATTTGAAGTGCACGTCCACCTTCGCTCCACGTGGCGATCTGGCCCCGAGGAAGGATTCTGTTGGCAGTGAGAAAAAAACCATCTGCTGCTGTTTAACCCTCCCATTAAAACACACTACACAGGGAAGAGAAAGCAAAGTGTGAATGTGGGAGCATGTTTGTATGTGTGGGAGAGAGAGAGGCAGACTGACAGACCAGCATAACCACCACCGTCAGCTCATTTGAGTTTACCTTTTTCTCTTACTCCTGAAAACAGTTTGTAACAGAATTCAATACATCCTGAACCATTTTTAAAAACAATTTCCTCTTGCGAAAGCTCAGACTTCTTACACACATGGAGTAACAGCATCCCGTTGGGTCCATTTTCACCCAGCTGGTCTTTAAAAACCTTGAAACAGCAGCTCTTCCAGTTAATGATTGGCCACTGTGGGGAAAGTGTGCACTTACACTGTTGACTCTTATCGCTGCTGACCACAAAGCCACTGGAGCAGTGTCTCTGAGGCTGACATTAATGGAGTGGACAGTGCTTTGTTTAAAGAGACAGGTCAATTTCTTTCTTTCTTTTTTGTCTGCTGTGGGAAAGATAGCGGGCACACAGAGACACACTCTTCACACAAATGGATCTTTAATTCAGCGCGGATTGTTAGTGTGCTTCTACGTGATTGTTGGCTGCATTTGTTGACTAATGGGACAGAAAAGTTGGAATTTAATGAGCAAGACAGCAATATGTGCTTTCTCTTTATCGTTTCTCTTTATCTCCTGTCTGGTCATAACACTACTTGCTAATGTTTGACCCTCTCCACAGGAAATACACTATAAACAGTTGTCCTTCATGTAGGAGTAATACCTATATCCATACCTAAATGGATGTGAAGCAGAATTCCTCACTGTGTTCCTCCTTTTACATTAACATTTGTGCTCCTCTCTCTTCTGCTTATCATATGCCTCACATTGCCTTCCCCAGGAGACTATTCTCTGTATAGGCACGTAAGCAGCCAAACCTGAATCCCACCAGCTGTACTCTGGTGACAGCACACAGGTCGGCCTGTGGTCGATCAGATAGCGGTTTAGGTAGCTCTCCTCCAGGCCCCTGGCTCTCACCCCATTAGACTGGTCCTGCAGAATAAGCAAAGAACAGGCACGAGCCAGTTTGTACATCTCGGATACCAAACCTCCATACAGCTCCGAGGTGTAGTAGTAATCTCCTTCATCCTCCTCCACACAAGCTGATGAGACTTCATCAACTTCATAAGGGAAAGCATTTCGTGGCATCCCATAGAGTTCTGGGTGCAGCGTAGCCACCAAGTCTCCGAGGATTTCCTCCCCAACGGGGGCCATAAATTCCTGGTCAATGTCAGCACAGAAGATGTACTCAACCTCATGGCCGATTGGGTTCCGGATGGCATCAGCAAGCAGAAACATCCGCCGCTGAGCCAACCTCTCCCACCCAGGCAGCTCTGCAACAGGGAGCACCTTCATCTGTCGGTCAGGCCCTAGCTCCATGGGGGGATCCAGAGAGCGGGGATTGTCTGTGAGGATGTAATAGGTGACCATCTGACCAGGGAGGAAGTGGGTTTCAGCTGAGGAGAGGAAACGTCGGATGAACTGTGCATAAGTTCCCACCACGAGTGCCAACAGACCTATACGGATTTCCTGTTGCGTGAGTTTAGCCCTGCGCCACTCTGAGTTGCGGGTGCCACCCCACACTAAAGGAGCCCCCCATGGTGTCTCCACAGGGGTTGGTAGCTTAGCTGCTCTGACCACTGTCATGTCTGTCTTCATTCTTCCCCGTTCCATTCCAAAGGCATGAAAGATGGGGTGAGCTGACTCCACACTGACAGCAGCTTTACGTCCATGAAGGAAATCTGAGGAGGCAAAATGCGGTTCATTATTTCAACACCAAAACTATTTGAAGGAAAGATACTTCCTGTGAAGTGTATGCATTTTAATCTGATTAAACTTATCTTTAGAGAAGATACTGTTACTGATATATAAATGTATCACAAGTGAGACTTTTTTTTTTTTGCTTAGTTCACAGCTCAGTTGAGGTCACCAGACCACAAAGTTCTGTTTTACATTTTCTTTGTGCATGCAGTGTCCTGACTCATAGTGTTAGAGCAGAACAGATTATTCTGTTCACTTACATATGATAAGAGACAGGAGAAAGCAGCACAGGACCAGCTGCATTCTGGACATTCTGACTGGTCCTTTTTGGAAGACAAACAGATGCACAGATCATTTATTGAAACCAATACAAACTGCTATACAACTACTGTACATAAATATACAAAAATGTATTTTTAAGACCTGATAAATAAAACAGCTTGTGCTCACAGAAATAAAACAGAGAAAGACATCTGTCCTGTGTGGCATCCTGACTAATGTTATCTCCAAGGCATATGCAGTAGTTGTGCAGTTATATAATAACTTTCTGATAGTATTTTACTGTATATGCATCATAGTTACTAACAAGTCCTGTTCTGATTTTGAGGAATTCTAATAAAAGGACATGATAAGAAACGAGTAATTTTTAAATGAATACGCTGTGATAACAGCTATATAAAACATAGTAAAAGCATGTCATCCACAACCGTGCATGTTGAGGACAAATACAGCAGAAGAACAACTGATCTGACAGGTGTCAGACATTTGTGAAGAGAGTCTGGCTGTTACACAGAATTGCGTGAGATGAACCCCGTGTGTTCTTCCATCAGCCAAGAGGATTAGTATGAAAGCAAAACAAAAGTTCTTGAATTAATCAAAGACTTATTTTGCCTTCCTGGACATATTTTCAGAATCAGATTTTTCACCTCTGAGAAAACCTTCGCAAAGCTTGTATGTTTGCATTTCATTCTGGCTGGCTTAATCCAAATCTGCTTGGCTTAAAAGCAACTGAGTTTTAGCATGTACGAATGCACCAGTCACAAATCAATGACAAGTGAGGGGAAAAGAACCAGATGTTACACGAGCAGAAGAGGTGGAGCAGTGGCCGTGGAGATTGTACTAACCTGTGGGTGTCTTGCAGAACGGGAACAGTGCCATACTGTGACTTGGTGGTGGATAAACACGCAGGCCTTTTTCTGTGGACGCTATTTTTGCCTTTCACTGTGTTACTCTGTTGCTCACTCTGCCTCTTCCTGAAAATGTGCTGCTTAACTCGCTGTTTTCCGCCAGTGATTATTTTCTTACTTTTCCCCCTTCTGTCTCGTCTTCTCTCAAAGCTTTTATATTATTTTCCACTCCCTTTTCTTCACATGCCTTGCCCCCTCCTCTCTCACATTCCCTGTCAGGCTTTTGCAGTATTCACTTTTGGAGGAAAACCAAAGCAACCAGATGTGTGGGGAATAGGGGCAGATGGGAGGAGTTCAGAAGCAGAGAATAGGACGCAAACAGGGAAAGAATAACATTAAAATTATACAGACAGTGAAGAAAGAACGGGATCATCATTCTTTCCCTCTACTCATACTGGAATCATAAATTCATAATACATTGTACTCAAAAACAGAATATCTCGCAATGCTCATATTTTCCTCAACAGCAATTCCCATGCAGAAAATACAATCTAATGCATCTTAGGTGCTTCATAATGTTGTGTAACTGAGAAAAAGTACGCAGTAGACAGATATACAGTATATTTAAGCTACTATGAAGCAGGCCTCAGTCTGTTAGCAGGGTGTTGCACCTTTTTTGTCCACAAGGTGGTGAAATTCAACAGGAAATACAATCAGAGAAGCTACTGTATGCCTTAAGTGGACTCCATAGACTGCGTCTGAGACTCCATCTTTATTATACAGTCTATGGTAAGCACAAGACAACACAATCCATTTAAAAAATGCTAACTATTATCATAGTTCTACAAGAGCTACTGCCATTCATGTGAGTAAAAAACATAGATTTTTATCCATCTGAGTGACTGTATTATGCCAGAGAAATTACACATAAACTGATGCACATTTTCTCCAGGCATCCACCATAACGCCTATACAAATAACTGAATCCACTAGTAAATGTGTGCTATTTATGGTATTTCTCAACATAATAAATATTTACAGTGTATTTACTGGAAAGTATTCAGACCCCTTGAAATTTTTCACTCTCTGTGTCATTGCAGCCATTTGCCAAAATCAAAAAAGTTCATTTTATTTCTCATTAATGTACACTCAGCACCCCATCTTGACAGAAAAAAACAGAAATGTAGAAATTTTTGCAAATTTGTTAAAAAGAAAAACTGAAATATCACATGGTCATAACTATTTAGACCCTTTGCAGCGACATTCATATTTAACTCACATGCTGTCCATTTCTTCTGATCCTCCTCGAGATGGTTCTGCTTCTTTATTGGAGTCCAGCTGTGTTTAATTAAACTGATTGGACTTGATTAGGAAAGGCACACACCTGTCTATATAAGACCTTACAGCTCACAGTGCATGTCAGAGCAAATGAGAATCATGAGGTCGAAGGAACTGCCCAAGGAGCTCAGAGACAGAATTGTGGCAAGGCACAGATCTGGCCAAGGTTACAAAAGAATTTCTGCAGCACTCAAGGTTCCTAAGAGCACAGTGGCCTCCATAATCCTCAAATGGAAGAAGTTTGGGACGACCACAACTCTTCCTAGACCTGGCCGTCCAGCCAAACTGAGCAATGGTGGGAGAAGAGCCTTGGTGAGAGAGGTAAAGAAGAACCCAAAGATCACTGTGGCTGAGCTCCAGAGATGCAGTCGGGAGATAGGAGAAAGTTCCACAAAGTCAACTATCACTGCAGCCCTCCACTAGTCGGGGCTTTATGGCAGAGTGGCCTGATGGAAGCCTCTCCTCAGTGCAAGACGCATGAAAGCCCGCATAGAGTTTGCCAAAAAACACATGCAGGACTCCCAGACTATGAGAAATAAAATTCTCTGGTCTGATGAGACCAAGATTGAACTTTTTGGTGTTAATTCTAAGCGGTATGTGTGGAGAAAACCAGGCACTGCTCATCACCTGCCCAATACAATCCCTACAGTGAAACATGGTGGTGGGAGCATCATGTTGTGGGGGTGTTTTTCAGCTGCAGGGACAGGACGACTGGTTGCAATTGAAGAAAGGATGAATGTGGCCAAGTGCAGAGATATCCTGGAGGAAAACCTCTTCCAGAGTGCTCAGGACCTCAGACTGGGCCGAAGGTTCACCTTTCACCAGGACAATGACCCTAAGCACACAGCTAAAATAACAAAGGAGTGGCTTCAGAACAACTCTGTGACCGTTGTTGACTGGCCCAGCCAGAGCCCTGACCTAAACCCAATTGAACATCTCTGGAGAGACCTCAAAATGGCCGTCCACCAACGTTCACCATCCAATCTGACAGAACTGGAGAGGATCTGCAAGGAAGAATGGCAGAGGATCCCCAAATCCAGGTGTGAAAAACTTGTTGCGTCATTCTCAAGAAGATTCATGGCTGTACTCGCTGAAAAGGGTGCTTCTACTCAATACTGAGCACAGGGTCTGAATACTTCTGACCATGTGATATTTCAGTTTTTCTTTTTTAATGAATTTGCAAAAATGTTTACATTTCTGTTTTTTTCTGTCAAGATGGGGTGCTGAGTGTACATGAATGAGAAATAAAATGAACTTTTTGTTTTTGGCAAATGGCTGCAATGACACAGAGAGTGAAAGATTTCAAGGGGTCTGAATACTTTCCATACCCACTGTACAATGCAGAAAAGAAATGTACATTTCCGACTCCACAAGTGTAGAATCTCAGCTTATTTCAGATCTGTTTTCTTAATATATTTTCATTACTTTTTGAAGTTTATACTGCAAAATGTTTGAGCATTTCATAACAATATAATATAATTTATAATAATAATTTTAAAAAACAACCTCGAAACTATACAAAGATGGACAGACATCTTCCTCTAGTTTCGACACTTAGAGACTACAACTGTATTTTTCGACAGTGAAAGACAACCAAGACTCTAAATTAATTTGTGAGAATTGTCAGAATTAAAGATAATTACTTTCCAACAAATTCTATCCAATCTGTTGCAACATAGAAGATGTATAATGAAACCTAAAATTAGAATCACGATACATACAAAAAGTAGCCCCATTATAAAAACTGAAAGCACAGCATTTGACGAATAGCTTTAAAACAGGGAGTAATGCTAAATAGTAACACAAGTTAAGTATTTTATTTACAACAGAATAGCCTTAAACCTTTAACAGCTGAGTTTAATGGGAGTGCCAGTTGCAGGTATTTGGCCATAAATTATAGTAGTGGACAAATGATTCACTAGAGTTATGGATTCAGTCTTTCTGCACCTTGAATGTGTGTAGGAGTTTGTGATGCAATTGATCCAGAAATTGTGGATAAATTAAACTTAACCTAATGATGTTGCAAGAAGACCAGTCAGGTGATCTTTGCAAGTCATTAGGAGTCATCTTCTGGAGATTGTTATGTCTTAGTAGACTACTAATCCTTCTGATAGTTGTTGAGATATTTCAGTCTTGGCCAAAGTGGTGAACCAATGTTGCTATTTATAGAGCATTTCTGCTAGTGTGACCAAATATATAGTTTATTTTGTGGAGCTATGGACTGTCTGTACCTCTTATGTCCATTAGGGAGAACATGAACTTTCACTTTAAGCTTAAGAAGAGACTGAAAATCCATCTGGAACATCCAAAGTTTACTCTCTAATTCATTTGTATCAACTACCAGAATGGCATTTTATCCATATATATGCACTTTTTGAATCATATAAACGTTTCTAGTAATATTGAATTCTCAGTTATTTGCCACAAGGTGTTATATTAGCCACAGCTCATGTAATGTCCAAATACCACTGTTTACTGACAGATAGTCAAACACACTCAAGAGGTCACTTTGCAGTTTATTACGATAAATCTCATAATTTCTTTTTTATACATCCATACAGAAATTGCAACATAATATTGGTTTGTGTAAACAACTTTGAACTGAAGTTTTCAGTCAGAAACATAAAGAAAACAGCACAGGCTACTCTAAAGAATGGATAAATTACAGGGTGCACGTAAAGCGTTTTTCCCAAACATTATCTTTTTCCTGACACTTTGTTGGCAGAGAAGTGGGACAGGTGGTTCCAAGCTGCAGAACAGAGACTCATGCATTGAGTCTTCAAAGCAGTTCATGTCATAAACACATACACTAGCATCTGTAAATAGATCTACACCACATGGATATAAGTATGCACATTTATTACAGCAGATATTAAGGCGTTTAACATGAATGTGCTTGAAGGTTGCAGTGCAGAGCTTCTGTTCTATAGAGCTTCTGGCCAGGTCCCTTAATACCAAATAAATAACACCAGAGAAATGGTTCAGTTGCAAATATTGAACTGTCTGTAGTTGTAATGTGTTGAATAAATAACATTTTATCTATTTGCACAATCACTGAATACAGAGAAGCTTTCTGAAAGCAAGATTTTGGCAGTGTTTGTTTGTAGTTAAGACAACTACACTGACTTCACGGTTACTGAGTGAACTGTGCCACAAGAACATAAATTGTGAAGAGGGTTTGATACTGTATATATTATTTCATAAGCTACGAGGATCCTTAGAAAAATATTTCATTTAATGCAGCATTGTACTCATACAAAATTAAACAAATTGCACAAGAAGATTAATATGTTTTCTCAACTGATAGATTTTCTGGCACTCTTTGTGTCATTTATTAACATGGTCCAGTTTTTTTTTCTTAGTTTTTCATAGTTAGTACATCTATATTGTCTCATCTGCATACTGTTTTAGTAAATAACCTTTCACATTAAATATATTTCTCTGAATACTTTGAAGAGTCCTGAAAACAACTTGGTTACTCTTGAGGTTTGTTGACACCCTGAGAATAATTTCTGTTTGTCAGCATGTTTAAACTTGTCAAACAGCTGATCAATTAAATTTTTTTTGTCAAATTTCAAATGTAATTTAATTACTTCAGTTTTTTTCCAGATCAGTTTGTCCTCTATGGTGAACAAAGTGAGTAAGTGTCTTATTATAGTGTGAAATATTCTGATAAAAACTATGTATGATAAATAAAATATGCCAAAATAGAAATAGAAATCTAATTTTTTTTTAAATTAGAAAGTGGAGATTTTAGATGTCAAGTGTTCTCAAAACCATATTACAATCATTGTCTCTCTATAATATATAGATAATATATAGATACTAATACAAAACTTATCTTCTAAAGGTGGCATGCTTGAGCAGGCAGTAGAGAAGAGAGACAAGGCCACTATCAACCCTCACTCTCCCTTTATAGTCTAATTTAAATGCTTTTATACTTTCACCACATGAAGATATAGTTAATAGCAGAGAGGCTCTAACTAAGTCCATGTTTTGAATTACATTTTGAAATTTTGCATGATGGAATTAAGAAATAAAAGACTCAATTAAAACATTGTGATTGGCAAATGAAAGAAAAACCGATCAGATATGCAGCATTTTGGGGGGAAAACTGAGGGGAAGAGT
Source organism: Acanthochromis polyacanthus (assembly GCF_021347895.1). NCBI lineage: Eukaryota > Metazoa > Chordata > Actinopteri > Pomacentridae > Acanthochromis > Acanthochromis polyacanthus. Next base: position 20,991,759 of record NC_067117.1, read on the forward strand.
TCTCTTTTCTGAGTATCTTCTCTTGTGCCCAGTGTCGTTCCTTTGCTTTCTCTCCTTCGCCTTGTTCCTCTGCTCCCCAACCAACACAACGCTTCAGATCTTTCTCTGGGATCATCCTCTCCGCTCCCTCCAGGCTTTCATTTGCGATCGTCATCGAGCATCTGAAACAGGGCCTGCAGCAGCCGGTCGTCTCTGTGCCTGTACGGCTTGGTGCTGTAGAAGCCGTCGCTGTAGTCGCTGTAGACATTGTCCTCTGCGCCTCGGTACTTGTTGATCATGTCCAGAGCCTGGTACAGCTTCTGAGGTGGGAGTCTTGTAGCAGGAAGAGGGAGATTCTGGCCTGACTGCTGCTGCTGCTGCTGCTTCCTCCAGGCAGAAGAGGCCCTGGTGAGGGTCTGGGGCTGCTGCAGGGATGGGGTCTGCCGGTTGAAGGCCGTCTGCAAGAGGCGCAGCAGGGCCAGAGAGGGGGAGAAGGGGGAGTTGGAGGGCTTTTTGGGCTCCTTCTCTGGGTTGGAAGTAGAGGAGGTTTGAGCAGGCTGAGCTTTCTGAGGTGGATGAGCTTGTGTTGACTCCTGTATCACACCACAAACAGACATTGTGTCATGAAGGCCACTATGAGACAAAAACAATCCAGGGTATGCCTCAGAAGTGTTCATTTGTTGCCAAGATAAATTATGTACCATGCTGAAATTACAGTTTCATAAGATCTGTGTAGTCCTTAGGTAGCTACATGGATGAAAAGCACAACAGTGGATCCAATTAAACATCAACTGCCACTTTGCTCTCCCACTTTCTGAATTTTTATTTGGCTAGAAATGATTAAAAAAAAAATGCAGTCATGAATATTACAATATTTTGCTTATTCTTTTTCCTAAGAGCTACTGGAGTGTAATGAAAAGAATGATACCACTCTGGTAGCTGCTGGTAGGCATTTATTTTATTTATTCAACTTTGTATTAGTTACAACAAAGGCAGCAATAGCAGATGAAATAGGGTCAGCTCTTTCTCATTAATCCAGGCTTTATGCTGTGCTAAGCGAAGTAGTTGCAAACAGATATAAGGGTTGCATCATTCATCACATCTAATTTTTGATAAGACACTGAGGAAGCAGACTTACTGGAATCTAAATCACAGCACAAATGCTTAAACTGCACTCTGACATTTTATCAATATTGTAATAAATTAGAATAATAAACTGACTGTGCTATGTATGCATTTTTTTTTGTTTGTCTTGCTTTGTCTCAAGTAGGGATTTCGACTTAATTCTGTAAAGACATTCATGGTACTAAGCAGACAAATCCTAATCTTTTTGTCATCCTTTGTCTTTATTTTTAGCACTAACATGAGGTTCACATTTATGTTGTGATGTGGCTCACCAACTGCTGAATTGACTGTGATGAAATTTGATTGATGATTAGATCTTCTTTTTTTTTTACTACATTTTATGACCAAATAGGAGCAAAACCTAAAAGTTGTTTAACATGGTGAACTTTACACTAGCTAAACATCAGTATTTTAATGCTGTTATTGGTAGTATTAGCATGCATACCCCATGCATGCATTTATCTCAAAGCACAGGCTCACAGTGTCCTAATGGCTTATCACAAAACTAACGTAATTTGTATTTGCAGGGGAAACACTGGGTAGGTCATTTGTTGCAGACTAGACCCAAACAAGGTTCCTGTCATGTTTTTATTCATTCATTTATCACATCTGCAGCATTTAACTTGACCTTTGTGTCATTAGGGGCCACAGGGAGTCACAAAATACTAATTGAGGGCTCTTGATAGCTCACCCTTTCATGTTCAGTGTGTCTCCTCTGTCACTTTTGCATCACTCAGTTACTTCACTTTGTGCTCCCAAGAGCAAGTTCAGTGTTACTACATTAAGCCTTTCTTGTTAAGGCCCAATACTCTTTCCATCCTTTCTTACATCCGGATCACTGGTTGATAAAAGGGATTCGCCTGTAGTTGCAAATGATGTTAGATTTGTACTCACCTCCATCATGTCATCCATATGTTCTACACCACGGCGGTCGTTCTGCACAGCATTGTAAGGAATGTACACCCGGGGTTTCTTCATGTGCTCTGGCTTCTCTGATGTTCCATGAAGAATCAGCTTCCAGCTCAAAATCCGACCCTCGTTCTCCATACGGCCCGACTGCGAATGGGAATAAAGTTGGGTTAATCTCAAGAAGAAAGAAAAGATAAGATAACTTTATTGATCCCAAAGGCAGATCATTTTTAGAAAAAAATAAACGACATGACATGAGAATAAATACAGTGCCTAATAGAAAAGCAATACGATGTAAGTATGATACAATAATGAAGCAAAATAAGTGAACCAAAATAAGCCGAAAATGCTGGCTATAATAATGACGTGATTAAATTTTGCACTTGAAACTGAAATATTGCACCCGAAAAATTATGTACTTCTCATTACTCCGACTATCTTGTACATGAAAGTGAAATATTGCACATTTATTCAAAATACGGCATATTTGAATGAAATGTTACACATAATATTCAAACAGCAAAAGTGTAGCAACTACACAAATGAATCAATATTTTGGTTACAGTAACAGGCTATCCACTTTCAGGAAATATTTCTGCACCATTTTGTGCTTATTTTGAGTATTCTTTACTACTTTTTGAATCTAACAGTAGAATTCTTGTTTGGGCTGCATGTACAAATCTTAAACTGACTGTGGATAAACGATGTCTTCTCACTAGATATGTGTGCAACTCACAGTGTCTGTGATCTTCAGGGTCCATGTACCAGCAGGATCTTCTCCCCACGTATGGACGGACATGAAGTCCCAGTTCCTGAAGCCATTAGAGGACGTGTCCCTCTCTCGCTCTGCCAGCAGCACTGTACTGGTGCCTGAGGGGAAAATCCAAAAGGGTGGATTATTTGAGAGATTTGTTGTTTTGCTGCACATGTGTTTATGTGTGTTTGTGTGCATGTCTCTAACCAGCTGGGGAGGTGAGTGTGATGTGCAGGTCTCCTCTCCTGGTGTATTCGATGCTGGCCTCCACCTGCACATGCTCCAATGATCGGACAGCATTCTCTTGCCCCGCACAGGCTTTGGTTGGGATCTCTATGGTGATCTCCCCTGCGGCTTTTAGCTCCCTGTGGGATCCATTAAAATAGCAGTGAATGAGACACAAACAGCTCCCTGTGACAACAGACGTCTGTCACATGTGCCTTGATATGTTCTCATGATTGCAGTCAGGTCTGGTAAAAAGACATAATGCTGCTATACCTGCAAAGTTTACATATCACTGCATAGTTTGTTCATGGACAGTCATACGTGTGCATGTGCAGATTTGGAAACCTTCAGCATTCATTTGCAAAAACAGCTAATCCCCATCTCTCCCAGACATGAGTGAAAGGATTTCCATGTTCAAGCTGGCATAAAGCTGGAGGGGGTTGTAGACCTCTAAGCATTGACGGAAATGTAGAGCCAAATCCTCGGGATTAAACACGGATGTAGCAAGGTAATGGGGAAACTGGGTGTCACTAGTATTGAGTCTCATAATCCAAAGCAAACTGCAGAAGGGACACTTAAAATAACAGAGCTCAGCTGACCTTAACAGCTGTTGACGGTACAACATGATCACAAAAGTTTCAAGGACATGGCAGAGCAGCTTAGCTTTCTCTTGAGGGTTTTCTTGGAGTACTGTTCCAAATATTGCATGCAACCGAAACATCTGGTGAGACAGCAGAAAGTGGAATGACTCCTCTTAGTTTATGACCATGGTTGGCAGCTTTAGGATTTGGATATTTAATCCCACTGTTTAATAATTAGTAATTATCAAAGTGCTCGTAGTTCATGACTGACATCAAATTTAAATGATCGCAGCTGTTGCAATTCAAAAAACACTTTAATTCATTTTTATGGCACAGAGAGCCCTGCCAGGCTTAAGACTTGATATTGTCATGACTCCGTTCGAAAGCCAACAGATGCGTCTTTAATAACACAGATGGTTTTTATCAGTTTGCTTTGTTGGACGCAGAATCTCAGGACAAGAGGAAATAAAGCTCCTCTCTCAATCTCTAAATTCAGGACACATTGACAGATTGTTGTGTAGTCTACAGCCATGAATATTAGTAGTTTTGGATTGTGTCTCAAACATAATCATGATCAAGTTTACTAGTTACAACTGCATACATGAGATCTTCTAATGTGCACATGTGTGTATTGTGTAGTTAGAGCTAGCCATCAGACGAGACAAATAAAAGCTGCTGCTGCAGAATCCTCACATACCTCGGCTGAAAAGAATCATCTCTGACAATGCACTGCTTCTTCTCCGGCACATGCTTCCAAATGGCCGGGTCAGCGAGGTCCACCAGGGCTTTGGCATTGAGAAGACCAAAACCAAAGCGGCTGTTGACCATCAGTCCTGCTCCGTTCCTCTTCCAGCCTGGATTATTAGCCAGAGGATCGAACTCCGAGGTCCAAACTACAATGTGCTGCAAGTCTCTCCATGTAAGATCAGGACTGATGTAAGACGGACAGAGAGGCAGATCAGTCAGTCGCAGGACATTAATCTGCTGTAATGTCTGCTGTCTAAATAATATCATTTTTAGATTGTGTGAGTGACAAGTGTACGAGTAGCAGAATAACATACTTCTGTTCCAGAGCCAGGGCAAATATTCCAGCAGCCAGAGGGGCAGAAGCCGACGTTCCAGTGTGAGTCTGAGTGCACTCGTTGTGCAGATCAGCACTCGTCTGAAAGAATATCACAGGTAAAATAACCTACCACGGCGTGTCCACTGAACAAAACAACCATGATGATGCACAACACAATAAAACATAAACAAGTGAAGCTACTTACAATCCTCTGGTCAGTGTAGTCTCCACTGCTGTACGCTGTAGCCAGAGTGGAGGAGCACTTCTCAGCGTACCATGGGGACAGGCCCTGCTGGGAAGCGCTGCTGATTGAGATTGTGTAGATGCTGTCTGTGTAGCCGTCACAGTCACAGTTATCACCCTGGCGGCCGCCATTACCTGATGCCCAAACAAAGATAGAGCCTTTCCCACCACGGCCCTGCAGAAGGCATGACAGGGGAAAAGGAACAGCAGATGTGTTGTTGAATCAGATATGGCCCCGCAGCTTGCACTACAAACATGTTCTATGTAATGCGCTTTATACAATAGATAATAAAAGGAAAATGTACGACTCTATAGTTTATTTTCGAGCTATGGGGTGTAATTATTCTATGTATGATGTATGATGTTTAATCAACTTCAAGTTCCAAAGAAGGCACATTTTGACATAGAAGAAACACTGTCCAATGCAAATCTTTGCCAACCACTGGCGGCATTTTGTCAATACAAGCTTTATTCTTATCAGCTAACTGCACGGTACTTATTGATTCTGTACTATCTGATTCCATCACTGCTGCAGATAAAAGCTGCAATTAAGAACCCTCAGTCAAATCACACCAACTCAATGTGAGTAAAAACTGCCCGTCCTATAATTTACCTTCTGAATACCATATTCAAAAGCCTTCTGGGCGAGACGACCGGGGCCCTCCACCGTCTTGCCATCATCGTTGGGTCCCCAGCTGGCACTGTAGATGTCCACGTGGTCTGGATTGAACCCAATGGAGCTCGCCTCGATGGCATCGGTCACAATCCCATCCAGCATTCGAATGCCTGAGCAGAGACAAGACTATTAATGCTCAGCTGTTCTGTATTTATCAGTATTAACACTCGTGGAGCATTTGCAACTTCTGGTGCTACTGAAGAAAGAGAGAAAACCTGTCCTTCACTTAATTTGCACGTGTAATGCTCATTTTGAAGATGTAGGTGCTGTTTGAAGCCCTTCAACATGCAGCTTCAAAAGGCAAACCGCTGTTTAGCTGGAGATCAGTGATTTTGGAGAGTGACATTACGCAATCATCGGATGTCAAAATCAGGCCTCCATCAGGAAATCTTTCTTTCCTACATGCTCAAAAGAAATAGAAATCCCTGGACATGCAGCCAGAGTTTGTAAAAGCTTAGAACCTTGCATTTGATGAATGCTCTCAGTGTCTTGATCATTTGTATCCCGAGAGATGCACCAATTCTAAGAAAACTAAAATTTTCACAACTAATGCCTCTAATTTATTATATAATCACTTAAATCTCCACGGTGGTGACAATGACGAATATTAAATGTACAAATACAATCCACAAAAACATAAAGATACTATGTGATGTGATATAATGAACTCAACTCAACAAAACTCTTACCTCCAACCTTAGAGTTGTAGGCCACTCCAACCCCACATTTATTGTTGTCTGCCTGCATAGCAATCTCCCCAGCACACCTAGTACCATGCCTGAGAAGACACGACATGTAATTGTAAAACAGAAAAACTACAACAAAACATGTTGCTGTTGGCAGGATTTTCCCTGCACTGCTTCCTTAATGGTTATTTGAAATTATTTAAATGACCTCATTACTCCAAATAATGCAAAACTTATTATAAGAACCCACCATCTTGCTTAGTTACATAAATTATCTCATAATATTTCATGTTTAAAGAACAAAATAATGATGGCGGTGACAGGGTCATCTGCATCATTTTAATGTGGATGTTCTCTGGTTGATTGGCTCTGCAATTATCCATCAGGGAGGCTTTGAACTGTGGAGGATTCTGATAACAAAAGGAGTAAAGGGTTGTTGTGCAGCAGGTAGCAGACGGTGGATCATTAAAATCTCTCTCTGGTCGCTGGTTTAACCCCTAAACTGCATCTCTGTGCGTGAAAATTACACATTTAGAAGATTTGCTCAATGAAAGTACTCATTTCCTGCCTTGAAATTGCTTAGATGTAACTTAGCACTGTTGCTTCCTCTAGATTGTGTAGCTCTACATGGGTTCCAGCCTCTCTATCTGAATCCACTTGCTGCAGCTGGAGCACACCAGCTAACCTATATCCTATGAAAATACTCTGGCAAGTGGTAATACTGGAGTAATTCAGCCATACATGTTCCACCCAGACTGTGTAGAAAATCCCAACCTGCAAGCTGACAGGTTTGTTGCATATGAAACTCCAGAGGTCTGAATATGTGCTTTTTTCACGGTGGAAGTACTGAGACATTATCTTATGGCATAAAAAAAGACACTATTAACATGTTGCCAACGTAAAAACAAACAAACAAACTCAATTTTCACTGGAAGGATTCAGTAGTAAACTGAATCCATGACAGGTCTGTTTTCAAATAGACTTTCTTAATTGGGTCTTATCATTGTCCATTAGTTTTGCTATGGAGATTGTGCTTATTTATTGTTACAACTGGTTGCACAATGTAACAACCATGACAATGCAATGCAACTGCTTTAAGGAATAGTTCTCTCATGCTACCAAGGGAAATGTTATGTTTATGGAAAGGTTTTAATTTTCTAAATCAGCTTCATAACAAAGCAAAGTCAACTAGTGTTCTCATTTGACTTACTTGTTTTCATTGGTAGAATCATATCTGGGGAAGGGGTCTGGGTCATTATCGTTGAAATCGTAGCTTGCTGCTGCATCCTATAGGAAACAGAAGGGGAAAAAAACAGTTGAATCTTTTTGAGAAGCTGGGATGACGTCAGTGGCGACAAAGGCTACAAACACAGATTTGTCAGGGCCAGCCTGCTGTCATGGTGACACATACTATTGATGCTGAGAGAAGAGCCTGATGTGACCGAACAGTGAAACCACACATACTGAAGGACTCTGAGGATGAAGGATTGCTTGTCAACAGCTATCCGTGGAAATACTGGTGCTGCTTGGAAAAGGCTGTTTTTGCCGGAGGTTTGTGTCCTGGGTTGACAAACTGCATTGTTTATATCATCACACTGTGATCGGTTTTTGTCATTCCCATCACTGTCCTGTACTAAAAGACATGATATAATATTGAATTTATGTTCTTCTTAAATAGAAAATCAAAAGAAGCCATTTAACTATAGTTTCTGGTGCACAGTAACAGATCTAATACCCCTTTAAATCAGATTCCTGTCAGTGTAATTTCAGAGCTACTGCTGTTAAGTTATGCAAATTCATGCTGCTCATACGCCTCGATTGTTAAGGATGAGCGTCTCGGTTGATTGACTCTCTCTGATTAATCAGCGTTAACTTAATTACAGTGGGAGTTGTTTCCATCAGCCCTGTTGTCACACATTATTTCTCCTCGTCCCTCCCCCAGCCGTTCACTCTTTCTCTTTCGTGCTCTGGCAAGGCGGTGGTGTCTGACTTCTGAGAGCAACGGCGCTGTTTGAAACCACACCACAGATGGGGCTTTTGCAGGCTTTTAGAATTCCTCTCAACAAGAGAAACTGTGCCAAACCGAAATCTCGTTGAGCTCCCATTCAGTCGTGCCCCCTCTAATTATCTGCATCTCCTTCCAGACTGTCAAAACATTATCGGAGGACTGAGATATATTCACAAATTCTGCCTTCCTTAAACACAAAGAGTGCAGTCGTTCTTTATCAAAATGATCCTTAAGGAACAATTTTGCGTTTAGGAAATTAAAAACCGTCAACCTCCTGAGAGACGGTGCATTATCATACAGAAGATTTATTACTGTCTTTATGAATCTCCTTGTAAGGTGTCACCAGTCGTGTTGCTATGACAACCGCAGGCCCAGACGACGGAGGCTGTCTCCATGGAAACGGTGTCTTACGTAGTTGGAGTAGATGTCTGTGTGGTTCCACTCCAGGCCGTCATCGAGCACGGTGATGACCACTCCTTTCCCCGTGATGCCTTTCTGCCACACGGGGATCACATGCAGGTCGAGCTTCGGCAGCGACGATGACGTCCGTGTGTCTTGCTGGAGGACAAAAACAACAACAACAACAAAATCACACATCTGTAATGTAAAACTGAACTGTCAGTCAGTTATCTCTGCCCACTTCACCTAAACAGACGGTAAAAGCTTTATGTTAAAAGTGTCAACCAAAGTACTGTCTTCTGGCTTAGTGAGACTTCTGGGTTGACCTTTACAGAAAATTATTACTGGACTGTCACCTTTTCCTTTATCAGGGCTCCACTCCTACTGTGGGGCCACTTACAGGTAGATTGTTTCAAGAAGGTCATAACAATTCAGGCTTTGTGCCGCCTGACACAGCGCCTCTACTGATTAATTTAACCCTCAGGATGCCTTACAGTGCCTAGAGATGTTTCAAGCCACAGTTTTTCTGACTCAACTCACATTCAATCCCCCTGTTGGATTATTTAGAAATCCATCTCTCAGACTATATAATATTACACGGTCTGAGGTGCATCAAGCGTGTTTTAAAAGGAAAATCAGCAGGAAGTGTGGCGAGTGAGCAGGGCCGATGCCTGCCTGCCTGCCTTGGGAAGAGTATGATTCAGAGCTGGAGACAGCTAAGACTAAAAAAAGACTCCGCTCTTTTGCTCTTTGTGCATTATGCACAGACACTGCAGAACGCCACACCAAGACGTGACTCATCCCTGTGATGGATCCCCCCCCTCCTTGCTTCCACTCTCATTCCCTGTTTTCATCCCATCCTCTCAGTTATTGCACCTCTCTTTCTCTTTGGACAGTATCAGCTCGAGCTGATAGCAAACAGAACACAAATCTGAAAATAAAGGCACAACAGATGCCACACTTTTACACAATGTGCTTTAACAGCAATTTGCCAGAGATGCTTTTACGTCTGGCCAGCTCAAATCTACAGTTTGCTGGTTTTGGTGTAGCACCAAATGAGTCACTTGTTGATGCTGAAAGCAGCTGAGGGGGCTCTCAGTGACCTGCCATGCATTGATTATAACGATACGCAGCAAACACAAACACAAACAGCAGCTTATGCAAGTCTCTCAGCACTGATTGCATATATGAATGAGCGAGTGGACACAGAGACATCCCTCGGTGGACAATTAGCACAGACTGACACCTGTACAGCCACGGATGCATGCACACGCACGTACACACACAGAGTCATGCAGGCAGGAGGAATTTCAAGCTACAAGTATGAGTCACTCCCTGAATAAATTCAGGACGGTCACCCACTCGTTGTAGATAAAGACACTCATCCAGTTCCTGCCCCCATCACACAGCTCCACCCAAACTGTAGCATCACTGATCATCAGCTCTGCCAACATCCCCATCTTGGAAGCTGTCACATCTCTTTCCAGTCCCTATACTGCAATCCATTACAACTAATCATGTATTATTTACTCCCTGCTTTGCCTTTTTATCATATCTGTGCCCTTGTTTGCAAATACTAGAGGTATATCTATCTCTACATTTTGTCCTCGCAGAATGGAGAGGAGAATAAATCAGGATGCTTCAGATGAACTACAACGTGGCCCATGCAGTGACACAGACATGGGCTGATATGAAAATACACTAAGCGGCACTTTAAGGCCAATTCCATTAGTGTCATCATCCCTCATCGGCAAAAATGATTCATCTCAATTTGTTTTCTTATTCCCCACAAGCGAGTGACTCATGTTCAGTTAGTGCAGGTGCAAAGAAGCCGAGGCTGAGTGAGCGTAATACGACTCTGTCGTTCTCTCTCTCCCTTAAAAGCACACGCAACCACCGATGCAACACACATTTACATACGCTTCCTCATCTTTTAAATTCTTATTTTGTTTGCTTTACTTCAAAAAATGTGATCACTTTAATAACTGACATTATCAACCCAATAATCTAAGTGATGTGAGATGATTTCGCCCACAACAAAGATCACGTCTTAACAGCTTGTGGTGAACATAATGTGATTTCTGTCTCAGGCCTAATTAAAGTCCCATTAATTATTTTTTTATCACATTTTTTTCTTGAGATTTTGTTGTCTCCATTATATATTTCCCTATTTCTTTTGCCGTTGTCTGATTTCCACTTGAATGAAATAAACTTAACAAACTAATTGTTTGTTAAATATGATACTACCAGCATATTATATTACTTCATCTGAATTGCATTCAATTATTGAGTTTGAAGTTGAAATAGTTGCTTGATTAATTAGTAAATGAACAGAGAATTAATCAGCAAAGTCACATTTTAAGTTTTTAAAAAAGGCCAAACATAGTTCATTTGTGATGATAAGCTGCTTTTGCTGAATCAAAATGATTAAACACGAGAGGAAATAATCAGCAACAACTGATAAACAGAATGATCAATTGCAGTCCTCATGGGTTGATTTCTGGTTTGATGTATTTGGTGACTGAATTTGGTTTACTAAGTACAGGGAACTACTTTGCGTTCAGCCACATTCAGATTATATATTGTATGTTTATGCTTTGGTTGATGCGCTCACTTCATTTAAAGCTTAAAAATCAAAATCAGTAAAGACATCGGAGTCAGATCAGGGTAAAGTGAACGTGTCGGTAATGGATCTGGACAGGGATGCACAGCTGTGACAATCTACCGCTCTCTGATGATATTTGGCCTCGTTGGGCTAAAACATCCGATTCAGGGTAAATTGGGACTTAATGCACGGTGCTCCACTCTACTCCATCCTGCTGGATTATAGTCTCTCCACCCCTCTCATCTCCACAAGGGACTGTATAACCAATTAAGCAAATGGCTCTTTTGGCTAGAACTGCTTGATAGCATGCTATTGTTTCATTGTTGTCATGTTGTCATGTGACGGTGGTTATGGAAGAGTAGCTGTTTGGTGTTTTGCACCCATGATAGCTGCATTTACGCACACATGACATGCAAGTGCACTACCTTGCTGATACACCTTTGTGTGCACATTTTGCACACAATTACTAGCAGGATGCAGCGAGCATGTGGTGCTGTCCGGCACTTTGTAACGTCTCAGGGGAGGACAGACCGGCTGCACGCAAACAGAAGGCTGAACCAGGCCCAAAGTACACAACATATGACCAGCAGCATGGATATGAGCCCAGATCAAATCTCTAATATGTTCTATGAGCTTATGAGATTGATGAAAAACTTGTTGAAGCTTAAATATTTCCCCAACCAGTGCTGCTTTTTAAGTGATGTTGAAGACTCACCAGGTACCACTGCTGGTTCCACATTGGATCATCAAACAGCTTGTCGACTGGACAGTCTCTGCACTCCCTGAGGGACGCTCGCTTGTTCCGCCGTTTCTCGTATTGCTGCTCTGCCCACAGCACCTGCACAGACAGATGAAGATGTTTAGTTTCTTTAGTCTTCAAGGATAAGACAAGAAGCTTCTGAACAAACACAGCAGCAAAAAGAGACCACTCACCCGATCGTCCTCCGACAGCTGCCTGGTGATGTGGCTGGCGCTGCGTTTCATTCTGCTAGGATGGTTGCGGTGTTTGAACAGGAAATGGTCTTCCAGGGCCCCAATCTGCAGGGGAGAAAAGACAATATGTGGGAATATATTTTACAGGAAATGATAAAACGTCAGCCATCCCATCTGGTCACCAAAACTTGTCAGACAATTTTTTTTTGCCTCTTCTTTCACCTTTTAAACAATGTGTGGTACACTGTTACCAAGTGAATGATAAACTATGCAGTTAGAAATCAATAGCAGACAATCAGTATTTACAGCTTTAATTTACATTATTTCAAGTTGAAGATAAAGAAAACAGATGGCTTGCGGGTGCTGAAGCTTAAATCTGACTGCATTACATCAATATTTGGGGTTATTACAGCTTGCATCCACCATATCAACCAATTTATTAGCAGACATCCAAGATTTACAGCTTTTATTTACATTATTTCCACTGGAAGATACGCAAAACACAAGGCTTACAGCTGCTTCAGCTTTAATCTGACTGTGTTACATCAATATTTAGTGAAGCCTTCATCACATTAGTGGTCTGAATAATGAAATAAAGTGAGTAAAATTGCATTATATAAAAAACAATGCCCATTTGACAGTTACAATATATATATTTAGTAGTTATTTCTTGTCTATTGTAGTTTTATTCTACTGTAATGTCCAAACTACATGGAAGAAGACTGTTTTTCATTTTTCCCTGCACCTGAAAGATCAGTTAATTATTGACTAATGCTGCTCAGAGCCACAGGTTTCATAGGAATCAATGAACTGATCTTATATTTCAGATTGCAGCTGACGTGTTCATGTAAGACAAGTCTGTATTAGTCACACTGGAATACTAGGAAAGACGGGTGATGTACAGAACAGGGAAATAATAACCCCTGTTGTGGGTTATCAGAAGTGTGTAAACAGTGAGTCATAGCTTGATTAAATCCTGGCCCTATAATTTAGCAGGGTGCTGAAAATGCATTGTGTGCTTTTGGGCTACCACAATGAGTTTCCAGTGTAATGGCCTTTCTGAAGCAGAACAGAATAACTGCTACCTCTATAGTCTGTTACAACACAGCTGCTTATGCTGCGGGCTTAATTAACATTTCATGATTCACTTTGGATGCTCTGCTTTCTGTTAAATGGCACGTTTGATGTTAAAATGAGGTCCAGTTTGTGCCAAATGAACAATCTGTGTATGCGATCTGCCAATGTACAGTTCACTTTAAGCTCATTTAGGGTTTTTTTTTTTTTTCCTGCTCCAGGGAGTGGGTTCCTACCTGTCGGACCAGTTCGTAGTCCAACTCTCTGGCGATCGCCTCTGCAGCGGACAGTCCACCGGGGATCTCCACCGCCCACTCGTTCAGGTACTGTCTGTCCCAGTAAGGAGACTCCAGCGAGCGGGGAACCACGGAGCAGAGGACGGCAAGAACACAGCACATCACCGCTGGACGACATCTCACTTCCATGTCAGAGGAAATTCAACCAGATGAGAAAAAAAAAAATACAAACTGCTCAGCTCAGATGCCTCCTCTTCGAGATGCGTAGTAATGGTTAAAGGACTGTTTTTGGATTTTCAGCTCTTTTCCTGAAGAAACCGCTGGCTGAGATGGATTGAAATGTGAAACTGCGTGTTATTGGTCCGCCAAGGAGAGGAAATAGTGAAGATGGGGAGGGCAGGACTGTGTGTGGTCGCGATGGGAGGCGGTCGCACGTCAAATTACTGCTGCTCTGACGTCAGTTTGGCGTCTACCTTTCTCGCTTAGATGTGAGTTCAAGTCCCGGAGGTGGGGGGGAGTCTGAACGGGAGGAGGGAGGATGACTAAAAATATCCAAGTGTGTCCCTGCAGGAGGAGGAAGAGTAGGAGGAGACGCCGGGAAGAAACGCAACAGAAGAGATCTGATACGATCCTGTGAGATGTTCATCATTATGAGATGTTCGGATCCTCCTCTTAAAATGTGCAGAAGAGAAGTCCTTGGGATGTTATTACCGAAGCTTTACTGTGTGGAGAAAGGAAAGGTGTCCTCAGGCTGCTCTCCAGTCTCCAGCACCATGGACAGCTCCTCAGCCACCCCACTGATTCACAGCAGGAGGAGGAAAGATGGAAAACAAACAGAAAAAAAATGATGGAAAAACTGCTCATTCCATCAGCTCAGTAGATTATTTTAAGCATATATTCAGAGTAAAGCAACAGATGTTCATTAGATATTATTTCTTTAATGTTGTACACAGATTCAAAATGAGTTCCAAGCAAAGAGGATCAAGTGTAATGTAATAGGTTGCAAGTGAAAGGCTCCTGAGAGGGAAACATTATCTTATATTATATAACTGGGATGTCATTTCTGATGCACAAACATTCAGCAGTCTGGAGATGAAACAAGATTTGCATTTTATGTACAGTTGTGTGGTAATGAACAGTAATGCGTCATATCTTACAAATCTGTTGTTTATTTTGTGAAATTTTAATCCAGTAGTCATGGACATCATCAAGTCAAACAGGAGTTTTCAAGATAATCTTGAGGCCTGGAAGAAGAAGATCTTTTAAAAATGCTGTATAGATGAATAAAATGGAAGGCATGAATGAATAAACTGAGCTAAAAATGTAAGATAGCAGTAGATAACTTTATTTGCATTTTATGTGTAATTTAGGGGAAAATAAGACACTTTGACCACGATATTTATAAAGGTGCTTATTTTGTACTTCTACTTTACGCTTATTTGCAATAGCATACACACTATGCACAGCATTTAAAAATAACAGGACTTGCTGTGTTTTTTTTTAGATCATTTAAAGGTTGTTAACTCAATTCCTGATGACTAACACCTGATGAGTGAAACTGAGAGAACGAGCTGAACTGTGAAGCTAAACTGTTAAAAAAGAAAAAGCCTTTTGGTCATTAACGAAAACCAGTTTAAACCTTTGAATAGAAGATAGATCTCTTTCCAGTGGAGAAGCAGCACAGATTCTTTTAGACATTATTTGACAGGTATAATGGAGTTTAAAATACCTCCTAATTGCAATTATAACATAAAACTTGAATAAATAAAGAGTTTCTGGTTTCAGTTTGCCTCTTTACAAATCAGCATGATTGCTGTTGTAAAGTTGTGAGTGTTTGTGATTTTACTGAGACATATGAATATCTGACACCTTGCAATATGTTAAAACAGCAGTTTGATTTGTAAGCATTCATTATAGTTCATGTCATAGTTATGGTCTGTTTTAGTACAAATATGCACAAAAACACACGTTGCAAGTTGCCTTTATTTCAATAAGAGGAAAGAAGAGTTATGAGAATTAACTCATTTGCATTTCTGAGGCAATGAGATAAAGTTTCTGAGGTAATTTATAATAAATTATACTTGTCAGCTACCTGAAAGGTATAATTAAGTGTAACGTACCTCTGAATTGCATTGACAACAGTACAGCATTTACCTCATGTTAGGGTTTTCTCTTTTATTTTTCTGCTCATTAGTGTACAGTTGGCAGTACGAGTGCTTTAACTGAGACATACATACTTCTTACTATAAGTACTTACTGAAACGATGGACCGTAAATGTTCATTATGTTTACTGTCACAGCCATTCTTATCACAGGAAAGGCCCATGACTCATACATGTACAAAGGCACACAGCAAACTTCCTTAATTCAGATGAATGGAAAAAAGAGTTATGAAAGTCAACTCACTTTTGATGCATGCTGGCAGGTTTGCTAATAAGCAGCTACTGTCCTATACTATGAAAAGTCTAAATATGTGCTGTGAAAAAACCCTATTATGAATTTATCTGGGAATGTTTCAATATTGCAAACAATTGTAATTTGGTTTGACTTAAAACACCAAAACTTACATTTATGCAATATAAAAAATAACAAAGGATTGGTTAATGTCTCTATGCTGTTTTAGTCTGTTTTCATGTAATGAGCTATTCAAATAAAAATCTAATTACATTAATTGAAGGGTTTCAGTTGTAAACCTCAAGCAAAATACAAATACACCACACCCCCACCTAATTTCATAATGTAAGTTGCATTCATAAATATGATTTGTAATGTAAAGTACACAGTGCAGCATTTGGTGTGATAAATCATTTTCTTGGTGTAATTCGTTTGTTCCACTCATTAAGCCATAAAACTCATTTAAGCTGCACAGATTTCACATTGAACAATGTTGTGTGCAAAAGAATTAATCAAAAAACGCAGCACAGACTGACTCCGAACTCAAATATTTGCTGAGTGAAACAGCATCCGAGTAGCTTGATTAATAGGTTTAATCAATGCCACAGTTTTATTTTTAGTAACTGATCATTCTCATTGTAGTGGATCATAAGTCATGCTGGTAACTAGAGACAAAACTGAATGTAAGCCAGCATATGGAAACGTCATTTTATCAGAAAGTGCATTGTTTTGACTTTAGAATATACACTATAAAGTCTAATAATGATTGTAGGCAGTTATTTATGGCAGTGATAGTGTCTACATGAGCTGATTTTTAAGTAGTTTACTAATGGAAACAGTGTCAGCATGGACTCGTTTCATGTGTGTACAGTGATCCTCAGAAAAAGGCGCCGTCAGAGTGAGACACAAAGGAGGTTGTGTAGTTCATGTTCGACAAACTCGATGAATTAAGAACAAAGAACAATAAAAGCAAATAACTCTTCAAGTTTCATTCCGATGAACAGTGTTTTTCTAACAGAGTGAGCTTGTTGGCTATTGTGAGTTAAACTGGTCAGAGTCGATAAGAGCTGATACCTCTGGTCATCTGGCTGTGTGCAAACAGTTCTGCACCTGATCTGCTGTATAATCCATCTTTACCTAGCAACAACTGTTTGCTCTGACCAAAGCAATCAGTCGTGCACACAGAAACACAGAGCTGAAGGGCCACAGAATTATTAGCAAGCTGGACAGTTTATTCCACGAGATGCTGGCTTCATTACAGCTCACTGAATCTTTGACTTTGTTGTTATTGATTCTCTGCATCCTCAGTCCTTATCTCTGAGCTGTGTGTGGGTGTGTATTTCACTATAGTGGTGTGACATCACTCGTCCTTATTCCACTGAAAGGACACTCACACAAACACACACAACCGACACAGGCATCCATTTCATCGAATGAGGTCAGAGGTGTGTCGTCAGCTAATTATTTTTCCAGCTTCTCGGTGAAAGAAAGCCACGGCTTTTAGCAGGAGGTTGACGCAGACGAAGCCGGGGGAGCAGGGACCCGACTCACCACGCAATTATTCAACCAAAATCAATTAGGTGTGGCAAATAGATGTGAAGACTTCAATTGCACTTCCTGCTCATCTCGCGGTTCATTGACAGTTACAATATTCTGACTTCACAGCTGTTTACTGAAATCTGGTTTCATGAGCATTTTCTATAGCTTTTGTTAGTCATTGACCTTTTTCAAATCTCAAATACACTCCAAGTACAAGACTACAATAATAAAACGGTTTAATAGTAAATTATAGTATATGAGACTTAATTCTAATCCTGTCATGCAGCAAAACACTCAACAAGGACACGTGGTTGCCATGCCAACCCGCTTCTTTTTGCCATCTCTATTGTGACTTCGGCCATTAGAGTACAACTGTGTGACACATCATCACCCACAAGAGGAAGAGTTTCCAATGAATAAGCTCACAAATATGTCACAGGTGCATTTTGTTGAATAATGTGAGTCATCCAACTGGTGTTAAACTCAAGTAAAATTGCATTATTGTCTTTTTTTTTATGAAAGAATGCTGTGTGAACATTGATAAAATCCATTACAATGCGCTTTAAATGCTTGGTGACATTCTAAAGTCTCTAAACATAACATTTTTCGCAGATTTTTGTCTAAAATTTTGCATTAATGGTACAGTTTTCTGTTGGATGTGAAACTGACGCCATTGCATCATATAATTTTGTATTATAATGTAAGCAGCGTTTGAAGAAACATTCAGATCCTTTCATTAAAAGCATTGACCTCACACTGTGAACTCTACTACAACTAAAACCCCTGCATTCAAAACCTTATTTGAATAAAAGCAGTGAAGTAGCAATGAAAATTTACTAAAAGTATGAAAGACAAAAGTATTGAAAATGCAATAAAATAGTCCCTGTTAGTATTTTACCCTGACATATGAGGCTTTTGGGGAATATTACTGCTGCATATGTTGCATTTTACTGTTGTTTATGTTTACAGTTTGGCTCATTTTAACTACATTATATACCGGTGGTGACTTAAAATAACAGCAAAGCATCATATTCTATTAGACCATTACATGTTTGAAACATCACTGTCATGTAAGAGCAACGATCTCGAAAAAGTCAACTATTCATGGGCTTAGAACAATAGTCCTCTTTTCAGCTTTGTGACATTTTCCAACAGGAGAATTTTCTCAGCTCATAAAGAACCATTTATCAGTTTATGGCAAACATTCACCATCTGTAAACTTGGACATATGTGTTTTTTCCTGGACAGGAAGCATATGAAATATTATAATCTTAAAAGCAGCTAAAGCTGTCAGACAAATATAGTGGAATTAGAAGCGCAGTATTTTAATCTGTTGGAATAGAAGCAGTATGTTTCACAAAATAATAAAACTTAAGTAAGATACAAGTAGCTTAAATTTGCAATTCAGTGGAGTACTTGAGTGAATGGAATTAGTAATTAAAGTATTCAGAAATTACAACCAAAAAATGTATTTCTTCTCATCATTTCTACAATGTTTCTTTGTCTTTGCTGATTGTGGCCAAAGATTTCACTTTAAACTTGATCTCTCCACAGCTCTGGATGTTGCTTGACAGATGTTTAAGTGCATTCTTTAGCTTTGTTGAAAGCCTGTTGTGATGTTACCGATAAGGTTTTTGAATGACGATTCCTCCATTCAGATGCTGCACAATAGCGAAAAAAAAGCTTTGCTTCTCATGCCCTCTAAGTGAACCTTTCTTCGCAATAAACTCTTATAAATACCATCAACTTCCACATATTTACTGCTTTTCTAGTGACACATGACTTACAGCAACGGCAGATTTAGATAACTGTCTCTCAATACCACATTGTTTATTTAGTAACTCACTCCATGACGTTTCAGCTGTCGCAATTAAGAGTAACACTGGAAACAAAAATCCAATCTCAAGAATCCATCTCACTCATTCACATCGCCAAATGTCATCTGTTATCAGAGGAGGCTGTGAAAATGTCGTTCTGCTGTCAGACAGATTGGAATCACTTTTCAGGTGACAGACGATAACAGAGAGGCTGTTCATTCATGTGGGGATGTGGCAGGTTTATACTGATACCAGGGAGCATGGAGGTCAGATGGACTTTGTCTCTGAAGAGCATTGCACTGTAGGAAGTCATTACCTGACTCACCCTGAACCACTGACATCAGAGCTGAAAAACAGAGATACAGAAAATGGAAAAGCTTTAGTGTACAGAGGATCCAATGTGTCGCGTCACACACATTATTCGTCATGCACAAAACCAAACAAATGTCGTTAACACTTCAATAGTATAAATGCATAGCATGCAAGCTGGTGGAAATTATCATCATGTTGTTGATATATATTTATTTAGAATTTCACAATCTGCACAGAAATATTGAAGAGGATGAAATAATGTGGCAGAGATGTAAACATGACACAATGACGGAATGAGATCAGACTGCAATTGTAATGCATGTGTTTGAATTACACTGATCAGGCATAACATACTGACCACCTGTCTAATAGTGTGCTGATCCCCCTTCTGCTGCCAAAACAGCCCTGACCCATCGAGGTATGGACTCCACAAGAGCCTCAAAGGTGTGCTGTGGTATCTGGCACCAAGATGTTAGCAGCAGATCCTGTAAGTCCTGTAAGTTGCGAGATGAGGCCTTCATGGATCGGACTTGTTTGTCCAGCACATCCCACAGATGCTTGATTGGGGAGTTTGGGGGTCAAGTCAACACTTCAAACTCAATGTTGTGGTCCTTAAACCCTTCCTGATCCATTTTTGCTTTGTGGCACGGTACATTATCCTGCTGAAAGAGGCCACAGCAATCAGGGAATACCATTTCCATGAAAGGGTGTACATGATCTACAACAAAACTTAGGTAGCATTAATGTCTTCAGGCAATCTGAGCAACATTAGCTCGTCTCTTGGATGGGACCACGCAGACCAGCCTTTGCTTCCCTCATGCATCAATGACCTGTGTCACCACTGTTAGACCACTTTTGGTAGCTGCTGACCACTGCAGACCAGGAACACCCCCGCAAGAGATGCTCTGACCTAGTCATCTAGCCATCACAATTAGGCCCTAGTCAAACTTGCTCAAATCCTTACACTTGCCCACTATTTCCCTGTTTCTAACACATTAACTTTGAGAATAAAATGTTCACTTGCTGCTTCATATATCCAACCCACTAACAGGTGCCATGATGGACAGATTATCAGTGTTATTCTCCTCACCTGTCAGGGGTCATCATTTTATGTAATATCAGTGTAAACCCAATACAATATCTAAGCTATCACAAAACTTACAAGAAAGTGCAACTAATTCTAGAATCAGTTTTACCACAACATAGTATCTATATATCTGTATTCAATGTGTTTTCATTAAATATCTCAAAACCTGCTTTAGCTGAATGCAGATGTTGTCTTGCTTTCACTGGCATTATTTGTCATTTTAAGTTGAATTCTTACTTTTCATGGAAACCAGCTGTCAAACATATCTAGTAGTAAAGCTTAAAAAGATGAACACAATCAGAAATCAGTTGTGCAGCTTTAAAGATGCTGCACTTAATAGATTCTCTCATCTCTTTATTTAGTAAAATAGCTTGTAAAGAGCATTTTTTTCCACTCCACAATGTCCCAGTGTTTCAAAAGTTTGAGGTGAGAGCACCCTGGAGGCTGGATTGTTACAGTGCATACACAATACAACATCCCAGATTTAATTCCAGGCAGTATGTCAAAACCATGTCTGATACCACATATTTCCTGATAAACAAATAAGCAAATTCTATTGGGAGGGAAGTATCCTACAGTGAAACATAGATTACCTGGTGTGATTAATCAAGAAATTATTCCACAAACTGACAAACCATCTATCAAAGTGTATTAGGGCAAAAAATGTATAAATTATTTAATTTCTTCACTCAACAGAATGACCAAACGTCTCATTACACCTGTGTTCAACACTGCAGCTGTGAGAGTTAAGTCTAAAGTTACTCATAGCCATGTCAGACTTGGATTTAAAATTAATTTTTACTTGTTTAGTAAGTTTCTCCTGGCTGGAAATGATATAAGCACAGGACAAGACCTTTTGTTAAAGATTACAGTGGCGCATTTTCACTGCTTTTTCTGTTTAACATTTGTGCAAGAAGTCCAATGTCCACATTTATTCAGACTGAGAAAATTATCACTATTTTCAATGCAGCCTATATATGCACATTTCCAATTTCTTCTGGCAAATTCTATCTGCATTCTCATACAGGTGGTGATATGAAGCCAGAAGTGAGCCCTGCACTGGCAGGAGCAGCAGCGTTTGAGGTCAAGATGAATCCAGGGATCAGCAACAACACCATCCCCATGAATGTGAGACACTACAGCACGCCTGAAAGAACAACAATAGTGTCCGCAGATGATTATCTTCTGCAAGACAGGCACACAAAGCTCACTTAATGTTTGCAAAAGGTCATCTCGACAAAGCAGAAAGCTTTTGGTTGCTGCTCTGTGGTTGGGTGAGATGAAAACGGAGTCATTTGGAGGCAGGGATGTGGCTTTTGTTGGGTAAAAAAGAGGGAGAAACATTCAACCTAAAGAACACCATCCCCATAGTCAAGCATGGAAGTGGACATGAATAACACACCATTTTGCTTTTCTCTGTGCATGTAACCCAGTGGCTATAGAGGAAATTGTACATATATCGAGCAGTCTGTTTAAGCTAAAGTTTGCAAAAGTCCTCAAGTGAGTTTCTTCCTTGTGGGGGCCATCTTGTTCTGGAGGTTAAACAGAGGACATGCCTCCAGAGCAGCTCTTTCATTGGTTCCCTGAGGGTGGCGGTGTGTCCTGATTGGCCAGTTTAAAATGGAAGGCATGCCCCTGCCCTATATATGTGAGTGTAGTTAGAGAGATGCAACATGCAAGAGAAAAGTCTGTTCAAAAGGCAGGATGATCCAGCTTTCCACCCTTTTAACTGACATTGTGAAAGTTTTCTTGGAAGTTTTTTTTTCTCTTGTGATTTCTTTTTGGAGATGTACTGTTGATTTAAAAATTGCAAATAAACAGCTTCCAATTTTCAAGCACATTTTTTGCCAGCATGTTTGTCCTCCACATGCCTCACAAGGCTTCCTACTCTTCTCCATGCAACATTGTTTTTCACCCAACAAGCCAAGATAATGTGGCAAATAAAAAAGCATCATGAGAAAAGAGGATCACGTGAAGATTCTGGAGGGAAAAAGAATTGAGCAGTGTGCAGAAAAACACAGGACCTTCCAACAAAACAGTAACATACAATCAGAGTGGGGGAGAAACAGTTAACAAAAAAACTAAACTGGAATCTCAAGACCAGAAAGAAACCTTCCAGCCTCAAATATGTGGAGATCATCACAAAAATGAGTTGAACTAAATCCCAGTAGAGACGTGCAGAAAACCTGCAGGCAAGAATAACTTTGATTTGCTGTGTTGGAAAATCAAGGCTTTGTAGTTGATTACTGGGAAAGGACATGAAAAAACACTCATATTGCACATGCAAAAACACATAATTTTATTTCAGTTAATTAATTTTTGTATGTTCAGCATTATGTTTTTACTGATCTCTTCTCTGTTCTGGAGTGTCCAAGGTTCTGCTGTTGGGGTTTGTTTAATGGTGTTCCTTTAGATTAAGTAGACAAACTGCTGGTTTGTGGTCTTTCTACTTAGTTTAGGTGCTGGTGTTTTATGTCTCCCCAGTTGTGTTCATTTGGTCTGATCAGTCAGCATATATAATCCCCTTTTGTTCATAATTAGTAAGGTGAGATGCAGTGCATTTGGGTTAGTTAGTTGATGAAGTATTTGTCACGTTTTGTTCATTTGGCCTCTTTTTTGTGTCCGGAATTTCTTGCTTGAAACTTCATTTTTTCTCGTTTTGACATTTAAGCTTCACTTCATGCTGCTGTGATGTTGATGGAAAGCAGGTCACAGATGTTACAGGTGCTGGAGTGCTGGAGGTTTTGTATTACTGCTGATTTTAGGACGTGGTGTTGATGTTTGCTACAGATCTAGCACAGTTTAGTCCAGCAGGTTGGTTTTTAACGGTGAACCACACGACCCCATTTTAAGACCTTTTTGCTTTGCACTACTGTCCCTCACAAGCTTTGTTTCTGTCTTACAGTTGTTTTAAAACTCAGCAGAAAGATTACTTTCAAACACTCAAAGCAGGAAGCATTTTATTTAGATGCTGACTAAATTACTCTGTTTCCACTTTCATTATAAATACTTGTGATTCCTTCTCATTCTCTACATGGTCTCCTGAACTTTTAAATCCCTGATTCTGCACATAGATTTGTCAGACTTGAGAATGAATTACTGTTAAAAATTCAGTTTTTTGTTTGTTTGTTTGTTTGTTTTGCTTTAAGTGTTTCTTTGCTACACTTTTTAATATTTTATGGACTTTTAATGTGTCACTGTTGCTTTTTCAAGCACTTTTTGATAGAAAAACTCTACAAAAATAGTCAAAATGGATTACAAACATCTCGAGCACAATGTCTTACCATCTTTTCTCACTTGTTTCTGGCATTTCTAGCCCGGAGAAACAAATCAGTGAAATAAAAACCACACTGAATTCAAATTTAACACGGATATGTATAACTTTGGGCTCAACTGTGTTGACTGAAACAGTCCTTGCTTATTCCAGCAGAGGGCAGCATTTGTGCTTCTTGAATGAATCACCTCACTGAGACGAAAAGATGATATCAGCAGTGAGTCAACTCTTCCCTGAGTTGTGGGGCGGATCCATCAGAAAACAAATAGACAGTTAAAGTGTTGCATGTTTGCTTCAAGTACGGAAATACATGGATTTATCCAAATATGAACTAAATCAATCTGTTGATTCAGCTTATATGGACGTTGTTTACACTCGCAATCCATCATTATTTTGCTTACATAATCAAACGTGTATCAAATGTGCACTTAAATGACCTACAGCGTCAGCATCACAGGTTTGATGGTGAGCAAGCTTTTACATGCCGCAGCTCTATCCTAAAGACACTCACATACACGCACATCTCACTCAAGTATTCTCTGTCATGCCACTGATCAATCATCACACACGAAAGTTTTCTCAGCGGGAGGAGCAACTTAATTAAACTCAAGTAGACGATCAGCTCGCAGATTTCGGAAAGAAGGAAGACCGAGAGCGCAAAAAGCAGCTTAAAAAGTTCGTGTTTCAAAGATGCCACAAAAGAAGAAAAGCCATGGTCACCGTAAAACCCCAAAGGAGGCAAAGGAGGTAGGTTTGGTTCCTTTTTATTATTATTATTGCATGACAGGCACAAGGAGAAAACGGATCGCACAACTGGAGACTGTGCGTAAAGATGCAGTTTTTACGCACAACTTGGGATTCCGCTTAAAGATGAGATTTTTATGCTCAGCAAGATGCAGTTGTAGATTTGACTAGTTTTCCAAAGCGCCCGAGAAAATATGATTGGATTAGACGACTTGTAATTCACTTTCATGGGTGTGTCCACGTATCTTCTGTGCATAATTGACGGCGCATGTTTTCACAAATATTTCCATGATTGGTAGTATTCTCTGGACTTATTCATAGCTTGTAACTAATTTGTTCAAATCTGCTGCAGAGAGTTGCAGGGACTTGATTTAGTTCAGCACCCATCAATGTGAGCCGTTGGCAGTGGCTGAAAAGCTCTCCATGGTCGTACGTAACGACGGTTTCATGTCCGCCTCTGATTATTCAGCTGGAAACTGTCACAATAGCAGGAGACCTACAAAGAATCCTTCTTTGTAAATACGTGTGTGTGTGTGTGTGTGTGGGGGGGTGTACGCGCGACTGATTGGAACGAGGTTGTGGTTGGTTAAACTTGATTATTTCAGAATTATGCGGAAGAACCACAGATCTCGCTGAAATATGGTCTTTATCAGCGAGTCAGAACAGTGACTGCACAGCACGGACGGTATGTGTGGGATGATGATAGTCGTGTGGGGAGTGGCACTCTGTCTGGGAAAACGTGAGAGAAAAAAGGAGATCTTGCCAGTGCAGGGCTGAACCGTTTTCCACGCCAGTGTTTTCGACTCCTGCTCCCTCATGGCGTATGCAAAGTTCTGGATGACTGTTGTGAGTACATCTGCTACTTTTTACCTCACCCCCTTCCTTTCTCTCCGTCTTCTGTTTTAACCTCTGGCTATACACTGTAATAACTCTTAAGTACAGATTGGCATCTGTATAGACGCTACAGTCATTCTTTTATTCCTGAAAACCAGCATAGCAAGTCTGAAACCGTAAGAGTGCTGCTGGATGCCCTTTCAAACTTGGCTAGAAGTTTGATAAGATAATCTTGTCATTGAAGCAAATCGATGTACGAGCTGGACTCATAATTTGTCACACACTGTATTTATGTATAAGGGCGTGTGACTGTTCAAACTGAGGAGCTTCAGCTTTCAATTAATCCCACTTATAGTGTCTAATATCTTGTTACTGTTAATCAATCCAAATAAATAGAAAGAATAGTATCAAGTTGATAGGATTTTGTACATGCAGCGTCTTTTGTCAGAAGTTGAATGAATAATCCACCAACACAATAGGCTGGAATTACTGCATCCTGTACAGAAGTTCCATTGAATTTATTGTCTCACACTAATTCAGTCCTCAGTGCCTTTGTACTTTCAATAACAAGCTGGTGTTTGTGTTTTGTGTGTGTGTGTGTGTGTGTGTGTGTGTGTGTGTGTGTGTGTGTGTGTGTGTGTGTGTGTGTGTGTGTGTGTGTGTGTGTGTGTGTAGTACGGAAAAGAAACTGATTGCAGCCATGAAGTCCATCATAGTAGCAGGTCTTCAATCTACTCTCCCACTACATGGTCCTACACTGATAAGGTACTGACTTCTGCTCATCTCCTGCTGCCTCACTGATGTATTGAGTCATCACGCAAGTAGAATCTTTCAGGGTACAATAAAAAAAAAAATGTCTTGAGATTTTCTGTTTGCATTTGAAACAATTCTACCAACTACAGTTGTGCTCATAAGTTTACATACCCTGGCCAAATTTGTGAAATATTGTGCTTTATTTTTTAGCAGATATGTTTGTTCATGGAAACATTTTTCTTTCATTTAGGGCTGGTGTTTAGACAAAGCTATTTATTGTCATGCAATTGTATTTGCTCTGAACATTCTTGTTTTCATTAAAGAATGGAGTACATTTTATAAATTCTGCCAGGGTATGTGAACTTATGAGCACAACTGTAGTTAATATTATGTTAAGAAATAAATAGTTCCCACAGTATTTTACAGATTTTTTTCAAATCAAATTTCTGTGGTGGTCACATGAATTTTTGAATCCAAAAATAGACCCACATAATGTCAGAAATGTTGGTTGCAGCATACTTGTTACTGTAGTTGAGAGCATGTTGTGCTGAAGTGCAGCATCGATGGGAAGGAAACATGATGTTTGTCTCCCTCTGCTGAATGCAGTCCTGCTCGAGTCCACTAATATGGATTCGTCAGATGAGAGCTACTTGTCTGTGAACCTGCAGCCTGAGAGAGGTGTTTATGCTCACTTTGTTGAAGAGGAAAGGCACTAAACCAACACACTTCACGCTCACAATGCCAAACTGAGCATTTTGTATTTGCTCCTGATACATTTTTTTGCTTACTGTCTGCTCATTTTTCACTGCAATATAAAGTCCTCTATAAAAACACATTACTTTTTTAACAAAAAGAGAGAATTACATTTCTGTGTTTGTTGTTGCCTAACATTTTTCCAAGTATCCACAGGTAATGCGGATATTTTGCAGTGCAGTTATCAGAAAAGTTCCTGAATTTTTCTCATGTCACTTTGTTTGCAGCTGTAACTAATTGCTTCATTGTTATACTGAAGAGTGCAATTTTGTTAGTTTTTTTGCAAATTGCATTTATTGCAAACATAACATTTTTTGCAAAATTTTATATGTGACATGTAGACTAAAGTGATTTTAAGAAATATCATAATTTTTAGCTCCTGTTTGGATACTTTAATCAATTGAATGACACGACACAGACAAGTAGTTAAAGCACGGTTGAAAGGCTGGATATCAGATTTTTCCTTTCATTTTTTTTCACATTATTTGACAGATAAATGAGTTTTTGCAGTTTTGTAGAGATATACCTTTCAAACCCAGTGGTTAACAAACAATCTTGTTTTTTAGATGCAGCAAAATATCAAAATGCATGTGATTGAGTTAATTTAGAGTAACTGATAACTCATGTCAAGCCCTTTATTAACAAACTGTATTCTCACTGGAAAACTTGTCTTCACTCTGATTCTTAAATTTATTTCAGAAACTAGAAGACAGCTTTACCTGGAATCACATTTATCTTTGCTTGGTATTTATCTTTAGCTTTCTACAAACTGTAAATGCTGTTATATCAAGATTGTTGTCACCAGAACTTTAAAATGACTTGTAAAATTTGTTTCCTTTAAGAAATAATGTAACAATGTTGTATTTTTTATTTTTTTTTAATGTCTGGCAGGTCAGCATGTAGAAGTTCTGCACATGATGTGGGTGATGAAATGTTTGAGGTGGTGATGGGTGGTTTGTAAATGTCTTTGGTGGAGCGTAGGGTGAAGTAAAACATGGGTCTAAATATAAAGGTGAGCACATGTTTAGCAGGGGAGTCCAGTTACATATACGGTGCGTAGTTCCATCCATACACTGTTACACAAATATGTTAATGACAACAGCTAGGATGTCCTCATTCATTTACACTGACTATATTAAATATGTTGAGCACATCACTGCTCCTTACAACGTGATCATTTCAGCTACAGGTGACAAAACAAAGCTGTATTCGCTGCACTATCACCTGGCACACAAGTGGTAAAAGTTCACATAGTTCTTTGGGTGGTTACAGAACAAGACCTCTCATTTCCCATGGTGCACCAGCTAGTTTTACAGGCTCGATCAGTTGGAGCTTCACACAGCCAAAGGTGTGTCTGTCTGATTGGGAGTATGACATGCTGTGAGCTATGTGGAAAAGCCTGTGTGTGCATGCGTGCATTAGCTTTCCCATTTTGCATTAGTACATGTACACGGCAGTTGCTGTGTGGTTTGTTTGTGCGTTTTTAGGCTGACAGATGTGAAAACAAAGGACAAAAAAAGCAGACTTGTGTGACTTCATTCCATTTTCTATGTGAACATGCTGCTGATTAGCTAAGACAGTAGAGGCTTTACAGTCTGACAGTGTGGCCCTCAAAGGAGACAAAATCAAAGCCATTTCCCCTGTATTATCAATATCATTATCATTGTTATTATTATATTATTATTGTTCAGAGACCTACACATTTTGAGGAATGGTAATGCTGCTATGTAATCAATTTTAGCTGTGGGCTGAAACTTGGCGGGTATTTTTATTTCTACAGACGATATTTGCTTGCATTTTGGTAATGTAGCACATTTAAATCTGTCAAATTAGCATATAGCAGTACCTGTTTAGAATTTACCACCCATGCATGTACAAACAACTGTCACTGACCTACTTAGAGACAGAAGAGTATGAAATCACATGTTAGATTTATGAAGACATTCCTTTTTTTCTGTGGATTTCTGGGTGATTATTCTCCAATAATGTCGATGATAATGTCTTTGCCTTAAGTTACCATAAGTGCATCCATGTGCCGCTGCTGTGACTAACTTTCTTGCTAAATAGACAAAGTCAGTGGTTTCTCACCTTTAGTGTCATCATCATAAGTATTCTATTGCGTGTACTTTGCAGTTTACATTTCAGGTTGCAGTAGAAGCACATGTGCCTAAAACCTTTATTTCCCATGCACATCTAACTTTAGTGATCATTCAAACAGGAGTTACATGTCAGGCTGGTTTATTTGTTCGTCCCATAGTTATGTTGCTGATTTGCTGAGGTGTGCAATTAAAACACATGTAAGGCTCGGCAGTCACACTGATTCCATCACAGTGATTCACTCAAAGGCTGTATTGTCTTCAGGACCCACCCAAGAACTGCCCAAAGGGGTGCAGAGATATGGCAGGGATTGTACTTTGCACTCTCAGTATCTTTAAACCACATGAAAGCAAAACAATGGCTTTTTCATAAACTCGACTCTATTTTTATGGCTGTTTTATGCTGCAGAAACTTTCCCCTTTGTCCCACTATTGGACTTAGTTGGATATGTTGTTTAAAGTAAAACATCTGTTGATAAAAAGGTGCTGCACAGACGTCACTGGAGCCAACACCCATAAGCTTCTGGAAACCTATTAGTCATGCGCTCATGGAAACACTCCCTACATTTCTGTGTGTTAAATGCATTTTGTTCATCGTTGCACAAACTCCTCTGGTGCACAGAATTGCACATTTCCTGCTGGGGAGGTTTTCTTTGACTCCTCCAACAGAAATAACAAGGCTTTAATCAATATCACTTCCTGTTATTATCTTGAAGAGCTTATATTAATGCAATAGAGAATAGGATTGGTTTTCAGCTGCGTTTTGTTTATCTTGGAAGATTGTTGACACAGTTATAAAGTCAGGCCCTTCCCTTTATTCTCATAGGTAATTAGGCGGCCGAGGTAGTCGCACAAGCTGTGTGTACATTTGTGTGTGTCTGTGTCCATGCTGTGTGTGCTCAGTGTTATGTTATCACAATTGTAGGTGTGTCCCCGTTGATAAGTAGCTCAGATATTACCTCAGATAAACCCAGTGGTGTTTTATGTGTCCTGTAAATACGATTTTACACATCCGTCCACACGCACGTATTTTTATGCGTGTGTGCCCTGGTGTGCGTTGAAGCCATATCGGTGTCTTTGGGAATCAGCTCAGATGTGCCCCCCCCCCCAATCAAGTGGGTGTCAGTCCATGGTCAGCTCACTTCCCTTTATAGCCCAGAGAGTTACGACTCGGCCTCCTGTGACTTCCACATCTGATCCTTACCCTTCTCTAGTCCCTGACCACGCCTCCCCCTTCAGTCCCTCCGCCCTCCCCCTTTCTCTCTCTCTCTCCCGGTCCCTTCCCCGCCTGCTGGAAACATGCTGCAAGCCGACAGACAGGGCAGAGGCTGACAGGCAAACACACATATACACACACTCTCAGAGGCACATTCAGCCAACATGGGCCAGATACTGAGCTGGATCCGAGGCCCGCGGGACGCCCCGGCCCTGCAGGACGTGGCCGTGGAGGAGCAGGTGTGTGCAAATTGTGTTAATGTCTGTGTGTGTGTGTGTATGTGTGTGCTGGTGCCATGGTATGTGCCGAGTAACAAATCCAAAAATTTCCACGTGTGTTTTGTTTTGCGAGAATAGCCTGCAAATAGAATAGTACATTTACAGTAGTTTTTTTTTTAGTAGTCCTGCTAGTCTCATTTGTGCTGCATGCTTGACAAAAGGGCTTCTAGGGGAGGAAAACTGTCTTGGCTCCAGTCCAAGTCAGACCTCCCTCTCCCCTTCTATCTGCTGGAATGTGTGAGGCTCCGGTCAGCCTCTGCGAGTCCAGTGTGTGTTTTCTGTGGTGAGATATTAAACCAAGGCTGCAACAAGGCCTGCAGTGTTTGCTACGAGTTGCTATAAGTTTAAATCCACAGGGAGAACTGATAGAACTAGTAAGGGTTGTTCCGAAGGGTGTCGGTGTGCGTTTTTGTGCTGAGACCAACCTAATTTTATTTGCACAATAAGACACATTTATCTTTTTTATGGGATTTTATACAGGAAGAGTTGGATTTTTCTCTTCCACACCCCAAACAGGACTGCCCTGTGATATTCCACAGCAACAGATGAAGCAATCTAAAAGGGTGTATCTGCAGTAAACTTAATGATCTGTTCTTCTTTTTTACATAACTTAAAATCGCATGTGCTGTAGGTCACATCCTGCAGCTTCTGAGCCATTATCTCTTGTTACATTTTCCCATGTCAGCCAGGGAATGTGATTGCGTGGTGATCTGTGACAGGTCTGCAGCGCCTGTCCTGATGTCATGACTTTGTTATCAGGACTGTGGTCATTTGCTCTGACTCACTCAATATGTGAAAGGTTAACAGACAAGGAGGAGGAGGTCTGCACACAGAAAGCCTTCAGATATTTGGGTGGGAGGATTTGTATTGTGTTTTGGGCTAAGTTTTCCCAGCTCTGGGTCGCAGCAGTCGGCCTCCCCCTGAAGCTCCCAGCCGTCGGGAACTATTATCAGTGGACTGATGGGAAATGGCTACTGGGAAAATATATCTTTCTTACACATGCTGGACAGTTACCACAAAGTCTTGAAGTGACAAAATGATGAAAACAAATGTTAAGTGCACTTCCTCGCTCTTGAATAAACACACCCATTAAGTCCTGAGTGGATGCTGTTTGAATTGTTCGTGATATTTGGCACATATATTTGCATACAGAGATACAATTGAGAGCTATTTCAACACAGCAGTGGTGTTGTAGTTGACATTGTTTATCACAGTATTATCAGAAACCTAGCAGGAACAGTCATTTGTTTGCTGAAGTAGAAGTCAAAATAATGGAAAGTAGCTTTTTTTAACATTCAAAATCTTCATCTAGTGGCTATAATCTTTATTGTTTTGTCATACTAAAACAATGATGCTACAACAGTGACAAACTTGCAA
The DNA here is from genome assembly GCF_021347895.1 of Acanthochromis polyacanthus. NCBI lineage: Eukaryota > Metazoa > Chordata > Actinopteri > Pomacentridae > Acanthochromis > Acanthochromis polyacanthus. Next base: position 21,023,729 of record NC_067117.1, read on the forward strand.
TAAACAGACACTTTAATCTGTAGCTCGGCCCTCTTTGTTTACCTGTCCGGCCCACTACTCTACTGTTCTGGTTCGCTCTCACAGTATTGTTCCTGGCTACAGGGGGCAGCTGTATTTTTCAGGAAAAAGCTATAATAACCCACCGCACATTTCCTGCTCAGCAACAAACAGCAAGCAGAAAAAAAAAGCTGGAGATTAACTGGTGAACATAAAGGAACTGCTACAGAAACAGATATTTCCCTCAAGAGTTGGTGGAGACCAAAAAGTGAGCAAAAAAAGAAACCAAATATTTGTCAGGTTAGTGTTCAGTATCTGAATCGTTTTTGCTGTAACTGAAAATCATGCTTATTGAAGGCTTAATAAACAAAAGTTATGTTACATTACATTCATATGCATCTACGTACATAGTGTTTCTCCCACAGGTTTAGCAAATGTGTTGAATATGTTCCTCTCTGCTCAAAATAATTTTTGATATGCAGTGATATGTGTCATCTGTATCTTCATGCATGTGCTTGCGATAAACAAAACCAAGACCAACTCAGAGAGAACGACTCATAAAGCTACTAGACGTCCTCACAGGGATCTTTGATTAGAATATGTTATCAGTAATTTAAAATAATATTTATATAATTGGCTTAAATGACATTTTATTGCTGCAGCTGTTGAGTAATCACAAGATTTATTTAAAATAAGTGGTAAGTGTCTTTCAAATCAGTGTAGTGGTATAAAAAGAACAGTATTTATCTCAAAATCTTACCTAAGCACTGTGCATAAACAAGTTTACACTGTTTATTTCTCTTGTAAAGCACAGTGTGGGACTAGAATACATGTAATCCACAGTCTCCACCAATTTTGACTCTGCTGACTCATAGTGTTTTGACTCAGATCAGTCTGATACCAGGCAAGCACAGACTGTCAGGAAATGACGAATCAAAACTTGAATTTCTCTCTGATATAAATCCAGACAGTCCAGCTGTGTGTTTAAAAAAGCGCCTGTGTCATGTGTAGTTTATTGACATGAGGTCAGACAATATGTGGAAGCAGAAGTTTAAATGTCATAAACAGCTGTTTTACCTCTGCCTGCTATCTGAAGCCACTTATGGGAAAATATGTAAAATTGGAAATCAAATGTTTTTAAAAGCCGAAAGCACAGAGAATCAGTATTATTGATGAGATGCTTCAGCATGCAGACCACAGTACTAAACCTTCAGGCTGTTTGTGTATATGTGAGCCTGGAAGAGCACATTGTGTACATGTGACCATAAATACACCGACATTTCTGCTGCGCAGATAAATATTATCCTTCCATTTCCTGTTAAGTGTTATTGAACGCTGCTGTTTATCCCGTCGGTAGGCTGTGTGTCATCTCCCAGCACTCTTGGACTTGCACTGTCAGATTTCTCACTTCAGCGTCAGTTTGGCTTCAGTTTGACTGTCGATCCAAACATTGCTCACAGGCTTTTGCCGTGTCAGTTATATAAAAGCAACTCTGGGACAGATTCCAGGCCTTTAAGCTCACCTGAGGAAGTCATGTGCTGCACCAAACTCTTTTTGTGCATTCGTTCTGCTGTCTGTTTACATCTGCCATGCTTGAGGAAAAGCTTATGCTTGTAGCCACATGATGTTTTTCCTAGCGAGTAAAGAGAAGTAATGAAGACCCAGCAGCCTCATGCTTACTGGAAATGGTAACATGATTGATATTCTCAGGATTGCTCCTCATAAACACATGAAAGTGGAAATCCAAGACTGGTGATGATATGTTAGCAAGCGTGTGATTATTGATGATTATTATTTTCAAACTCGTGACAAGTCCCAACTATGTGTGGATCTTTTTGTCCTTTGTGTACTTTGTTCTGTTATGTGGCCAACAGTTTGAGGTTGTCTGAATGTAAGACATAGCTAGCATATACTGGCAGTAGATGCTGTAGGTGGGCAGAGCTTTTTAATGTCCGAGATGAAGCGTGGGTTAACAAACCAGGCTAAAAAATGCAGTGCTAAATTTAGAAACGGTACGTGGACATGCAGCAGAGCAAAGGACAGCTATAGTTGACTGTCAGTGTGGGAGGCAGTGATGCAATTGATGGAACCAGCAGAGAGGAGTTCACAGTGGCCTCTATTTCTGTTTGCCCCTGTCAGGGTCATTGCTCTACAATCATGTGTCTAATGTGATTATGGGGATTTTAATTGAATGCCAACTCTCATATTTCAGACTTACACGCATTTTTGCCAGTGCCAGAACTCACCGTACTGTAGGTTAGATGGATAGACTCATGAGATGTCATACCATTAAGGGTCCCATAGTGTGTCCTTTACAGCAACATTTTCAAAATTTTCTTTTGATTTTGCATGTAAAATATTGCAAAGGTGTTTCATTACACAATAACTTCATAACTGCTGGTTTGACCCCTGTTGGACAGTTTTAGTGTCTGTAGCTTTAAATGCATCTGAGCTGCTGCTGTCCACGCCCCCTTCAGGAAGAAGACTTTCTCTGTCTGTGATTGACAACAGAGCAAAACACTTGACCATGTGGTAGCTGACTCAGATGTGAATGAGCGTGTGAGACCAGGGCTTTCTACTGCTTCTAACCCTCTCTCTGAGTAATCATTTTACATGGAAATATTGACAAATTCACAGCACAGCGGCTTAGCGAAGCAGAACAGAAGCTTGGAAACGCCTCTGAAGTGACGGCAGGTTGACATTTAGTCATGATGAGCTTTGTTTTACTCGCTATATCATACTTGTTCTGCTGTGTGGCAACAGAAACAGAAATATGTGCAAATGAAGAAAGCTTAACTGGAAATTCAACTGTATTGACATGCAATGTTTGTCAGCATATCGGAGCAAGACAGAAGTAAACTGACGTAAACACAGAATTAAACAACAGGCAGCACGAAATTACAGTACTCCCAGGCATTGTTTACTGGTTTCAAATTGGTTTCCACCATCTCAAAATGTCTCAAAATGTCTCTCAATTCTGAACATATGATCAAGCTAATGGAAATGTTAGCCACATTAGAGACATTAACACTAAGGATTTCTCTATTATGTGAGGATATTGTCTTCAACATTGAAAGTAATCCACAGGGTTCTTTTTTCAGATGCTTGGAGTGCATCAAGACGCTTGTGTTCACTCCTTCAGCCAACAGCAGAATATTTTGTGTGTTATGCTTGTGACTGAGATGTTTTAAAGTTAGCAGATGAAGCCCTACAAACCTGGTGGACTGTAAGGCTGCTGCTCTTTCTGAATGGATCACCTCAGAAGCTAGTGCAGATTTTTAATGTGATGATTACTGATTCTTCAATTTCTGCTTAGAAAACGGTTAAAGTTCTTACTGGCTTGAAACGCTAGGAGGAAATCTAGTTGAGAAGTGAGCTTCTTCATATTCTCACAGCTTTTATTTTACACCTATAAGTTTTTAGTCCATACAAAACATGGATTTTCACCATATGGGCCCTTTACGATGCACAGGTGAGCCTAATTACAGCAGAGGCAAACAGCCCTCAGCTGTTCATAATGTGGAACTGAGTCTGAAACGGGATCTGAGGTTTCTGAAAATTATCATCCACTGGAATCTTTGTATTTAAGGTATTTCCTGCCACAAATGATCCATTCTGGTTTTGTCCTCATGACCTCTACAACAAGCTGGCATATTGTTGTTAATATTATCGTGGCTATTGTGCTAGTTTACAGTTTCCTAGAAGCAACAGCAGCATTGATTTGGAAGTCCTGTTTGTGGGAACCTGATGTTTATCTGCTGAAGCTCTTTGTTGCTAGAGGCCAACTTTGCTCCTTATTTGGTGAAGAGCATCGACTGTACAGTGAGTTATCAGAGCTTTTTTTTATGTGAAAACAACTGGAACCATGGCTGGTGTGAACACTGACACTAAAACATACAGTACTTTTTTACTGAGTATAGTGTTTTTTAAAGCTTGTGTGCAGTAACTTGTTGCTTGCTGCTGTTATGAAAACTGTTGGTGAGAGATTTAGGACTTAACCATATAGTAAAGGTAAAACTGTGGGCTAAAAGAAGCCGAAAACCTCTACAGAGCTGTCATGCTTGGAGTTAACTCATTGCCAGCAGTTATTTGATTAGTTATCATGGACATCATCTAGAAATCAGCACAGGTTTAATCCTTGTCACTGAGTTTCATCTGGTTCATCAAGTTTTCCAAGTTGCTCGTAATTGTTTCTGCAGTTAGTTCAAGAAAAAAAAGCTATTTTACCACTAGCAAGATTTGAAAGCACGTATTCTTTTTGGTAGCTACGGTTCGTTATAAGACTAGGTGTGATTCAAACTCTCTCTTATAACCTACTGAACTTTTTGGCAAAACTCTTGTCCACCATTTGTACTTTTCTGCATATTTCCTATTGGTTTTACTGTGATCTCTTGCCAGTTAAAGTACGCAACATCATTCTCTCCCAGAGGGTTATTTTAAGAAATCTGACACCAGTCTGCCCCATACTAACATTGCCTGTGAACTCCCAGAAACAGAAGCAAAGTTTGGGGTTAGAAACCTCCAGTTCCCAGCTTCACAGCTCTGATTGGCTGATCCCTGTGACTGGGTGTTTCTGCTGCAGCCACTAGTTGTCAATACAGATAAGTGTCACCAGGGGTTACCAAGTAAAGCATTTGGATCCAGTATAAGCATGTTTTCACTCAGACAGATGCACACACTCCCCCACACTGACGCATAAACACTCACAGAAGCAGCACAGGCTTTGTTGTGTTTGTGGAGGAGTCAGTCGGGGCAAAGCTGTTAGAGAACATTTATACTTGGAAGGTTCCATTAAAAAAGACCCAATATTTCTGCCAAGGAGATACCAAGGCAAAGAGTGTGCAACAAGTTCTGTCTGCTTGTCCTTTTAAAGATATTTATAGGTTTTGGTCAGAGCATTTCAGTCAGAAGGCAGAAATTTCTCCTAGAAGAATACAGGAACACGTCTGCTGCACCCATTTATGAGCTGTATTTGCCTTTTTTCCATGTGGTAATCCTGTTTCTCAATCGTCAGTTGGCTTTGGCTGATGTTTAAGCGTGCCTATTCATGTCAGAGAGACTCCCAAGATGAATTAAAAGTTCCCTATGAAGCAGCAAGAATTCATTTTGGAGACGCGTAGAAGGGAAAATGTGCCAGCCTGTTGTACGTTTTAAAATTAATAATGCCAAATCTGCTAAATGCAGAGCTGTTGGCTTTGCGTTTGTTTACCAAGCATTGCAGCATTACAGTGCAGTGACTAAACAAACAGGACACACATAATTGTGTGAACACACTTGTGTTCATTCAGCATAAAACAACAGAGTGATACATAGGTTGACAGACAGAATAAGTGCTGCACAATCCTCCTTTCATTTTCATGTAAATGATGTGACTATTTTTAGCCACAAGGGGGTGCTGCTGTCCAAAATTCTCATATCTTAACATATTTCTATGTTTTGTGGTCTGTGTGCTCCATTTACGAAGCACTTCAAATTATCTGGACAAACTAGAGCAGACACTGAACTGCCAGCTAAGCTTTGCTGAAACTGTGTTTGTGAGTACAGCGACAGGAAACGTTCCACCGCCATGCTTTTCTAAAATTCTTACACAACATCTGGCTGCTGTCCAGAGGTTGGCTTCCTGTCTGTTCCTTTGTCCAGGTTCTACTCTGAAGGCCACAGAGAACACGTCTCAGCATGTGTTGATGACCCTCTAGCTTATGTTCACCTTCCGTGCAAATCACTTAAAGTTTTCTCTCTTCTGGCTGTGTTTGGGTGTGGTTTGGACTACATGTGATGTGTCCCTCCTCCCTCTCTTCTTTTCTTTCCACACACTCTCTGTCTTTGTTGTTCGAGTGGTTCTGCAGTCTAGATTCCTAAGCAATGAGTCGATCTGACACACCCCGACTGTGCCAAACAACACTGCTGCAGCGAATCCACTTCTGAATCCTTGCTGCTTCACCTTTCTGCTCTTCCTCTACTTTAAGTCGTCCTGCTTGAAGTAGGCTTTATCGAACTGCGACATCCCCGCGTCACAAAACCCGCCACGACCCAGCCCAAAAAATTTCCCTCAAGCTGGTTTATTTGGCTTTGCGGGTGAGTGGTGAGCAGTGGGTGGGTCTCTGTGAGTCTGACTGTCCAATCTGACTGAGCCTGCTCTGCTGCCTTGTGGATGGTAGAGGTGGAGCCCGAGCAGCTCAGTCTTGTCGTGTTGAATCCAAGGAGGCGGAGCGGCGAGTTTTTTTATCTCTGGGCGTGTGTGCTTGCGTGTGTGTTTGTGTGTGTGAATGTGTGTGTGGTTGGCATACAGTGTGAACCAAAGAGCTTCCAAAGAGGGGGTCTAAGGTGAACCAGCCTGAAAGAGAGAGAGAACATTCTGGTGGTACATAGAGCAGTATTAGAGGATACACACTCACAGTTAAACCTATGGTATGTATCTGGGTTATATTTTCTCTTTATGCTTTGCAAGTGTCTGTGTGGAGAAGCTTCCTGTTAGACTGATACCTGCCAAAGCACCGGGACGGATGTTGTCTGACAGGATAGATCCTCCACATCAGAGGTTTGACAGCTTATCGTTCACATGATGGTTTTTGTCAGCGTTCCTTCATGTTGCGGTCATAAAGTTTGCTGTCGTGTGACATTTAGGGAAAGTTGGCAAAGGACGAAAGATAACTGTGTCACTGTTATTGTTACTTTTATAGACCTTGAGCAGCTGTTGCCAAAGTAACAACAAAATAGTCAGTAAACACTCATCTGTGTATGCATACTAAGGGGTCCTGCACATGTTTTATTTGTTTTTTTCTGCATATGTTATTAGTGTCTGGCTCTTAATGTTGTTTTAAAGCAGAATTATGTTAAGAATACTGTTTGTCTTGTATAATAGAGAGCGTGTTAGGTTACAAAACTGTGAAATTCAATGGTTGTCTTCCTCCTAGCTTTCACTGATGACCTGTATTAACATCAGCATTGATAACCTTTCATAGAAAGTTTAAGTGATGGCATCATTCTTAAGCTTGTCCTTGTTGATTGCTCATGAAATCTTCCCAACGCCAATAATAGTCATCCTCATGCAGGTCTGTGCTGAAACTGAAAGTTTCACAGTTTCTTTTCCACCTCTGCGCCATGTTCTTTTCCTGTTACGCAGGCTGCAGCTTTTGTCATTTCCACCTCTGAGCCGAGGTGATCCCCCGTTATTGCTGCTGGCCATTTAGAGAAGTTGCCAGTGCTATTTTAAAGCAGCAGCTAGCTGAGAAGCTGTTTCCAGCCATATTCACATGTGCGTGTTTGTGGTCTGTAGGGTGGGGCGCAGCATTAGTCATCAGTTTTCATTACAGGGCCAAGCTACTGCTTCAATCGCCGTTGTTTTGTAAAGCCTGGATATTCGTACTGGAATGATTCTTTACTTCTGACACACAAATACGTCATGCAAAGAGCAGTTGTGATGTTTAGTATATGTGGAGTTACGAAGAACTTGCAAAACGGGACAGGAGATGGCAATCCTCAAGAACATGCTGTTTCCTGTGGAGGTTAAAGTGAAAGAATGCCAGTTTTAGTTTCAAATGACACCATGCTACCTTTACATGCATTGCTGGACTGCAGCGTCATTGCTTTTAAAGTCATTTGACAGAAACACTCAAGATGTAAGATCCCATGTCTATTTTAGCCACAGTCACTTGAGCTGCATACAGCAATGTCCTTCCTGCTAAGACCGTGATGTTGATACCAGTGTCCTGTTATCTAGTCAAAATTTTCCTCACTGGTTACTTTTACAGCGGCTAAAGCTGCATGGTTGTATCTATGTGCGTGTGTTTTTGCATGTCTGTGTCATACGTCTTGCCACAGAAAACGCGAGCAAGAACCAAACCAAGTTCCCTCCTGCAGAGTGTTTTTTGTTTTGTAGGATTTTGGTTTGGTCTTTTTCACAAAAGCAGCATCACAAGATTGAAACACGGCTGCTTCATTGAGTCTGTATGAGCCCCTGAATGGACAATACCTTCAGTTCTTTAACAAAACTGAATGCAAGCATGCTGTATGTCACAGTGTATGTGCACACATGCTTGACTGTGTCTGTATTCAGATTTGTGTTTATAAATACTGTTGACTTTCAGTAAACAATTGGAGAGATTCCCAGTTTATTGTATGCATCTGACACCTTTAATATGTCCCTTGCAAAACAGATACATGGCAACTATCGGCCTCTGCTCCAAGAAGGTTTCTACCAGGTACAGCTGCATGAAATTCCAACATCTGCACACGTTTATTTTGCCTGCGCACTGGACTGTACAGAAAAACAGGGACACCTCACAATCTACAAAAATCTATCAAAAAATGTAAACATACATGTTGTATTAGCTGCAGGGGTTTCATATAGGATACATTACCCTGTATGGAGTTCCTGTTGACTCTGTTCACCCTGTGTGGCTGCTGTTGACGCTTTGTGAGAGACATGCCTTATAAAGCTAGAAGCTACTTCGAGCTAGCTTGTGCTAAATTAACTTTTGTTACCCAGTTTGGTTTCTTTGGTTTTTGAGAAAAGCTAAAACATGTCTAAAGCATTTTCTGTCAGTTTCAAACTCGGTTCTTTTTTGTTGCACCTGCTAAGATTATTTTGATAAAAAAAATCTCATTTATTTTGCTAGAACTTACTAGCTAATGCTAAAGTTCGCATGACAGTTTGGTAGAGCGCTTTTTAGCTCAGCCTCATCATAAACACAGCTGATAATCAAGCTCCACCTTTTTTAGTTGGTTCTTGTTGTTGGTAAGGTTTGCTTTGTTGCTTATTTGTTATGTCATCTTTTTTTCCTTATTTAAATCAAACTACTGCTAATTTTAAACAGATTTTTTTGAGGCCAAGTACTGATACATCTTTTGGTGGGTGGACATCATTTTAGATATTCAAAGGTGATGGCTTTGGCTCCTTTTGGTAAAAGACAAGAATTTGAATGGAAATATTTTCTATGAATTCAGGTATTGAAAACAGAATAGTTTTTATATCTGTGCTCTGTTATTGTGACACTAGCATTGCAAAACGTTTAATGCTCAGCCATTGTTTGTGTGGCAGCAGCAGTTTCTGGATGCTAGTGAAACAGTTGTTGTTGTTGTTGTTGTTGTTGTTATTATTGTTATTTTGTGTTTGTATTTCACCATGAAGCACATTACTGGATACCCAATTACCGTGTTGTGTTTTATGGAGTCACAGGACTGCCAAATCAAAATATAAATAAATAAATAAATGTGGAAATATAAAGAGAAATAAATAAATAATTAAATAAATAATTAAATAAATGTGGAAATATAAAGAGAAATAAATAAATAAAAGGAAAATTTTGTCTTTGCATTTACCTTTTCTGTTTTTTCCATTTATTTATTTATTTCTCTTTATATTTCCACATTTATTTATTTATTTATTTATATTTTGATTTGGCACTCCTGTGACTCCGTAGTGTTTTAGCTTTACTAGAAAAACTAATTATTTCCAAGGATATACTAACGACCAGAGTCTATCCTTTAAGTAGCACCATACTTAGTGAGTAAATGGGTAAAGAACCTTTATCAAATATATTGCACTTTAAAGTGGGTTTAGATCAAAGCAGCAGTCAGACTGGCATCATGTACTTAAAACGGCGTTTGCAGTGTGTGTCTGCTGAAGGATAGTCTGCTGTCTGTAAGAAGCTGCAGGAGACTTGAGGAATGCAGCTGTTTGGAGTCACAGCAGACAGAAAACTTGTGAGGAGTTTGGGTGGGTCTCAGGTAAGCACAGAGTTTAGCAAGGTGTCATAACAGAACTCTGCTTTAGCATTTGAAGTACAACCGTCACTCGGAGACAACTTAAAGCAGTAAGTACTTCACATAAAGAGTTTCATGTTTTTGCTTTGAGTTGAACTTGGTATTTCTGCTTCTTTTTGAGTAACTAATAGATTCCGTACCATACTGAGTCATTCCGTTTCTAGCCTGGTAGTTTTAGCCCTCTCTCACATTTTAAGGACTAACAGATGTTTCAGTGTGATGTTTACATTTTATGTGAAAAGATTTTTATCTCAGTTGAGGAAAGAGATGTTTTTGCTTCATCTCATGTACATGTTCTTGATAGTTTTTACTATCATCTGATATAGACGGCGTGAGTCATAGCAAATATAATGCCGTATTTAGCTATGTAGTCATCTCCTTGTCTGTTATACAGTACATTGTTTTCCCAAATGGACTGAAATAGGCAGCTTGTTTGTTTGCCTACTGGAAACGTATCTAGGTGGTTCGTTACATGTGCTGCCGAGCCTGTCTTTGTTAATTGACATCTGTTGACTTGCGCAACGCTTCTGATGTCAGACTTAACCTCAGGGGGCGGTCAGTTTGTTTCTGCATGGTTTTTAAGCATGTTTTTAAAGTAGAATATCTACTGAGGTAAATGCACATGCATGCAGATTTATGGAGTAAAACATGCATTTTGTTCTGACCTGTAGAAGAAAATGTGCAAAGGGGTGCAGTCATAGAGAGCTTTGGGTTTCGAGCAAGTAATAATAATGTCACTTTTTGGTCAGTGAGACACGATTTATTTATTTTTTTTGATGACACGTCTGACATTTGGTTGAAGACCAAAAGGGGAAGTCAATACCACGGTTACCTCAGTATCTTCAGTCAAATATAATTTAAAACCGCTTTTCAGTGTTTCCTTAAATTATGTCAATGTAAAACCAAAGGGTGGATACCAAACCTCCGCACTACTTGATTACTGTCTCAACAGTTTTGTCTGTACAGCTCAATATGATGAGCCAGCGCTACCTTCATATTTTTTTAATAAAAATATCTAGTAGATTTTTGTATAACATGCAGAATGCACCTGATCACATCATGCAATAAGAGCATGCATGCAGCACAGCTCTTCTGTTTTTTTATTTATTATAAAGTTGCTGTTTTTTTTGTGGTAACTTGGCAACATTCAATATTTACAGCAGCAGCAGCAGTGGCAGCATGACTTCCCCCGTGGCAGGGGCATGCCCTGAATGCTGGTGACCTCACTTCATCCTCTGTTCCTCTTCCTCCTTATTCTCTATCTGGACAATATCATATTGACTCTTCTACCAGTCACTCAGTTCAAATTAAGAACGTTTCGAAGCAAAAACATGTCAACAGAGAAAAGGTCATATTGGAGGGGTACATCTAAGTTGGACAAATTTGTTTGATTTTAGACTTTCTTTTTGAGTCCTCCCCCTACCATTACCTCATCATTTGTAGAGAGTCTGAAAGTAAAATAAATTGTTTTTACTTAAAGTGAGAATTTCCCACAAATTATTGAGGGTTTGAAGAAAGCTTTGAGCCTTAAGGCTGCTCTGTACAAAGCTAGAGGAAACACTGTACATGATTCACAAGTTCTACCCGAGGTTGTGACCTTATTTGTGTGAAATGCAACACCAGCATGTGAAGCAATCACTGACTTTGCTGAGGTGCGATCATTTCTAAATCAGAGGTCACAGATTGCAGATAGTTCACAATGGTGTAACTCTCAGTGAGTTCTGTCTGTACTGCTCTTCCTTTCCAGTGCTCATCTTTGTTTTCTTTGACTGCAGTCATTCACACACAGACAGCCTGGTTTTAAAACATGAGGCTAAGCTGGCTTGACAGTCTAACTCACTCTGAGGCTTACAGGTGCTTTGAAGTGAGATACTGCTGGTGGATGTAAACTGGTCGCTGCTGGGACGTTCAGCATCTTTCAAGAACACTTTGCAATTCCTAACAGGTGTAAAAACTGTCACTGTGTCTGTGCATTAGATAATTAGAGCATGTTTATCAGTGCAGTGATTCACCGCTTGTGTTTTTATGGAGACAATCCTAAGAACTCCTTTTATTACTTTGAACAAAAACAGTAATGTTCACTAACAGGCTGGGTTAGGTCTGACTGAAATGACACATCCCCATATAATACACTGGGTTTGATGTGACACTAGCAGCAGGGGTGGAGGCTATCTTCCCTTTATTCACACCAGTAAAAGAGCTGGGCTGGGCTCTGCAGCATTTCGTGCTCCACCTGGAGACTGCCGCATACCTTGAAAATAGGGAGTTGCAAGCATGGTTGCTCACGAAAACGAGTTTGCTTTGAACACTGTTAGTATACTTCTGTAAAACTAGCTAAAAATGCAAACATGCATACCGCCATACATTCTTGAGCTTGTTGTTGGAATCGGTGAATATTTAAGATTGCGAAGATTGTTTTGCACAATTTCCCAGCCAAGATGTTTTCCAGCTTCATTATGAGACTCTTGCTTAATGACTGAACAAATGTGAAAGCTGTCGTTAGAATCAGTAGCAAACAATGCTGCTGTCTGGGTTGCTGAGCTTATATTCCTGCTCTGTTTTCTGTCTGCTTGAGTTCACACAAACAGGCAGAGTTGGATGACCCTTTGACTTGTGGGAAGTATGTTTTTTTTTTTCTCTCCTCAGAATGTAGTCATGCTTTAAGGATTACATTTACCCCTGGCTGAGATCTGTTCCCAGTGCGAGTCTGTCCACCTAATCACATTCCAATCCCGGTGTGTCCTGCCTGCAGTTACACCTTGCATTAATACAGGATTTCTTTTATACATGTTAATACTAGAGATCAACTGAGTCACACTGTAAGACATTCCTTTCAAGTGTATGCAAACTTTACCTCAGAGCTGTTTATTTTAGATATAGGCTAATAGTTGAGCATTATTGCAGGTATACCAAAACACACCACCAATTGACATGCTAAGCTAAAATGGGGAGTAAATCAGTTTGCTTCATTGTTATACAGGATATAAAAGTAATCATTTGTCATCTTATTATCTTGAAAAGCCAGTTTTCTACTATCTAATGTAACAGAACTTGTAGAGGTTATCTTAAGATAGCTTATCAAGAGGAAAGCTAAGATAAAGACTCGCAGACTCACAACACTGTGAAAGTGGCACCGTTTGATTGATAGAAGTGCAGAACAGCACAGCGTGAAAAATGCCTGCATAGAAATCCTCCGCCAAGTCAAAGGCCAACCTCTCTGGGGTCCTTTTAGGGTGACTGTGAATTATCTCAGCGCTGATTTTTACCCTGCATGACCTCAGCGGAAGAGTCATTTGTTAATTGTGCATTTAATGTGACTGCTATCAGTTACTGAGGTGAACATAAACAACAATAATACTGAATCTTCTTGCTCTCTGCTGTCACACCCTTCAGTCTGGCTTGAATCAACCACCTCTGACTGCAGTGTGATGAACGTGTTTGTGAGCATATTGCAGCAGTACATGTTACCTCTCTGTCTTAGTCTGTGTTTTTATGAATTCAAATCTGAATCTGTGGTTGTAAACATCTCGGCATATGCTCCGCTCCAACAAGGAATGGGCTTGATGGAATGTTTTCTTTTCCACAAATGTTGCTCTTGTGAAACTGAGTTGTTGCTGTGCGGGGATCTTTAAGTAATTATGATGGTATCCTGTGTTCACTGCACATGTGTGACCTTTCTCCCTCTGTTTGTTTCTGTCTCTCTATAGTCGCAGCCTAGCCAGGCAACACCCAAACCGGCAGCTCAGGTCTCTGCTGTGAAACCTGCACAATTTGAGGTATAAAACATTCCTCTGCCTTTTAACCTCCCCGGTTCCTCCATCTCTCTCTCTACTGTTGTTAGTTGTGTGTTAACTTCCTGTGTCCGGCTGACCCCTGACCTCCCTGATTATCTGAACTGTGTTTAGTATTGTTACTTTCTTTCCTGTTCCTGAACTGTGCTGAGTTTAAAAGCTGTATCTTTAAGTCGGGTAAAGAAACAGGCTTAGATGTATCCTCAGTAGCTCACAGAAAAGAAACTTTCCTTTTCCTTCCATTCAAACACATGGGGGGTAACACCCAGTTTTACCCATTAAAGCTGCTCAGAAACAATGGACCAAAGATTGTGTTGCTATTTTTGGCTGACTGGACCAGTTTCCAAATGATCTGGTTGTTCTTGATGTAAAGCTGCAACGATTGTTAGATTTCTTGATTGGTTGTCAACAATTAAACTGATTGCCAACTATTTTAGTAATTGATTACAAAAAATTCTCTGATTCCAGCTTCTTAAATGTAATTTTTTGTGGGTCTTTTACTCCTCTGTACCAAAAAACTGAATATTTTGTGCACAAAACAAGACATTTGAGGATGTTATCTTGGGCTTTTGGAAATACGGATTGACATTTTTAACCTTTTTTTTTGTTGACATTTTATAGACCAAAAAACACAGTCAACAGAAAAATAACTGATAGATTGATCAATAATAAAAACAATCTTTAGTTGCAGCTCTATTTGAATGTCATTTAGTAGACATGTTAAAAAAAAAAAAACTCACCAGTGGTCTCATCAGGAACTCATTAGTTGTGATTACATTACCAGTTACCAGAATGCATTTTTGCTAAAACTGTAGACTTGACTTTACTAAACTACCAGTGAAAGTACTCACAGTCTCTCAGAGGTTACTTTGAGCTTTAACAACTGCTTTAAGCTCCACAACACAAAGAGTCCATTGTTTTCTTCAGTGTTCTGTTTTACTTACAGTGTTTGAACAGAGCAAAACAACAGCGGCAGCCTGAAGTATTTTCACTTGTCCTTCAACAACTGGCCTTCAGCATTGTCTATTTTGGTGCCAGGCTTGTAGAGATGGGCTTTGGTGGGATATCTGGAAGCGACTGTGCGCAGAAAATAGGCACTGAAGGATTTAAAGTAGCAGCAGCATGAGGCAATTACATGTTTTTTAATGCAGTTATTTATAGTCTGGGTTTATATTACCCAGTCAGTAACCTTGAGCTGTAAGTGCCACTTGTTAGCAGCCGACCTTTTTGCTCCTCTTCATCCCTCGTGGTTGACTTTGCCATAGTGCCATGGCTGGTTAAATTTCAGTGGCAGTGTGTGTGGGTAATGCAGTGGGCAGTTTAACATACTGGGCAATAGAAAAACATGTAGCTAAAGTTTGTATTGTTAATTGTCCAAGATATTTTCTCCAGTTGGCCAAATGCTACATGTGTACCTGCCTGGTAATCTCATACCTTTTCCACTTTTTCTTTCACTTTAAAGGGGCATTCCAGTGATATTGTACTGTCAGAAAGTTTGGGGACTTACAAGTAAGAGAACAAAAAAGTAGGTGAAAGTGGAAGCAAAAGAAGCTGTGATAATTCTAGTCTTTTAGTATAAGTGAAGTCAAAAATGGCTATATCCTATATTTCCCACAATGCAGCTGATTACTTATTGTTTGTACAAGCTGAGTGGTGCCTACTAATAACAAGTGAATGGATTGGCTCTTTTATAATTCGTCTCAGTAAATACATGAGCAGCTGCCACAAACATCCGAGCATCCAAAGAGCTCTGATAAAGGTAGATGATCAACTTCTCCAAACCTGGTGCGTTGCAGAAGGCATCATCAGGATCTGCCATGGCTACAAAGCCTGGGGTGGTTACCACAGCAACAGGCGGAGCCACAGGAAGTGGGGTCACGACTGGAGGAAGTGCTGCAGTTGGAACAGCCAAAGCCAAACCAGAGGTTAGACGGACCCTGGAATAAAAGTGGAGGGGGCTTCTGGCTGTTTGGTGTGAAGTAACATGAACCACTGCTTCCTTCTTTTGGTCTCACCCTTGTTTTTCACCTTGCAAAACATTTTTACCCCTCTGTGCGTGCGATATCCGCAGATCTTGGTCTTTCACATGCATCAGAAGCTGAGCACTCGCTGTGGCACCTTAATGAGCTCTCACACCACCATGTTTGGAATGAACAAACTCTGGAGCTGACTTCATGAATAACTTTCTTGTGACTTTCTTTAAACACATGCTTCTTGGTTGTAGACTAACACTACGCTGGCCGATGCCACTGTTATTGACATGACATCAGCATGGGCAGGGGGTGGTCCCAGAGAGATGTCAAAGGTAATGATGTCTTCAAGGCCAAAGCGCCATGCGGTGCTTTTTCTTGCTTTTATCCAAGTATCATTTTAGATACAAATTCTGTGTATTTAAACTGATTTTGTACAAAAAGGGTAAAAACCTTCTCTTCATAGTTAATCCTTCATAGGGATACTGTTATGTTATTTTTCTGGAAGGGTTGTGCTTGTGTCTTTGTGAACTGATGCTGCCGTTAAAATGCTTCCTTTGTTTCCTTTGGGAAATCTCCAACTTTGTATGCTTTTTTTTTTTTTTTTTTTAACCAGTTTGCTGTTAAATGAAACCACCAAGTTCATATAATCCACATGATTTTCATAGCAACAGAGTTTGCTGATTGTGTTGGCCCTTTCTCTCTGTCTTGTGGGCTTGATGATATCTGATAACTAAATTTTACAGCACCTGACTCAGACTCTAGAAGTTAGGACCTTCTGAATGAGACTTTTCAAGTATTTTGCCTGGAGCTGCATTGTCAGTAGATGGCTATATGTTTCTAAGGATGTTTTTAGGCTCCTATACGCTGTGTGAAAGACTAAAAGTCTAATTAGAAAGGTCAATAGTACTGATAATTATGCATATTTTATCTTAAATGGGTCAAAGCTTGAAAAAGCGCCAGCTACACTGATCAGTGGCCAGATGAGCATTTTTTTGGATTACCATGGCCATTATGACCAGTGATCACTGTACATTTTCTTCTGCTTTGGTATCACTAACACTTTCAATATACATTACACAACTCTTGTCATTGCATCAACTGGCTTTAAAGCTGCTGTGAGTCGTTCATCTGTGTCTTTGAGTAATCATTTGGATACGTGTTCGTAGACCGCACCTGTCTCCCAAATCAAAACCACAGCAACAGTTCCTTCTGCTGCCGGAACAGCTGCTGCCGCCAGCACGATCGCGGCCACCACTGTGACCAAAGCTAAAGAGTCACCCAAAGATGCCTCCAAGGTAGATGTGAGCACCATCAACAGGCTACTCTGTCTGTTGCCTCCATGACTTTCTTGAGGTGTATCTTTCAATTCTTCCTTGCCTTGTTTCCTTTTTTTGGCTTCTTTGTGTTGCTGAATCTTGTCAGGTTTTCTTACTGTCCTTTCTTAAGAACACTCAAACTACTTTGGACATAACACCTCGCTGGTTTGGGCATTTTTTCCTACTTTGGTGACAGCCTTTTGGGAAGTATAAAGGACTAATATACTTTACTCTGCAGCTCTTTGTACAGTATGCATCTGCTAGTCGTATTTGCTCATAGTGACACCTTTCCATTTGTAACGCCGCATACATCATAAACTTGAGTCAGCAGGGAGGAACAAATGAAGAGGAGAGGCATACAGTTTGCTCTTTGGTCCTCTTAAGCTCATTGCATTGCACAACAGCTGCTCACTTTTCCAAATGTGTGACTGTCATCAAGTTGGTGGAGGCTTCTTCTGCTGAAGTCGGTTTCTTGTTTTCCTGTCTTTTTTTCGTTTCTTTGGATATACTACAGAATTAGTCTGTGTGGACCTGTACTTCTACTTAACATGTACGTGGTCTATAATAGATTTAAATTCATTGTATTTTAGAGTGCCACTGCTGCTACAACAGTCAAAGCCGATGTGCCTAAAGTTGATCCTGCTAAAACAGCAAACCCAGCTGCAGCAGCCACAGCTGTGGCTGGAAAGGTGTCTGTGCAAGGGAAGAAAGAAGAAGTTAAACCATCAAAAACGAAGGTAGAGGATCCTAAAACCAAATATGGTGGTGGCTGTCCTTTGTATTATCTATGGAAAACTGATGGATTGGTGAATATTCTCATGGCGGTCTCTATTCAATGAATGAATAGTTGAAGAGCTTCTGAGCTCAAGAGATACCTTTGGAACCTGCGGTGATTTTTCATTGTTGTCAACCTTTTGTGAATTTTGTTGGTGTTAAAAAAATGTTAATTCCTTTTTCTTGATGACATGATAAGAACAAACTTTCACATTTGTCAAATTGCAATACATGAGTCCAACAACCACCCAGTAGGAATTGTACTGCTTTTGTCATGGATCAAATTTCATAATGTTTCTCATTTAATAGCACAATCATTGTTTCATATCACTGCAGTGTGTTGACCACCTCTTCAATTTTGTTTCAGGTGCAGGTGGAGGTTCCTGCCACAACAGTCAAAGGTGCCAAAGAGGTAAAGATTTCCTAAACGGTACCCCTTTGCTTTGAAAAGCATGTTGCATGCTCCAGTGTGCTGAGTTGTGTTGCATGTGCAGGCGCCTGCAGTGGATCCATTTGATGCCCTGGCCAGCAGTTTACCAACAGCTGATCCTGCTGTGCAGCCACAGCCTGTGTACACGGGGCCAGAGGTCAAAGAGGTACGGCAAAGCAGCAATGTGCATGCACAGGTGTTGTGTGAATAGAAAATTAGCAATATTTGGAGATCACAATAAGCTGCATGGATCTGGTGTGTCTAACTGTGTGGTGCATGTGTCACAGCATGACATCACCTCTGAAAAAAGTGCAAAGTGTGGAGAAAGAGAGGAAACGCTGCCTCCAGGCTACAGATTCAAAGATATGGTCAGTTTGCTTCACTGTTGTTTTTCTCTGAACTTCACTTTACTCATTTTTATGTGTTTTTTATATGCATGTTATTGAAGAGAGACCATTTAAGTAAAAAGTAACAAAATTTTGTTTACCTATATTGTATAAAGGTGGACATGAACAGGACTGCACATTGAAATATGTCTGTAGCACTGAATCAAAAACAGCCTGTTTAGATCGATAATCTAGTTTATTTATTCTAGAATTACAATTTCATTTAGCAGACTCTTTTATCCAAAGAGACGTACATCTGACAGTAGATAAACATGAGGCAGAGCAGCACTAAGCAGCTTTCCTAAGGGTCCTCACTGGACAACTGCAACTTTAAGAAGACAGTTCAAGATGCAAATGGAAAGCATGTTAAAAAGTTTGAGAGTTTGGGGATACTTACAGAAACTCACACAACCTGGAAATATAAAATTAAAACAATTTGCACAGCCAGATACAACTACAGGAAAGTTAGAGAAATATGTTTTTTCAGATTGGAACTGAAACTTGCCAGTATTTAACTTCCTTAATGATCACCATTTCACTTTTCCTCCTTGGTCTAATTTCAGTCTATATTTTCTAGGGTCTGCCTCCTGTGGATGTTAAACCCAAGGACGTTCCTGTAAGTAAAGCTTTCGCAGCTGGTCTTTAGCGGAGCCCCAACCTCCTGCACTCAGCTCTTTTTGGTCCAGATAAAGTTCAGACAGGGACTCGCTCTTTATAAACTTTTTCCAGCATTTGCAAACGACTGAGCAAACACTGACATTATGCAACTGTGCATGAAGCACTGTTTCCACTGAGCGATCTGCTGGTTCCTCTAGAGTGGGGAATGTTGCATTGCACCGGTAGGTGGTGTCTCAGCAAACAGGACCCACCTTCTCTGTTTGAGCTCCTCTGCTCTTGTCAGAACGAACCCAAACACTGATAAATAAGTGTGCATGACAACACAGACACACACAATGTGCAGTGATGCATCTGTTACACACTGGGATATCCACCCATATGTAGTTCAGTCATTATTCACTCTCAACACACCCACATTTGCATTTTAGTCGACTCTCACAAGTGCCCTCGTGTCATGGACGAGGCTTCTTTGGTTCTATGTCTCACAGTCTTTTATATTCAGCTATTTCATTCCTGTGCAAGTTTAGCAGTTTATTTTTGTGTTTATCATATTCTCAATAGATCAACGGTATCTTCTGTGTCAAATGTCTTTTAAGAGGATTTATTTGTGAATTTTTGGTCTTTGTGGAATGTGAAGGGTGTGTCTGTACTTTTCCTTCTCTGTTGGTACATGCAGTCTGGTTTGCATTATTTTGCCCTTTTGTTTGCCTTTATTAGGTCAGTCATGCCCTCTAGTGGAGGATTATGTGGGAGTCTGAGGATAATCTGGAGTAAATCTTATATGATTAGATTGTTAGTTCAAATAATCAGATAAGATCTGGGTTCTGTGTTGTTTTTTGGTGGTGATTATGTTCTGGTTATCATTTCAGAAACCACTGAGCACAGATGAGGCCCTGGACTCACTTTCATCTGGTTTTATGACATCTACTGTCCCAACTGGAGCCAAGAAGGATGAGGTCAGATTACTGAAGCATGTAGCACTCAGCTGCTCGTAAAACCTCCACCTTTATGCTCAATGTACATGCTAGACACATTTAAACCTCCCATTTTGTCTGTCGTAGACAGTATTAGTCCTGAAAGTCTACTGGAATTCTTTACTGAAATTAAAGGTACATTTTTTTTCCATAAAAGTCTAACAAATTTCAACATTTCATATTCTTTATATGAAATATGTAGAAACAGGGCCATGCTGATGTTGTCAGTGCATCTGTTGGAACTGCTAACTTTGCCCCTCCACCTGTGAAGGTAAAGTACAACATTAAAATGTCTGCAGGTTCACTGAAGCAGCATCTGACTAAAGAAGCAAATATTTGTATTCTCTAATGTCATGTCTGTTGCAGAAAACTGAAACTCGTGCGACAGTTTCTTCTGTAGTCGCCCCTCCTGCTGATAAGAAAGCCAAGATGGATGATTTCTCACTGGAGGGTGCGCTTTCATCTCCTCCTGCCACGGTACAGTTCAGCAATGTCGTGCGTAATCCTCTGAATTTAGTGATTACTGTCTGTGCAATGGGAACATCCAAAGCTGTAAAGATGGATGCTGAAGTCTCAGATGCTTTTTGTTTGTTTTCACTGGATTTGTTTTTCAGTTCTGGTTAAATACTGATGCTATTTTTGCCTCTTGCCCCTGTGGACAGTGTGAAGGACACTTGAAGTCTCATTTTTCCAGTAGCGATGAGAATAGTCATGAACTCATCCAGGTCATTTTGAGTTACACCTATGCACCTGGTATTCCTATGTAGGCCATTAATTGCTTTCATTGACAAGTAAAATAAGAGTATATCAGCATAGTATAATTTAAACATTGAGTGAGATGATGAGAGTACTTTCCACAGAGCCTCTTTTCACCACGGTTATTAGTATAAAGTTTAATGTCATCTCTGTCTGGTGCAGATGCAGAAATCAGTTCCTCCTGAGGCTCAGAAAGCCAAAGTAGACAAAACTACTGCTGGAAAGGACAACATTGACAACAAGACCAATCAGGTGCGGTTCAGGATAAGTACAGCTCTTTTTTTCTGCATTTCTTCCTCTCTCCATGTGTTGTTGCACTTTTATGTGTTAGAGGGACATTTTATTTCCTTAGATAAACCATTAAAGTATGACGGATCAAGACAGCATAGTCTCCTGTTCTGTCCTCAGGGTGTTTCCATGTCTTCGGATGTTCTCAGTAGTCTTGGCGATCTGCTCCCAGCAGATGTACCAAAACCCAAAGAACCTGAACTCAGACCTGAGGACATTGTCTCGGTAAGAGCAAAGCTCAGAATGCACTGTTATTAAGCCTGTGGTTCCAGAAAGACTCATGTTGTGAGCGTATCAGTTGCATTTGAATTTAAGATCTTCACAATTAGTTTTCACATCAAACAATGCCTCATTTGTCCTCTTTTCCTTTTTCCAGGAGGACAAACACAAGAAGGAGAAGGGTGTGCTTGTAGGAGAGAGGGACGACACACTTCCTCCAGATTACAGGTTTAATGAGGAAGAGCTGAAAAAGCTGCCTGCTCCAAAACCTGAGGTGAGACTGGAGCAATTTATCTTTGGACCTTTAATAACTACTGTGGATTAAATACAAGAATAACTTTAGGATATGAGAAAGTATATTATGTCTGTACGAGTCTAAATGCGTTTAAGTTAATGTGTAACAGTTAAAGTGCGGTAACTTCAGTTATGGGAAAAGTGGGTGTGGCTCTGTAGTCAGCTGTCAGGCAGAGAGATGAGAGCCACACAGTTCTTTGACCTCCTGTATTGACCTCTGCTTTCTTATTTTTTGGATTGCCTTGGAATGTTTTCTGGATTCTAGAAAAATAATTATTTTGTACACTATTTTTGTTGTTTGAAAATTTGAGTAAACTTTCACGAGTGTCCCAGTGGATTTTTTTGTGGGATGTGACTTGAAGAGAGAGAAATGTTCAGAGCGTCAAGCTGTCAGCTTCTTTAATTGGAACCTACAATGCCCTCTTTGTTTCTCCACACCTGTCCTTCCCTCCTCCTCCTCCTCCTGCAGCCCACCATGGCTACCGGTGAGGCTCTGGACATTTTGTCTGGAGACTTCATGACCTCCTCAGCAGCTCCTGCACAGGTACGCTGAGGATCTATCACTAATGACGGCAGACAAAAACAGTACAAGCACTGATGCAGTTTCTGTTATCCCCATAAATCTAAAAATGTCTCCCGATTGTTGTAGAAGTCTCCTGCTCCTCCTGCTGATAAGAAAGCCAAGATAGACGATTTCTCTCTGGACGGTGCACTTTCATCTACTCCTGCCATGGTACAGTTCAGCAACGTTGCACGTAGTCCTCCAGATTTGTGATTATTGTCTGTACAGTGTGAACTTGTAAAGATGAATACAGAAATTTCGGATGCTTTGCTTTAGTTTTCCCCAGATTTTTTTTGTCAGTGCAGGTTAAATGCTGATACTGTTTTTACCTCGTGTTAAAGCCTGACCCCTTGTGGACAGTGTGAAGGAAATGTAATGAACTCAGCTTTTCCAGTATGATTCAAAATATTCATTAACATCTACAAGTCTCTCTGAGTTGAACCCATGCAGCTGGCATTCCAATATGAGAAATTATTGCTTTATATGACAAGTAAAATTACGACATATCAGCATATATAATTTAAGCATTGAGTGAAATGATGAGATTACTTTCCACAGAGCCTCTTTTCACCACTGTTATTAGTATAAAGTTTAATGTCATCTCTGTTGTCTGGTGCAGATGCAGAAATCAGTTCCTCCTGAGGCTCAGAAAGCCAAAGTAGACAAAACTGCTGCTGGAAAGGACAGCACTGACAGCAAGCCCAAGACCAATCAGGTGCGGTTCAGGATAAGTACAGCTCTTTTTTTCTGCATTTCTTCCTCTCTCCATGTGTTGTTGCACTTTTATGTGTTAGAGGGACATTTTATTTCCTTAGATAAACCATTAAAGTGTGACGGATCAAGACAGCATAGTCTCCTGTTCTGTCCTCAGGGTGTTTCCATGTCTTCGGATGTTCTCAGTAGTCTTGGCGATCTGCTCCCAGCAGATGTACCAAAACCCAAAGAACCTGAACTCAGACCTGAGGACATTGTCTCAGTAAGAGCAAAGCTCAGAATGCACTGTTATTAAGCCTGTGGTTCCAGAAAGACTCATGTTGTGAGCGTATCGGTTGCATTTGAATTTAAGATCTTCACAATTAGTTTCCTCATCAGACATTTGTCCTCTTTTCCTTTTTCCAGGAGGACAAACACAAGAAGGAGAAGGGTGTGCTTGTAGGAGAGAGGGACGACACACTTCCTCCAGATTACAGGTTTAATGAAGAAGAGCTGAAAAAGCTGCCTGCTCCAAAACCTGAGGTGAGACTAGAGTATATTCAGTTTAAGGGTTATCCTATAGGATGTTGAGCATATGGTGTACAGGGATGTACAAGCACGAAATGAAAACATCAATAACTTTAATATATTGATTAATCATTTTGCCCACAGCCCACCATCGGTACCGGAGAGGCTCTGGACTTTTTGTCTGAAGGCTTCTCGACCACCTCAACAGCTCCGGTTGTCCCGGTTCCTGTTCGTCCAACAATTCCTCCTTGTGAGGTATCTTGTACATCTGTCATAGGTTCCTGCACACATTGACACATTAGTCACAGAAAATAACACGTTGTGGTTTTATGAGGGAGTTGTGCGTTTGGACAAAACTCAGCTACGTGTCTCCACTATTCGCTCTAAGCATAGTCAGCTAGCTTCTTACTCATGTACATACAGTAGCGTGGTGTCTATGTTCTCACCTCAGTATCTGCAAGAAACCAGATCAATCTATTCCACCAACTGCTGCAAACCAGACATTGGTTAAATCAAGATGTTATATTTGTAATATGGTATGAAGCACTGTACTGTCCCTAAAAACTCTGAACTCTATTTTCCAGATTGAAATAGAAGACCTGTCAGCTCTGGATGTGCCTTCTAGTGAGAGTGTGTCCTCATCCACAGCTTCTGCAGTTCACGCTCCCATTCCTCCTCCTTCCACGACGACACCAAAGGTAAAGCTGTGTGTGTTTGTATAGATGTAAACTATTTTATCCTTATATAAGGTGTGTTATCTTTCAGAGTTAATGGAAGAAACATCAATTAATTCTTTAAATTAAGTCCATAAAGTCTTTATTTGTAGAGGATGTTCTAGCATCCTCTACAGTCATGTTTTTTTTTTTTAGTCTACATGTCCTGAAGTATGTCTCTGTTTGTGCAGAAATCTGAAGTCGCCGCTGTAAAACCACAAGACACAAAACCCAAGACTGACAAGGCAGCTGTGAGAATACAAAAACCTTTCCTTTCAAAATACTTTACCTTTACTGTAAAATGTTTTTGTTTATCAGTAACATCTTTGGATTTAATATTTTTCCTTGCATGTTCTTTCAGCCTTTCTTTTGAAATGAGCCTAAAACCACCTCTTTTGTTCGCTCCTTCAGGCGGACTCCATGTCTCTGGATGCTCTCAGTGCTCTTGGTGACACGTTGGCATCAGCTGAGCCAAAACCCGAATCTCCGAAACTCAGACCTGAAGACATCGTCTTGGTGTGTGAGGCACAAATATACATGAACATTCACACGCATATTTTGTTGTATAATTATGTGATACGTGTTAGGGAATCAAAATCACAGAGAAATGCAGATACATTTCTGGGGGGGTTTTTTTTGTTTATTTTCATGCTGTTTGTTTTCATTCCTTTCTTGTGTGTGTGTGTGTGGGTTTTGGTGAGCTAGTTAAATTCAGAAAGAGGTGTGTACATTTGCAGTGAATAATGTTTCCAATGAGTAACGACCGGATATTTCTTGTTCCTTTTTACAGGAGGACAAACACAAGAAGGAGAAGGGTGTGCTTGTAGGAGAGAGGGACGACACACTTCCTCCAGATTACAGGTTCAATGAGGAAGAGCTGAAAAAGCTGCCTGCTCCAAAACCTGAGGTGAGACTGGAGCAAACTGTCTTATAAGCAGCACACTTTGCAATATTACAACACAAGCTCAGCGATCAAGGTCCAGCATTGTCTAAATGAAACTCAGCTTTGATTTTTCTTTTTTGTGCAGTTTTGAAGAACATTAGCTTCCTTATTTGTATTGACAAACACAGAATGCAAGATCTCACCCTTATTTCGTCTTAAAGGAAAATGCATCTGTAGTAATCTGAATTTTCTTCGTCTCCTACTGCAGCCTTCACTGGGCACCGGTGAGGCTCTGGATATTTTGTCTGGAGACTTCATGACCTCCTCAGCAGCTCCTGCTGTCCAGGCTTCTGTTGTCACCCCCTCTGCCCCTCCTGCGCAGGTACACATCTGTGGAAGAGATAATAATTTAATGCTGAGAGTCACAGATTGTATACAGTACGTTTTATTCTGCCTCTTTCTCAGCCCTCTGCAGACTTCGCTCTGGACGCCTTGGCAGGAGACTTTGTCGCGCCCACAACCGCTCCGGCAGCGAAGTCTGCGCCTTGTGTTTCCACAGAACCTGACCTGCAGGTAAAACTCAAGTCCAGCCTTTCCCAGCTACTTAGACTTTTTATAATCCTGCTGTTACATCAGATTCTTTGTGTATTTATGCACTCAGCTGCCAGCAGACAATGCCCTGGATGCTCTGTCAGACACCTTGAAGGATATCAAACCTGCCCCTCAACCCGTCCCAGCTCTTGCCAAGGACATTGTCGAGGTAGCCGGCGTGCCTAGAATGTGTGATGCAAAAAATATCAGCAATTTTAGTGTCTGACTGTGACTTTAACTGTCTTGTGTGGTTGTTGCAGGAGAAAAAAATCGTTGAGGAGAGGCTGATTAAGATGGGAGAGAGAGACGACACGCTGCCACCAGAGTATCGACCCACTGAGGAAGACCTGAAGGTAAACCAACGGCTACTGAAAACGGGCAGTAAAAGTAAAGAACATTTACTCAAGTACTTGTTTATTACCCTTCTGCTCTATTGCAAATTGTAGGCTGTAGGCATGCAGTCAGATGTTTTCAATAACTTTATCTGGGTTGTCTGGTGTAACAACAAAACACAGGGGAGATGACAATCAAATGCAGTTTGTGCACCGCCTCAATAAAAAAAGACAAGTAATTAGACAACAGACATCAAAGCAGCATTTGTTGGTTGTCTGTAGAAGTGCAGGAGGTTTGAAGAGAGCACACAAAATATTGATATATGGTACTAATTATATGATATCTGTGTGACCTTTAAAGTTATGACCTCTTCTGTCAGTGAAGTGTTTGTGGTTAAAACAGTTTCAATTATTTTTAGCCTGATTCACCATAAAGGACAAAGATATAAAGTATTATAGCATAATGAATATAATAGGTACGCTAAATGAATGTTAACTGAGACATGTTTACTTATTGTGTGTTGTACATTTGTTCTTCACAGTGTGTCTAATATATATTTTTTTCAATTTTAAAGAAAATGGCAGAAGAAAAGGAAAACGCGGCAGCAGCCCCTAAAAAGGTACGTTCTTCACATAATGCAGTCGTGATGTTTTTTAAAAATGAAAGATCTTTGTAGCTACGACATGATGTAAATTGCATGTTTTGTTGTTTGTTTGTTTTTTTGCAGAAGTATATGGATGACAAAACAGCCTTGGACCTCCTGTCCAGTGATTTCTCAGATACTCCCAAACCTGCAGCACCAGTCCCATCGTGTGCAGCCACACCAAAGCTGCAGCCTCCTGTACTGGACTCAGAGCCTCTGAAGGTAGCCGAGAAAACAAAATGCAAACCTACACTTTCACCTCCTTCTTTTAAAACATCATTAGTTTGATATACCATGAACAAAAACACAAATAGAACTAATAATGGCTGAAATGTTAACGATGTGACAAGTCTGGTGCAGGAATTGTGAGTAGAGAACTGCACTTCATAGAGATCCCAGACTAATGCTATCGTTGGATTTTCTTGAGTTCATTGTGAGCTGATCAGATTTAATAACTTTGCCTTTAATTCATTATTGTTTTCTAGCCCATGGCTGGCCCTGTTCTGGACTCTTTGGCTGGCACCCTTCTCCCAGACGACCCACAGTTCAAATCCAAAACGGACAAACCGAAGGTAAGAGGAATGTCTGCTTGAGATGTAAGACTGATCCATCAGATTATATTCTAATTAATTCAACCCTCTAAATCTACATCTTTTCTTGAAATTACAATCGAAAATCTGCTACTGGCTAATGGCCGTTCCTAAGAATGATTACTGCACACTTTTGGTCATCATTGTCACATGGCGCCCCCTAGAGGTTGTCCACGAGCAGCTCCTGTATCAGTGCTCACCGCCTCATGGAGCATTACGGCCCCGTTGAGCCTAACCAAGGTGTCAACTTTGTTACAGGGCAAGAGCAAGTCAAAGTCAAAGTCTAAAGTAAGCCAGTCGTCTGCTGCATGAAGGCCTAAATTAAGCTGGATATAAATTATATTTGATATAATAAATCAATGCGCTTAAAATTAAACCAAAGCCGAAAAGCAAAAGCAATCAGTGGATGTTATTTGCTCGGGGTTAATGCACGCTGCAGCATGAGATGCACCCTTCTGACCTGACGTTAAATTCTCCAATCTGGACATTTACTGCGTGCCAAGTCGTTGCTTCTTCTTTTCCTTTCATATGAAACCTATTTGTTGAAACCTTGTGCTTCAGAAACACCATGCAGAGGATCCATCTGCCGCTGACCAGCTATCAGCTCAGCTAAGCTCAGACGTTGTGCCAACATCTACAAAGAAGGGAGGCAAGAGTTAGGTCACCTGGTAAGATTTGTTCCCATCTTTGCACACAGTTTTACTTGCTGAAATGTGTGTAAGTTGTTTTGTTTTGTTTTTTTCCCCCGCTGACTGTTGAATGTTTCATGTTCTCACAGGTTGTTGGTGTCATTTGTGCTCCGGGCCACAGGGACGTAGCAGTGAGGGGGCTGCTGTCTGGATAATGATTCTATGTTTCTAAATCGTCAAGAATGTATACTGGATGAAAGACAAACCTAGACACACCCATAACACACACACACACTCACACTCACACACACTCGCACATCTGCACGCGCCACCGTTTTTTTGCTGGGTTTCACATTCAAAGCTGAGAAACTTTTGGTTTCTGTCTCTAGAGAAAATGAAGAGAGAGACTGTTTTTAAAACCAGATGGGTGTAAAAAAATTATCGATGAACAGACTAAGAAAGAAAAGAAGGGAAACTGTTTAAGACACGCAAAAAAAAAGAAACTCCCCCATCTTTTTTTGGCGCTGAGAGTCATGTGTGTACATCTCAGCTGACAATTTCTATTTTTCCGTAGATACACTAATATTGCAACACGCCGGTTGTCTGGGCCTGGTGGTGCTGCGATGTTGGTTGGAGCGGTGGTGACTGTCAGTTTGTGTGGGAGCAGGACGGAGGTGGTGTATAGTATCGGGATGTTTGTGCAATCTTGATGTACACAGAAAAGCCACGTTTTCTATCATGATGTGTTCAGATATCATTAAGACACTAGTGTACAGCTTAGTTTGCTTATGTTTTGGACAATACATAGTTTACATTTTTAAATATGTGGAGGATTTCTTGGAGGTGTTCTGCTTAATTCTGAGAACTTCATTGCAATTGCCATTTTTTCTTTCTGTAGAATGATGTCAGAGGAAGGGTCTTTTGTATGTATGTGGCCTCATGGAAACAAAAAGTACTTCAGAAGTGCACCGAGTGAACCGAGGTGGTTTCAAGCTTTGTAAACTGCCACTGTTTGTATACTGTAAAAAAAACAACATATTTTTGCTCTATATAAGACAACACTGTATGACTTGCAAAGGGCTTTCAAGTCACTTTAAATCTCCAAAGTTTTTTTGTGAGGGTGTGAGAATATATAAGTGGATGTGGGAATACCAAGTACCTTAAAAATCTAAAATTGAGAACCTTGCAGTCTGGTTCTGTGACGTGCCTCCAGAGAGAATCGAAAGCTAACATGAAGTGCCTTAATATGTGGAAAAATATCGTACACTGTTGTTGTTTAAAGGTGCGAGGGAACCGTGTATGTATGTATTAAAGTGAGTGGGAACAGAATCTCCTCTGAAAGTATTCTTCTCTCCTCCTGACTTGTGGTTTTTCACTCTGCATACAGCTGTAGCCGCCCACTTCCTTTCGACTCGACAAGGGGGGGCTTGAAACAAAACGTCTTTTGCTCAAATATTATACTTTTTGTGCCAAGACCCTGAGTGACTGATGGGGATGCAAATGAATGGGTTTGATGTGTGGAAAACAAATGAACTAATAAAGACAAATGCAGTTCATTGCAGACAGAAGGAATGCTTGCCTGAGTGGTGGTATTTTATTTTTGGTTTTCCAAAAATTTGGACAACAGGACAATTTTAAAATGTGCTTTCATTAAAATAAAAAAAAAAAAGATTAACAAAAATAACATTTATTAATTGTTCTTATGTGGAGAGACTGGAATAAAAAGAGATTTTCAATTAAAACATCAAACATTACATGATTCTGTTGTATAATCAAACAATTTATTAACTGCGGCTGTTTTTTTTTTTTTTAGTAGGAAATAAGCAGCGACTACGCTAGAAAGAGCTTTGAAATGGTTAAAAAATTGCTTTTAAAAGCACAGATTGAAAATAAAATCAGTCATTATATACAATCATTGCATTAATTGCAAGAGGAAAATGCAACATAAATCATCAAAGTGCAGAATATTCTCAGGATCATCTTTTGCATTCATAGGGATTAAATGTTCATTAAGTGTTACTGAACCACAACACAGTTTGAAGTGGATGTTGCCAATAAAAAGCTTTGAGTATTTGATGTGTTGAATATTTGAACCACTTTAAACACTTTTTCTATTTTCTATCGCGTGCAGCAAAAATGTTTGAAGTTGGCCACAAATTATTTGTTAAACTGAGTGAAGAATTATTTCTGCAACATGAACACAACAGAAAAATAACTGCAATTTCAAGAACTGACTGTGAAACTGCAGCATTTAGATTAGACGTGTCTGTTGGTCATCATTTGCTTCTCAGGAGCCACCCGCGGCCTAGATGAAATAAAATAAAAAGATTATTACAAACATATTTCACAAAGGAATTAAAAAGAAAACTGCGATGCAGCTGCGATTAAGGACACTGAAAGAATTTGTGTGTTTGTTTTTTTTTTAGCAACTTAGGAGAAATTCTGTTAAACAGTTAAAAGGAAAATAATGCATGTAGGTGGAACTTTTTAAAAAAAATGAATACACAGAAATACATATAATAAATCAATACAGTATTCACTATTTCTATTGTATTCCGGCAGAATGTAAAAAGCTTTAAAACAGCAGTAAGGCCTTCATAGTTTGCAATGAAACAAAGTGTAATTTCCGGGAAAGAAATATGCAATTTGGGAGTATTTACAAGAAGAAGAAAAAAAGTAATTTGTGTCATACTTTTCATGAAAACTGTTATTTAGAATTAAGCTTGAAAACAAAAAAGGGATTGTCAAATTACACACAAAAAGAAAGAAAACTCCTAAATGTACACATTTTTGTTTTAGAGTTCGCCCATGCAGTTGAAGGGATTTGGATTCAAAACGGTTTTAAAAATCAAAACCCTGTTAGATTCAAATAAAGAAATAAACTTACTTTCTTTTGTAATGGTGCGGGCATCGCCGTGTTCTTATTCCTGCAGAAAAACAAAAGCGTCATTTAAATTGTTCAAATGATTGCACGCATATCATTAGAATAAAATTTCTGGAGGGAAAAATACAATGTAAAGTAAATCTTTTTTTTTTCAAATTAGTGACTGTAAATGAATGTAAGTCTTTCATGATTATTTCAGATGGACTTACGATTGCAGTACACGGCGGTGATGATGAGGAGCAGAAGAAGAAGGCCACAGCCCCCAGCCAGTGGAGCCAGTATGAGGATAGAACAAAGCAGAGGAGGGGTAGCTGGTTCTGCTCCTGCTCCTGCTGAACATGCACTAAATTACCACCTGGTTCTGTTCACAGCCTCAGAAACATGAAGATGATACAGAGTCAGAACGCAGAACTGTGATGTGGAACATTTACCGGGTTTCTTGTTCTTGTTACAATCGCAGGTCGTTTTAGTCGCGCTTTGGTTGTTTGGCGGTTTGGTCAGCGGCGCTTCTGTCGTGTCTTTCTTTGTTTCTTCTAAAAGAGAAAAGAGTTCATGGGAAGTGTTACCAAAAACTCTCCATCATGTGAGGATTAGATCATAATTAGAAAATAAAACTCACCTCCAAACAGTCGGGTTATTTTTCCAAATTTCAGCTCTGATCCAACCAGAGCTGCACAGCCGTAAAGGCCACTGTCTCTACTTTTTTTGAAGGACTTCACTGTCTGTTTGGATTGGGTCCCTTTAGAGAATATGTCAGAGTAGTTGCTTCTTTTCCACTTTTCAAGGCCACTGGAGCTGACAGATATGATGAATTCCATGCCAGAATTGTCCAGCGCTCGAAACCACATGATCGTGTGCGTCGTCGTCGACGGAGGTTGACACTCAATGTCAATCGAGCCCCCTTCCTTTACTGCTTTGTTCAAATCAGCTCCTGAAGCAATTTCTAAAAGATGTGATCAAAGGAGAGCAGCAATCACTCACTTCTCTGTATTCAGGAACAAAAGTAAAAAACTAAATCACAAATCAAGTGCTACTTAGCTTGAACTTACTTTGATAAAACATCAGAATCACCAGAATCTGAATCCATTTTTGGTCCATTTTAGTCTCGCAGATGACAACAGTTGCCAAACACGTCTTTGTGGTGTTTATTGGAACCTGCTGGGAGATAATTCAGTGAGATATGAAACCACGCCCCAGCTGTAACCTTCTTCTATGCTGTGTCGAATGGGATCATTGCAGCAGAGCGCTGCAGAGGCCTCCTGCAGCACAGTCGTGGTCTGCACCCTGTTTTGAAGTGAAGCCCACCTGATCTGCACTCCACTCCTGTGCCTCTGGTTTGAAGCATCGAACAGCTCGGCTTCATCCACGATCTACTGGCACACAAACGCAGCAGCACACAGTGTGTGGGCTGAAACAACAAAAAGATGGGGTAAAAAACTGCAAACTGAATGCACCATGTCAAGTCTGTGAAGCAGCCCACTTTACACAACTCTATATCATGTCTGCACAAATCCAAAAATGACTTTGAGGAAACAGCAAGTCAGAGTTTGTCTATATTGTGCAAACTTTGACCTGCTGAGGCGTCAAGACTCCCACCTAGCTCTGCGGTTGACTTTGACCTCTGACCTCTGAGTGTTGACATCTTCAAAAAAAATCCCAAAATGACTTTCAGTCAGTAGAAAACCATAAAAGGGTCTTAAGATTAGTCTTAACGCCAATATTCCCTATTTTGAGTCTGAACTTGCTGTGAAATATTTGCAAAATGCCATGAATCTACTCGTAAAATTGCACAAAAAAGAAAATCACGTGGCATAAATACCACAAACATAATACAAGTCATAGAATATGAAAGTAAATAAAATACATCAACATATTCTTGACATTGAAGGTAGAAAATGAAAATAAGAATGCATATGCGCTGTTACATTTCACCTTACTGCCCGCTGTGTTGTGGTTTCACTGATTCAAAATGGCAGTGTGAATGAGGACAGGAAATAGTCCTCAAGACGGAATGCAGCTTGAGTCGTCTAAAGTTGCTTCTTCTCTTCAGTGTAGCACTCTACCTGCTAGTTGTGGTTTCAGGTTTTATCTTTAGTTTACAGCCACTCCGCTCATCTACACAAAACTCACACCTAGTAATGAATCAACACATCGCTCTATTTTAAGCCGATAATGTCGTTATTTATGAACTTTTATTCATGTGTGACATTTTGGGCAGATCAGTTCACCTCACATGATTAGTGTTGCATTGTATGGGCAACCACTGCTAACACCCAACAGAACGCTCAATCATTGCAGCAAGCTGGAAGTTTAAACCTCTAGATGGCAGCAACAGCAGGATTCAGATCAGTAAATCACCCAATTCTGTCACAAAACTGCAGCCGCTGCACAGTGCAGCCACTGAAACCTGTGAAAAGTGTGTTAAATTTGCGGCCACAGGCTAATCAGTGATGTCACTGCAGGTGTTTTTCAGCTAGGAAAGCGGTGAAAGATCAAACACCTGCTGCGACGTCAGGGTTTGAGGCGCGGCTCAGACCTGCAGAGAGTTTCCCAGCTCTAATGTTACCAGTGAGATAAAATGGTGCTTCATTTTCATAGTTAGCAGGGCTGGTTTGGTTCAGCCTTGAGAGCTCTAAACACTGAGTAGAAAGATAAGATAATCCTTTATTACTCCCCACGTCAGGGGAAATTTCCAGTGTTATGTACAGCAGCAAACATCTTTCAAAGCAGCACTAACCATATGTACAGTAATGATAATAATTATAATAACAATAATATGCACAATATATACAAGAATGAAGAATGAATAAAGACAGTATTACTACACTGGAAGTGGCATCACTATAAAGTCTGTGTTATTCAGCCGAGAGATTTTAGCTGTGCATTATGCACCACAGGAAAAGCAGAATCCACTGACTGAGCAACACGTGAGTAAAAGTAAGGTTCTGTCAGGTTCTGCTGGTGCAGTTTTAACAATTCATCTAAAAAAAACTAATTATATTGCTGAAATATTCCCTTCAGAATTTGGAGAACGGTTACCTGATTGCTGCTAAAAATAAATAGTTTCTCTGAGATGGGGTGGTATGTGTTACTTACCCATTGTGTTACTAAAAAATCAGTAAAGTTTAGTCTGCATTTAAAGTATGTTCACCACTTTAACAGCTATTCCTGATGGCGAACAGATGCATGTATATCCCTCCGTGCTCTCTTTAAAGACAAAAAACAGCAATTTTTTTCAGTATAAAATAATAACCACAATCATAATAATCACACAAAAATACATTTTACAGAACATGGAAGTTGCTGGTTTATTGCTGTCTTGATGACTTAGTTTGAACACAATACACAGGATCCAAACCAAAACAAAATCACATTTTTTGTCAATGGAGTCTGCTGATTTTCTATTTTCTGCTGCAGGGGTCCACACTCTGAAATAGGTCCATCCTAAGTAGGTCAGGGGATTCCCAGTCCTATTTCAGGCAAGTGATGCTCTCTGTGACACGCAGGATGACAGAGGACTTTAAAATCACCATCGTGAAACTGTAGATCAGCTGGTTATTCCCCTTGACACGTATGAACAGCAACCCTCATTTACCTTTTTGGTTTCTCATTTGGTTTCTCATGCTCTATGCTTCTCCTGGGCCTAAAGCAGCATCTAGGAATTTATGGTATTGATGCCCCAAGTGTGTGTGTATGCATCAGCCATAACATTATGACCACTGACAGGTGAAGTGAACAACACTGATCATCTTGTTATAATGCAATGTTCTGCTGGGAAATGGTAAGACTCACCTAAACACAGCAGGTCAAGCAACTTCCCATGGCAACAACAGTCCTTGATGCCAGTTACCACCCTCAGCAGGACAACGCACCCTGACATACCCCAAAACTGCTCAGGTGTGGCCTGGGGAACATGACAGAGCTAAGGTGTTCACCTCGGTTCCACACTCCAAATAAAAATGTTATAGAGCGTCTGTGGGAGGTGTCAGGATAAGTCTGATCAGGGGCGGATCCAGATTAATTTTAGTTGGGGGGCACAGGGGGGTACAACAGATATCTTGGGGGGCCACCGAAAAAGTGTAAGAAAAATAAAAGCTGCTACCGACCTCTCGCTTTTACAAAGTATTTTTCATGTTTGTTTTTTTTTTTGGCTCTTTAACTCAATAGGAAAGCTGTATATGACTTTTTCATTTTGGACTGTTAACATTTAAATTATGATGGACTTGTTTCCTTGTTTATGTGAATTACAGCATCATTAGCTGCAGCATCTGCCTGTTATGTAAAACTGGTAAGCTCAACAACAGTATCCTGAGGGCAATTAAGTGACAAGTATTGTGCAAGAACAGCACTATAGACAACCCCGTCAGTTTCCACTTCTTAGAATGTTTCTGAAAATTATCACACCTAAAATAAGAAATAATATTCTGTACTATTAACAACTAGTTCTCAGCTGTATACCATAAACATCATAAGGTTCTGTATGCTAATCAGTCTAAATCAAAATGAGTACTACCCAATACACAGTGAACAACAACAATCTGTACCCTTGATCTGTGGTAAAATAATCTGAAATATTCTGTGCAGTAATGTAAATTTTAAAATACAATAAAATACAGTAAGTAGCACTCTATACATGTAATAGTAAACCTGAGAACAATAATAAACAGTAACAATATTCCATATTCTTAAGTCATTTAATAGTGCACAGCTCAGCAAACATCATAGTGTTCTGTATAGAAGTCACAAAAAGCTGCTCTCAATAATCTTTCACAGTGAGCAGATTTTCTTGTGTTGCAGGTCCATGGTCCAGACGTGGCCATTGAACAGGCTGGGGGGTCTGACACCGTGTACTTCCTAGAGCACCTCCTCTTTTTGCATTCTTCATATGAGATGGAAATAAAGTAACGCTGTTTTAGCACGTTGATCAAAGACCTGCAGGTGTGAAGCAGGAAGCCCTCCATAATGAGGATGTGAGTCTCCTCCTCCTCCTTCTGGTCAGACTTCGGGACGATCGCTGTGTCCAGGGTGTTATTAACACCATGAGAGCAACACACCATATTATGATGTTTTAACAGTAAAGGTTCTACTATGAAACCAGTTGGACATGTTCAGGCGTTCTTTGTGTGAAACTCAGAGATTTCAGGTATCAGAAGATGGTTTTCAACTTCTTTATGAACTTTCTGCTTCAATTTTAAACTAAATTTACTTCACTAAGCCAACCCTCTGGACTTCCAGTAAGCTGTGTTCCTATTGGCTGTCCAGGTGGCTGCTTGGTGTTATCAGGAACACCTGAGCAGCTCAGTGTCTTTCTGCTTTATGTCTGCAGTCAAACATTTCCTCTGCTTCTCTTCACTGAACTGTGTTTGGCTCTGTTGCTTTAGTTTGTTTTTTAGGTGTTGGCTTGCAGCTTCCAGCAGTAAAATCCTCTTTAATGTGTTTCTTGGTGTGTTTTAGGGCTTTGTACTGAATAGTTGTCTTGGTAAATGTGGTTCTTTAGCCACAGTTAGCACATGGTGCTAATGTGTGCAGTAATTAGTGGATTTGGTGCAGCTGAGTTGTCTTTATCTTGGCTGCAGTGAGTCTTTAGAGTTTTGGTCAGACACATTCTGTGTTCTTGTTTGTGAACCAACGTTGGTTGTCCAGAAGGTAAGAGTTCCTGTCCTGTTTCTGTTTAAAGAGGTTCTCTGGTAGGCTGCAGGAGACTTCAGCGTTTGGGTTGTGCTAGTTTGGTTTTGTACGGTATCATTTGGACGATGATCTTGAGGCCCCTCCATGTGGTTTAGTGAGGTTTTTTTTTTTTTTTTGTAACAGTTCTACAAAGCAACCTGCAACAGAAGAGGCTTAGTTTTTAGTAAGTTCTGGAGACCAGACTTTAGAGCAGCAGAAACATTTGTCAGCAGTTTGAGCAGGAGAAGGTGAGGTCCAGAGTAGAAATGAGAAGGAAACCTTCTTGACCTGTGTGGTGAGGTCCTGTACTAAGAGTTTGAGCAGGTTGTGAAGAGTCTGTAGTTCTTTGGTCTAAAAGCACTAGAAGAGTTGACTCATTAAGGAGAAAACGGGAGATATTGGTGCTTCTTCTGTTGCTCTGCAGTTTCCAGTTTCCTTAGATTGAATATCAAGTTTCTATTTTTAATGATTTACTGTGTGAGCCCAAGAAGGCTTCAATAAACTCCCTCCATCCCCTGGACACAACATATTTTATTACTATGTTAAATGTTTTTTTTTTTTTTTAATATGTTGAGCTTTAATCATAGTTTTTTTTTTTCTTCTTTTTGCTTGTTTAGTTTTGTCATCTGTGCGGAAGGTGCTAAACAAATAAAGTTTAATTGATAAACTGAATAACTGACTAACTCATGATTGACAACAGAAGTATTTTCATTGTGATTTAAGGGTGTTTCATTTTAAGTTTGGGGTTAATATCCTGACAGGAAAAAGAGATTACAGAAATAAACCACATTAAAAAAGCAATTAAAGGAAAAATGCATATAATACAACAAAACTTTTAGAAAGAAAATTAAACATTAAATACAATAAATTATATTAAACAGACAAAATATTCAGTTAATTAAACAGGAGATAAAAATGTAATTATGAAATTAAACATTTTTTCAACAAAAATATTAAACATTAAGATGAAATATTTTAGATAATTTAATATTTAAAAAATACAATCAAGAAGAATATTAAGGATTTTTTTTTAAAAATACAAAACATTTAATTAGATTAAACCTTTAAAAAGACAAAACATTTAATTAAAAATTAAATGTTTGATTAGAAAATTAAATCTTAAAGACAATAAAACTTTAAATAGGAATTAAACAAACTACAATGAAGCATTTAAAAAGGAAATTAAACATTAATAGGTGGTAAACATTTTAAAAGAAAAACCTAAAGATTTAATTTAAAAATTAAACATTGGGAAAGAAAAAGACATTTTTCAAACAAGCTGATAAAACATTTGAAAAAACAACAAACATTAAAAAGACAAAAAATTTCAAAATCAGACATTAGAAAAGAATAAAAGGTGAGAAAAGAGCAAAATTAAAACATTTAAGAAGAATCAAACTAAAGACAAAACATTTAAAAAGACACTAGTTAGACTTTAGAAGATCAAATTAAACAGAAGAGACAATAAAACGATCAAAAAGAGCAAAATCAGATAAAGGTCTAAAAGCGTTTTCTAGTCTGAAATGAAAACATCAAGTTGTTTCTTTCTATGTTCTTGGTTTGAACTGTGGACAGATTTACAGATTTAAGATATCAGTCCTTGACTGTCTGAAAGTTAAATCTAACAGAGATCTACTATGGTACTTCGAAAATTTCAGCC